>NC_143213.1:2847807-3164230 GCF_030267445.1 Bombyx mandarina
GTAGTTCAAGTTGAAATCTGTGTTGCGAGTGGCCGACAATTGTTGGGCGGGTAAAGTAGGCTTACTGATAAATAGATACGGCAAGGATTCATTGTTTGTTTTTGTAATTCGTTGGTTTTGGTGAAAATATTGATCGAAATATGCTGTTATAATGGTACGAAAGGTATATAATAATTGGATTATTTTTACTTTTAATCGGGAGGTTTCGTGAAATTGTATGGTTGCCATATTTTAACTAGCTGACATTGCTTCGTCGGAAGGGACAAAGGGAGTAGGTGAAATGGAAAAAACATGTAGAAAAGTCTTTTAGGCAGCGGCTTGGCTCTGCCCCTGGCATTGCTGAAGTCCATGGGCGACGGTAACCACTCACCATCAGGTGGGCCGTATGCTAGTCTGCCTACAAGGGCAATAAAAAAAAAAAAAAAAAAATATCTGACGAATTATTTTTTTACCCTATTCACTCTTTAAATTATTAACAACAAAAGCTCTTACTTATATATATGGAAACATAATATGGACTTATAATAAGTAATTTTGTCATAATAATCTTTTTATAACATTTTGAATAAATAAGTTTTTTTAATAACGTTCCAAATATCCATCAGACATTATATACACAACAAAAAATTTACAAATAATGATCATCTTATTCATACAAATATATACTATAGTTGATTTATGTACTTTTGTAGTAGTCGATTTTGTTATCAGAAATAATTTCCAGCGGGTCTATCAGATTGCCGTAACTGTACAGAAAAAAAAATACAAACAAATATAACACAAGTAAATTTTCAGTGGACCTGAACGATACGAAAGTGACGTCATTTGCGTCCCACGCCCGCTTCTACCACCTCCTAGCTCTGTGGACAACATTTAAAAACCGCCGCTAGTTGCCGCCGTAGCGCACTCCACTGCAAAACGCGCCACAACTCATATACTCAGAGTTTCCTCACGGTGTCCTCGGCTTACGGAGTATCTTTGAGGTGAGTTATCTGAAATAAAATATTTTTTGCACTAAGTATATTTAGGACCGAAAGTTTACCTGAATTGGACACCTGAAGCTTTTGGATTGAAATAAATAAATAAAACACCTTTTAAACTTTATTTGATAGTAATAAAGAAATTTGCCATTGGTTTTCGCTGCTACGAATACTTAATAAAATCACGTTGCCATTTCAACATTTATTTTTATTGTTAAAACTAAGAAAGTTAAATTCGTAAGCGTTGTAATGAATAGTCATTGATTTAAAAAAAAAACACCTCATTAAAACCAAATAATGACATTAACACGAAAATCGAAAGCATTATCGTCTCGTCTAATATAGGAAACTCATACGATTATTCTACTTACCTCAATCTTCTGAGAAAATATCCTGGTTCCGGTATGACAGACGGGATATCCGTTTTTTTCCGGGTAACCGATTGGTAACAAATAGATGGTGATCTTCACCTGGTAAATTCGTAGAAAACACCAATAATAATAATAAGAAACTTTAGGTGATATTTACTAATTACTTTACGCCACTTTTCCGCTAGAGTCATTTTCATATTATTGTTGTTATATTATTTTCATGTACAACAACTTTTTTGATGTAGATCATAGATCGCCATCGCCCATAGGGTTTTTCGTCGGATCTTCTCAGTGGGTTGCGATTCCGATCCGGTGATAGATTCTGCGAAGTCCTGCTTTTGCTAGGGCTAGTCTTAGAAAATTCTTAAGTTGAGCCCGTGAGCTAGGGAGCTAGCTAGAATAGGCAGGGAATACCCATACCGAGTTTGAGGCAAAAATAGTAGTCTCATTTTTATAGAGGCTCTATCATATGCCAAATCCAGAACGCATAGGAACTTCATTCCGTAAATAGGCAGATGGGTGTTTATGATAAGTTCTAAGTGCCTCTTATAAATGATGCGTAACTAGACGTAGTATTCATAGCTTAAAAAAATCTAATACTAATTTATAGTTCAGCTTGTCTCAAAGTGAATATATGTAAGTTTTATGATGTACATATTTAGATTCCAGTAAAACCTTATGATGTGGATTCTGAAAAAAAAAAAAACAAAAAACAAATAAAAACAATTCACAAACACAGATACACTTTAATAGCAAAACTAGAACAAATATTACAATCTTTTTTTACCTTGATTATCCAGGATATTAGGTTAAAAAAAGAAGAAAAACAAGTTTCCTTTATATACTTAGATAGATATATAACGGTCAAGCTAATAAAATTCATGCATACTTATGATTGTGCACCGGGAAAAACTTGGTGAAATAAATTATATTATAAATAGGTAAATGTACAGAAAATATAATTAAGGATACTTTTCTGTTTGAAAATAGATTATCTTTGCATACTATTTATCGTGTCAATCAGCGGGCGAAAACAAGTCGCCTAAATTTTTTAAATGTTGCCATACTAAAGACATATTTTATAATATCGTATATGGTACGTACCTTGGGAATAATCGACTTGTTTGGAATGAATTATTAGAGCAACATTGCAAAACAGGGTTAACAAATTTTCGCGTTATTTATTAAGGATAGTTTCAAACTTTAGTCACAGAAGCCGTAAATTTTAATTAAGCTGTAATGTTACTGTTATTTCACCTAATGTCTGCGTAATGTGATGTGTTAAGATACATTAATACGAATCTTCTCATGTTCATATAACCTCATTATGTATTAAGGCAACTCTCCCAAAACTCTTACAATAACTTTAATTTCTTAAGTACATAATTGTGCATTCTTAGAAATAAGAAATTATGCACATGACGAGACCATTTAAAAAATGTAATTTTCTTATCAAATAATACGCATAGTTATTACGTACACTGTCCTTTTCCGTCTATTTTAAGGAAAAGGAGGTGTTTGTGTTTTCTCCTGTAATGCTTGAGACGATTCCATCATTTTTTTTAACATCATACTAATCGCCACCGTGTTCATCCTTGTAACATAAATCACCTATAGAGCATTCCAAGATATAATTATATAATAATATCAACAAAATATCATGATAACACCACACATTAGTATCTACTTTATGAAGAACAGAATATTCCAATTTCCTCAGTATTTGTCGAGTGTTATGGCTTGTTCAATAAAATCATTCACGTTTTGAAAAGAAGCCTTACTATACAATCAGTTACTTAAGTGAAAAAATATACTTCTATACAAAATTCTAAAAATAAATATAGTTTATACCATGCATAGTTCGATTAATTACTTATAGGTCATTTTAATAGGTAACATTTGACAATTGATCAAAATTCAACAACGCAACCTTGTAGCGGTGGGCAAAATAATATATTTTTTCGTTTTGTTAGAACTATATGATTACATATTTATTGTAACTAGAGGACCCGCAGTAGTCGAAATTCGACTATAATTAATTGGAATTGTAAGTTTTTACACTATTATGATTGTATTTTATACTTCTATAATCACAAATTTCGCCAAGACTGCACTATAAAAAATATTAACAAAGACAAACAATATTTAATCTCAATTTGACAACAGACGTCAAGAACAAAAGTTTGACATTAAATAGTATGCATGCGCGTGTGCATCAAATACATGGTTTGTAGTGTGTGTAATGTTTTCTTTATTGATTTAATGTATCTTTTATGCATTATTTTTAAAAAAAATATTAGCATTGTGCACTTCTTCTCTATATTCTCTATAAGTGTGGAAAAATTTATACTCCTCCGTCCGCGCAAATTTTCGTAAAAAGGTATACAAAGTTTTTGCTTCACGTATTAATATTTATTGTAATATGACCGATACGAGTAATTTTACGTTTTACTTTCACTAATAAACCGTTCTAAATAAATAAAACTGACAGACGTCAAACGTTACCTATTAAAATGACTCAATATTACGCGAACCTAACTACGCTTTGAATCGATCGACTGATACTCGTAGTGTCGTACATACTACGAGATTATTACATTTAAATTTAATTATTTCGCGTCGATCAGAAGAAACATTGTTTTGATAGGTGAAACTCGAAAGTTAAGTCTCTCTTGAATGATAAATTGCTGTGATTGTAATATTCTAATAGACGCCGAGAGGGCGGAGGGTTGTGGTGTTTAAAAAAAATAATAAATAAAATATTTCGTTTTAGATTGAAATTGTTAAAAAAGTTCCGATATCTGAATTTAAATTGATATAACAATGTTAAAAATCAGTTAACACTTACTTAGGTTTTGCTTTTAAATACCGCAAATCAATATTAATATAAATTAAAAGGTAATATTTTGGAACTAGCTACAGAAATAATACTAATACATAATAGGCTATAGAATATAGGGAAGCGTAAATGTCGTTACTTACATTTTAGGCTGCACCACTTTTTAACATATGGTAATTGACCATTTGAAGACAATTTTAAACGAGAATATTCTTGTATAAAAAGAAAATTGCTTCAAATGGTCTGGGTCTTGTTTACTTACGACTAAATTTTTCATATTTTTTCTTTTTTCACTAAATTTCATAGCAATCTTCAACTTTCTATAGTATAATATAATATGTATATATATATAATATAATATGTATAAATATAATATGAGTTAGGATCTTTTTGAATATTTTTTGTCTCCGGTGTAAAGTTGGGTATTTCAAGTTACTACTTTTCTGTTTTCTTCCGTCGATCTAAAATCTTTACTGATTGTAGAACCTCTTGTGAGTCCGCACGGGTAGGTACCCTCACTCTGCTCATTTCGTGAGACAACAATGGTTTTCGGTTTGAAAGGTGGGGCAGGTGTTGTACTGTAAAAATTAAGACTTAGAACTCATGTCCGAAGCTGGATGGCATTTACATTGTCAATGTCTATGGGCTTCGGTAGTCACTTAACACCAGGTGGGCCGTGGCTCGTCCGCCCATCTAAGCAATGAAAAAAATATTTTCTAAGAGGAAGAACTTTTTGCAATCCAACATACGGAAGAAAAATAAGTAAAATGCCTTTTACTGGGCAACCATTCAAGTTTTTGAATTTTTCAAGATAATAAGCATGTTAAGGAGTGTGTTCACTTATTATTTTGTAGCTAGTTGTCCGTTGTGCAATGATGAACTAAATCCAGTTCTTACGATGATGCTTTAATGACATAATCTATATATTAATACGTGAAGCAAAAACTTTGTATCCTTTTTTACGAAAAATGTGCGGACGGAGGAGTATGACATTTTCCACACTTATAGAGAATATAGAGAAGAAGTGCCTTGTCCTGGTGAAACTGGAAAGGCCTCCGGGCCACCAGTAATTCTTCAATCATAAAAAAAAAGAAGAAGTGCATAATGCTATAATATTTTTTAAAAGAATGCATAAAAGATACATTAAATCAATAAAGAAAACGTTACACACACTACCATGTATATTTGACACACACACGCATGCATACTATTTATTGTCAAACTTTTGTTCTTAACGTCTGTTGTCAAATTGAGAATAGATTAAATATTGTTTGTGTTTGTTAATATTTTTTATAGTATAGTTTTGGCGAAATTTGTGATTATAGAAGTATAAAATACAATCATAATAGTGTACAAACTTACAATTCCAATTATTTATAGTCGAATTTCGACTACTGCGGGACCTCTAGTTTTTTTAAAAGAATGCATAAAAGATACATTAAATCAATAAAGAAAACGTTACACACACTACCATGTGTATTTGACACACACACGCATGCATACTATTTGTTTACTGTCAAACTTTTCTTTGCAATCTGTCAGTTATAGTCTGTCAAATTGAGAATAGATTAAATGTTGTTTTATCTTTATTAATATTTGTCTACAGTGACAGTGTCTACAGTGTCTACGTGACGAAATCTGTGATTAAAGAAGTATAATAGTCCTTGACAATAGAATCATAATAGTATACAAATTTATAATTTCCATTAGTTATAGTCGAATTTCGACTACCAGGGGACCACTAGTTACGATAATAATATGAAAGAAGCCTCTTAGACTAATACAGATTTAACGCGTTGATGGACCCTTTAACGGATTACAACCATAACAAAACAAAGCATAATTATATTATCTTCGATTTCCAAAACCTAAGAATTCGTAAATAGATGAGAAAGTTTTTTTTTCCAAAATATAAATACAACATGACAAGGTAAATACAGAGAAACACGGAACAATACATGTTATAAAACAGTAGTAGTAGAATTCGATGTACCTTGATGTACATTGAGGAAAACTAATCAAAATGAAAAGGAGGTAGGTAGCTTAAGTAAAACATAAAACTAGTTTTTTTGTTTTTGGTCTGTGTGTTTGTTTGTAATTAATTACAATAATGCTTAACACGCTGACTGCCATGTAAGTCACCGGTGCACTGAAGTAATAATGTCGATTTCAGTTACTAAGGATCTGGATTGTCTAACTTTGCCTTCTCTTGTTTTTAAAGTATTGTTACGCGCTTTGGTTCGGGATAAATAAAATTCCACCGAAGCATGAACTTAGCACTTAGAACACTTTAAAATTTTTAATTCGCTTGTTCCGCTTCGCTTCAGGTGATCCGTTCGCTGTTTCGCTTCGAGTAGTTCCGATTACTGACTGACTGCGTGCCATCTCTGCAACGCTTTCATAGTCGAGACGAAATCCCTAGAATCGTCGAGAATATTCCACAAATTTCGAGCATTGTGTTTCCGCTATCTGACAATAGATGGCGTTGTACTTCTCTAGCGTTCGATCTTCGATCCTTCGATATTAGTTCGTCTATTCGGCGGTAGATGGCGTTACTCTTACGGGAGCAACAGTATGTTTTAGTTTATTAAGTCTCTTAGAAGCAGATTCATTCTCAATATGTTCGGATTCATTTTCCCATAATCTACCAGACATTCCGGCGCCTTAATAAGCAGATCGAAGAAAGAAATCGACATATTTACTTTAGTAATCCACGTAGGACACCGGTGACTGACACGGCTGTCAGCGTGTTATGCATTAAGTTTTTTTTTTATTTTTTTAGTTTTTTTTTTTTTGTATTATTAGTATTACTTTAAGTAAGTACTCAGTGTCTAAAAGGGACACTGAGTACTTACTTAACTTATTTTCACGCCGTATCATCAAATCGATCCCGATCAAATTCGACATTGGAATAGTTTGAAAATTGGGAAGAAAATAATTGTGTAGGAACTTACAGTATATGTTAATTTAGTACACGCGAGTGAATCTGCGTATGACGAGCTAGTAAGTTAATAAAACGTACAAAGGCAGTTGTGAAGTATCCTTCCGGTCCTATGAAAATGTTTTTGTTGAAACAAAGTAAAATTAGAAACATATTTCGTGCCGAATGAAATTTGACCCTTTTTTGGAATTGATTCCATTCGTCGTTTGGCTTCTCTCGTGGGTATGTTTTCTTGTTAAATTAATAAATAAAAACTTTAACAAAATATCTGATATGTTGTTTTAAATAAAACTAGATGATGACCGGTTCTTTTTTTTGGTTACGCCATCTTGTTGTGTCTTTAAAACGGTTAGTTGCAATTAAGAAAAATAGTATTATTATTCGCTAATAGATGTCGGGAAGAGTCATAAAGTTGATTATAGAAAACACGAATAAAACAACATTTTCTGAAAATAAATCGTAGCTAGATCGATTTATTGCCCCCGAAATCCCCTGTATACTAAATTTTATGAAAATCGTTGGAGCCGTTTCCGATATTCAGATTATATATATACAATAATTGCTCGTTTAAAGGTATAAGAAAGATAAGATAAGATTTTGTTATCATTACGTAGTATAGATGAGCAAACGGGCTTTAGTTTTTGTGCGCAGGAAGAACTCGAGTTAGCAACTCCGAGAGGCTGGATCCTTTTGTTTCACAGCCGGAAATATAAGTTAGTCTGAGTTATCAAAAACTAGCGACCCGCCCTCGCTTCGCTTCGGAAACTGTAATTTATTATTGATTTCTCCACTATTTAATGGATGTTATTATACATTTAAACCTTCCTCTTCAATTACTCTATCTATTAAAAAAAAAAAAACCGCATTAAAAGCCGTTGCGTAGTTTTAAAGATTTAAGGATACATAAGGATATAAGGACAAAGAAGGCGACTTTGTTTTATACTATGTAGTGATAATAGTCCACTAGGGACACTAAATAGTCTTTCGTCATCTCAAAAACTATAAAGTATCCGAAGCGTTGGAAGTAGTAACACGAAAACGACAAACGCGATACTATAAAAGTGATTATAATTACACAACTGTACGTTCATAACAGAAAAAAAACTATCTTTGTTTCCTAAAAAGGATTTGAGGGTGCCACTTGACAGATTTCGAGTCGTCTGCATCTGGCGCGAATTTGTGGTAATGCGCCAACAAAAAGATTGTCGGGACGATACAACAACCAAGAATCCCACGAAAAGAAAAAAAAATATCGGTTGTCTGTAAAGTCGGCTTACTGACGATAGTTGAACGTGACAACGTCATAAGAAAATACTGATGGAATGGTTTCATTTTTCAATTATCGCAATTATCGTTGCTATAAACAAATGACACCACATTCACTTTTCACTGAACTTCATACTTGACGAAAACATGTAAATGTATTATTGTATAGCAGCTGTCCACGCGGATGCATCGCTCACTCAAGTAGGAGAGAGACAGATGTCGAACGCTGCCGAACGCGAAGGCCGATTTTGCCTCTTTGTCGCTCGTTGCGCGCTCTCGCTTGCACTTCAAGCCTTAAATGGAACGCCTCAGAGCGAGGTAACGCCGTATGAGTAATGTTTTTTCGTGCGTGCAGCCGGCTCCATCGAATTATAAGACGTTGTCACGTCAAAAACTTGTATATGTGTTTGAAGAGATTCAATCTTGTCACAAATCGCGTAAAGGACCGTTTGAATTATCGAAACATATTATAAACATTTTGTTAGAATCAAAACCGTGCAACAGTACAAATAAAATCCGATACTGAAACTGTCCGAATACCCAGCGAGCGCTCACGACGTAGTCTGCATGCAGTTTTGTTTTTCATACGAATTCCTGCTGATACATACTATTCGATTCATTTTTGGATTCGTTTTCGACAGATTGTGTTTTTTTTTGCTATAATCGATTATATGAATTCCTGTCAAAATTGGTGGTAAGCTTTTGCTCTTCGTCGCCATGCTCTTAGAAAACTGATTGTGGCCATTACCTGCTTAATGACGAGTTTGTCAACTCTACCTTTCCCTGTTCAACCAGTCACCCGAATGGAAGATTCTCACACCGCGACACATGTCAAGAAATGTAGAGAAAGAGAGGTGTTCAATTATTTTCAACTCTTGAAGAATGGACCCGAGTGTATACTAACT
Source organism: Bombyx mandarina (assembly GCF_030267445.1). Classification (NCBI taxonomy): domain Eukaryota; kingdom Metazoa; phylum Arthropoda; class Insecta; order Lepidoptera; family Bombycidae; genus Bombyx; species Bombyx mandarina. Next base: position 2,857,110 of record NC_143213.1, read on the forward strand.
GCAATGTTAATGCCGATGCTTACCTTGAGTTATTGGGTGGAAGTTTTCATTATATTCTTATAAAAGGTTTTCAACCACAAAATATGACTATGTCGCCCCGAAATAGCCAAAGTAGTGGTACCTATCACTGCTCGCTGACAATACCTGTAGTGATTATTCAATTTTTAACCATCTCCATATCAATCAACCCCCAAACTGTACGTGTATGAATTGAATCTGTTTTACGAACATCGTAAAACGCGGTAAGTACCTACTCATAATGCATAATACCTCGTGAATAGCACTTTCCCAAATTGTCTTTTTCCTCATTACGTTACTGTAATGCAAATTGAACTATTCTTATGGCTGTTTATATGGCTGTGGCTATCTAACGAGTAGAATAGAAGAAAATCTGAACCGCTCTAACGACAATTATAATTTTTAAGCTATTGCATAGCTTTTATCGAGGGCCTTGAGCGCGGCGACCGAATCATGAAATTCCGTAACGAAAAAAACCTAACACTCCTCACTCCGCCTACCATGTAGCTCGCGTTCAACACATTCACACGTTGCGCTTGTGTAGTGTTGGCGTGACGTCACACTGCATGCGCATCATGAAAAGTCTGCCCGTCTCTCTCTCGCGCGGTCTAGCTTATGAGTGTGAAGGGGACAGTTAATGTTTTGCTTTTATTAATGTTTAATATAGCGTGGTCTTGTTTTATTATTGTTTTAATATTAAATTATCATTATCTAATTATAATTGCATAAGTTGATAAAAAATGCTATGCATTACTATGCAATAGCTTTACCGCGGCAGTTCCCGAGTGCCACACGTTTTTTTTTTGGGGATGTAGGGATTATTTTGACCCGAAAACCTTTACAGCGTCATTAAGACGGACGGATATATTAAATAAATAAATATAAATATTTACTAACAATTGCGACACGTTAACTGATCCCGTGCTAAGCTCATAAAGAACTTGTGTTACAGGTACCAGATAACGGAAACAAATGTAAGATTTTTATTATACACATACATATATTTAATATACATCCATAACTCTGGAAAATACACTTTATCATACAAAATATCTTCCCTTGGCGGGATTCGAACCCGCGACCCTCTTGTGTAGTGACCGTGTCACTTACCACTACACGCACCCGAGGGAATAACTGCTCAAAAGCAGCTGCTTCGCGAGCTTATCTACCACCAGGTCGAGATTGTGACCCGTGTATTAAATCTGGCGAGAATTTCAACGGGCTGATGTGATGAGAAATATGATCTTACACATAATATGTTACGAGTTCCAATCGTCAACAGTTGGAGCGTCAGGCTGCCAAGCGTATGCATCCGACGATTTTCGCGAGTCGTAAATTAAAACAATTTTTACGTTGTAGTTATACGTCTGACGTTCTTAATGTCATTTTATCAGAGCCGATTTTTGGATTGCTTTGAAGTTTTCCTTTAAAATATTATCTCTTAATATTATAAAGGAAAACACGAGATCAAAATATAGTTTTAATTACGTCATTGTTCATTCTATCATATTATACCATACTAGTGGTCCCCTTGTAGTCGAAATTCGACTATAATTGATTGAAATTAAAAATTTCTACACTATTATTATCTATTGTCAAAAACTATTATACTTCTATGATCACAGATTTCATCAAGACTACACTTTAGACAATTATTAATAAAGACAAACAATATTACTCAATTGTTTTTTTAAGAGATTTTATGACCTGGTAACTAAGACCTTTAAGTCATGTCTTATTTTACTTTATATTCTTAATTTTATGAAAAATGATAATATGGAGTGAAATGAAATGAAGATGATATATTACTCTATTTCCAATTTGACTACAGACTAAAAGCAATAAGAAAAGTTTGACAATAAACAAATAGTATGCATGCGTATGTGTGTGTGTCAAATACATGGTAGGGTTTGTAATGTTTTTTTTATTTGATTTAATGTATTTTTTATGCATAATTAAAAAAAAAATACATTCTGCACTCCTTTTCTATATTCTCTATAAGTTTGGGAAATTTCATACTCCTCTATCCGCGGAATTTTCGTAAAAAGGGGTACAAAGTTTTTGCTTCACGTATTAATATATAGATTATGGAAACAACAAAATAATTCATTAACACGAACAGAAAATTACATTGGCAAGTGTCAAGTCTTAAAAGCCACTGGGTCGGCTCTCACCAAAAGCTAAACGAGTCTATATTAACAAAGTTACATCCTGTCAAACAAATTCATCCATTAATGACCATAACACAATAAGCGCGAGTTCAATTATCACGCGCTCAGTAACTAAAGAACGTTAATGTATTAAGTCAATTACTGAACTTGTTCATTCGCGCACGATTGTGTTGCGTTATAACAGTTTAGTTGGTTTGTTTTTATGAAATTACTATCCGATCTAGTTAGAGTAGAATCACGTGCGAATAATCGAATAATGATTTGATTTATTTTGATTACATTGCGGACAAATTTGTTTTGTTATAGGCCGCGGCGTGACTGTGATCAGACGGCCAGGAAGGTTTTATGCTCGTCGTTGTAATAAAATTTGAATTGAACTAAATGCTGGTGGTTTCGTGTCATGGCTTTGTTCTTCCTCTCGATCCACTGACGGTGCTTTTAGGTACTTCAAGCACCGATCATCGTTCTCGTCGAACCCGTCGCTTGCGAGTAAATTAACTCACAAACACAGCCCACTGAGTTTCTCGCCGGATCTTCTCAGTGGGTCGCGTTTCCGACCAGGTGGTAGATTCTGCGAAGCACTGCTCTTGCTAGGGCTAGTGTTAGCAACGTCGTCAGGTTTGAGTCTCGTGAGCTAACCTACTCGCTCGGTTACACTGGCATATCCACTCAACGCTACCAGCTTAACTAGGAAAGAAAAAGAAAGCTTCTTAAAGTAGATGTCTGCTCTATTAAGTAGTGAAGGGAGTGGAGTTTTATTTATTTATTTTTTATTGCTTAGATGTGTGGACGAGCTCACAGCCCACCTGGTGTTAAGTGGTTACTGGAGCCCATAGACATCTACAACGAAAATGCGCCACCCACCTTGAGATATAAGTTCTAAGGTCTCAATTATAGTTACAACGGCTGCCCCACCCTTCAAACCGAAACGCATTACTGCTTCACGGCAGAAATAGGCAGGGTGATGGTACCTACCCGTGCGGACTTACAAGAGGTCCTACCACCAGTAACATTAGTTAGGAGTTATTCTGGAGACCCATTATTATTAGGGCATTAGCCCCTAACCAGGGCACGGAATAAGAGGATCAGGGCTACTGCCCTGACTAAATATGGCAGCATTAGGGTTTGTAGGACTTAGGAGTTCGTTGATTTTTCGTAGTTTCCCTAAGCCGAATTCGCAAACCAGATCACTTTTTATGTCGCATAACAAAAGAGTCCTACTGTATCTTAAAACTCAATTGAAATGAGCTTATGCTGTTACATGTTTCAGAATATGCAATTAAACATCGTTATTTAAATAAACAACAAATTAGTTAAGTTTCGCGGCCTGTCGCAGTCTTATAACGTGCCTTGCACTTAAAATTGAAGTTAGAGGAAGCTAGGTAATTACTACGAACTAAAGTGATTGAGGAGTATGGCCTTGTAAATAGGCCATAGGCGAGGAAGACTACTTTTTTTTTGTCTCTTGTCACTGTTGTGAGTCCGCACGGGTAGGTACCACCACCCCACATATTTTTGCTGCGAAGCAGTAATGCGTTTCGGTTTGAAGGGTGGGGCAGCCGTTGTAACTATACGGAGACCTTAGAACTTATCTCAAGGTGGGTGGCGCATTTACGTTATTGATGTCTATGGGCTCCAGTAACCACTTAACACCAGTTGGGCTGTGAGCTCGTCCACCCATGTAAGCAATAAAATAAAAAAAGACTACTTTCATTCGTCTGTTTATTGAGGCCATAATGCAGAGCAATAAGGGAATATTTCAATATTTTATTTATAAACACACACGAAAAACGATGCGTTACGTTCGGAGAGTTGAGAGCAGCTCGCGGGATTTGTTTGAAATTGAACGTACCGGGAGGCGAGATAACGAGATTTTAAGTCGCCCCGTTCACAAAATTTCAAAGTTCGGAATTGTCTTTTTATTGGTACAGATAAAGTGTTTTAATAGCTCAGAACGGTAAGCCATAGAGAGAACGTCCTCTCGAACCGGAGCCAATGACTCCACGGCTTTAAAATTATACGTTTTTACTGGTGGTAGGACCTCTGGTGAGTCCGCACGGCTAGGTACCACCACCCTGCCTATTGCTGCCGTGAAGCAGTAATGCGTTTCGGTTTGAAGGGTGGGGCAGCCGTTTTAACTATACTGAGACCTTAGAACTTGTCTCTCAAGGTGGGTGGCGCATTTATGTCGTAAATGTCTATGGGCTCCAGTAACCACTTAACACCAGGTGGGTTGTGAGTTCGTTCACCCATCTAGGCAATAAAAAAATAAAAAGTAAAAAACGTGACCAAAGAACGGATCAGACCAGGTTTGGCCCCATATTTTATGTTGGTAATACGAGAGATTCTACATTACCAAAATATTTAAAAAAATAAATAAATTTAGCCAATGTTATTATACTACGGCAAAACAGAACTTCGGATTCCGTCGAAAAAGAAAATATTTTATTTCCCAAAAATGATCAATTTGGAAATACCCCCTAAAGTCAAAGATTTACTCGAAGGGATTTAAGAATAAATTTTTTTTTATTTTTTTTATTGAAGAATTGGTTTATAAGTAATGTGTTACGGTTGTGGCAGATATTGTGTATATAAGTATTCTATTGTGTATATAAGTTTTCTTTAGGAAAAAACAACAGCTATGTTCTTTCTTCTCCTCTGTCGAGAGATTTTTATTTTCAAGCGTATCTGTTGACAAACCAAAATTTTAAAAGTAAACATAGTAAACAATAAAGAAAATATAATTGGAAATAGTTTTCCTCATCTTTACAAAAAATTCGATGATAAAAGACAAGACATGAGTCGCGTTCTTGAATTACGATTATTGGACGAACACTAACTAAATCTTGTAAATAGTAAAAATAACCGATTCGTTGCAAGGAACTTGTTTCCTTAAATAATACCAACTTGACCATTGTTCGTTTGCTTCTTCAAAATCACTGAAAGGAAACTGGTCTGTGTGTTTTTTATTTTATGCAATATTTTAATATGTAGCAATTGACTTATAGAATCTGTTTGTGGGCACTTCGAAATTTACTAGTAAAATGGTATATTTTCCTCTCTTAAAAATTTTTTCAGATAGGTAACTTCGTTGTGAAGTAAAAATTAATGCAAGGACAAGGCAGTAGTCAATACAGATCGTAGATTATAAATTGTTAACGTATTTTCTCTATTAATATTGTTCATAGCAAAATAATGTGCATAAATATAACAGTGTGTATACAATAATGACAAAACTCCAAGATAGTTAAGATGTCTCATGCCTTGAATTCTCTAATTTTAAGGATGAATATTTCTAAAAAAAGGGGGATAACTAGTAACAGTCGGAAATAGTTTTATCAATCGATTGACACGCAAACTCTCCGTGCAAACATGGTGAACCACAAATTCGATTGTTGTCGATGAACTTTAGAAGTACCAGCGTAGATTGAACTCTCAAGTGTAATCGCTAACCGTTTGATTAAATCAACTAACATATTCTTTATAATCATATGAATTGCTATTGAAAAAGTAATGAGCAGATGAGTTCAAAAGATGTACGATTATCTCTGTTGATCTTGATAGATGAGATCAAAGCTTACGACAAAGTACTTGGCGACAAAACTGACACTACACCATAAATTAAATCTAATTTAAATTAATATTGTAATAATCATATGTCGGTTTTTATCAGTCAAGTTTGGTCATATTTCATGACCAAATCATACCGTCTTGGGTTGTTAGTGAATCTATCTATCTTTGTCTTTAACCACCAAAGTATGTAGGTTCGATATTCCATTGATCAGACATCAATTTAGAATGAATACGCTATTTATTTCATGAATTGTCAACCATATGGGCATACAATAAAAAAGATTTCCTCGCAAGGGCTGTAAAATAAAAATAAAAACGTGAGGCACTCGTGAACTGCCGCGGTAAAGCTATTGCATAGCATTTTTTATCAACTTATGCAATTATAATTAGACAATGATAATTTAATATTAAAACAATAATAAAACAAGATCACGCTATATTCAACATGAATAAAAGCAAAACCTTAACTGTCCCCTTCACACTCATATGCTAGAGAGAAATGGGCAGACTTTTCATGATGCGCATGCAGTGTGACGTCACGCCACGCGCTTATTCACAAACACTACACAAGCGCAACGTGTGAATGTGTTGAACGCGAGCTACATGGTAGGCGGAGTGAGGGGTGTCAGGTTTTTTCGTTACGGAATTTCATGATTCGGTCGCCGCGCTCAAGGCCCGCGATAAAAGCTATGCAATAGCTTAAAAATAAAAACAAACAATTCTAAATTTCTCTCGGAGCTGAAGCAACATTGGCCTAAAACTCGTTTTTAGTACAAAAGAATGTAAAATTACAATTGAAACACAAGAAATTTTCCTGTACGGATCAAGTTTATCTGGTCAGTTATGTTACCTCCGGTCCGGACGCTCGAGTGAGGCTAACGAAGTTGCTTCCCCGGTAGGGACGCACTGATTACATTGAACTGAATGTATTTAGTCGCCCGAAGCTGGTCGTGTTCGCTAAAGACAGATACTGACTCCCAAGTCCACATTGTAACAGTTTTAGCTTAGAATTAAGTTCTCCTGAATTACATAGTATGCTCAGTTAAGGAATAATTTAGTCAGAACTGTGAATTTAATTTTTTTTGGAAAGAAGTTCCTTATGGGACGATGCCTTATGGAGGGGTACCCTAACCGGGAAAAAACGTCCGTAACGTAAGATTTTTATTAGTAATGCACACAGTGTACGACTTATCTTTGTAATAACGTACAAAAAATAACATATTTTTTTATCATTCATTGACCACGATCTCAGAGCGTTCGTTTGCGCAATACACTAACTCATAATTATGCAAACAACCGTGAATGAAGTGTACCACAAAAAGTTCGCACGTTACCGAATGACCGTGGGTTGTTGCGAAACCTCCAGTTTTATTTTCTTTATACCTCGAATAGAACTTAAAATTAATATTTTTATAATAAGGAACTTCGTTCCTACCCGGTGTCTCACGACACCACACATCTTTTTTATTTTTGTTGTTGTAGGAACTAGAATCAAGTGCTTATATAAATAGATGTTCTTCTTATCGTCTTTATCCCACATTATTCTGGGTCAGAGCTGCAAGTCTTCTTATCATGCTGCATCCGGATTTGGAATGAGTTTTACGATCGACCGCTTTTATTGTTTCTTTGTTCAAACCAAACTTATACTATTACTGTGTTTCTCTGGCTTCGTCCGTTTTTGGTTATATTATTTCCATTTTATCATTATATCAGGTCTCACTTTTAACAGTAAAACGGTTGCTCCACCTTTCAAGCCGAAACGCATTACTGTTTCACGGCAGAAACAGGCAGGATAGATAGATACCTACCCGTGCGGACACACAAGACATCCTATCACCAGTAAAAATAGTCAAAATACTAAATTTATATAACTAGTCAGGTCATAAGTATTGTCACACAGTAAAAACTTTTCTTTTAGAATGCTGGCCACAAAAAAGTTTATTGAATTCGAATTTCGAATTGTTCATGAAAATAAAAATGTATACTTTTAGAATTTTACTCATTTTTAAATATGGAGTGGATGCTTAAAGAAAACCGTGTTGCAGTTATTGCGTTGCATCGTTGCGGTTACGCGCCAATTCAAATTTTTAACATACTGAAAATTTTGAATATAACCAAAAGATTCGTTTATCGTACCATCAAACGATACAATGAAGACTCTAGTGTAGATGACAGGTCAAGAAGTGGTCGCCCTCGGTCTGTTAGGACTCCAGCAGTGATAAAAGCTGTGAAGGCGCGAATTCAAAGAAATCCCAAACGTAAGCAGAAACTTTTGGCCCTTCAGATGGGGTTAAGCAGAACCACGGTGAAAAGGGTGTTAAATGAAGACTTAGGGCTCCGGGCATATCGAAGAAAAACAGGACATCGTTTGAATGCTCGTCTAATGGACCTGAGACTGAAGAGATGCCGCGCTTTGTTGAAGCGGTACGCGGGAAAAAAAAATCGGGAAATTCTTTTTTCGGATGAAAAAATTTTTACCGTAGAAGAGAGCTACAACAAACAAAATGATAAGGTGTACGCACACAGTAGTGAAGAAGCGAGCAACCGTATTCCGCGTGTCCAACGAGGTCATTTTCCATCCTCGCTCATGGTATGGTTGGGAGTTTCTTATTGGGGCTTAACAGAGGTACATTTTTGTGAGAAAGGTGTAAAAACGAACGCAGTTGTGTATCAAAATACAGTCCTGACGAACCTCGTGAAACCTGTTTCTCATACCATGTTCAATAACAGGCACTGGGTATTCCAACAAGATTCGGCGCCAGCTCATAGAGCGAAGAGCACACAAGACTGGCTGGCGGCGCGTGAAATCGACTTCATCCGGCACGAAGACTGGCCCTCCTCCAGTCCAGATTTGAATCCGTTAGATTACAAGATATGGCAACACTTGGAGGAAAAGGCGTGCTCAAAGCCTCATCCCAATTTGGAGTCACTCAAGACATCCTTGATTAAGGCAGCCGCCGATATTGACATGGACCTCGTTCGTGCTGCGATAGACGACTGGCCGCGCAGATTGAAGGCGTGTATTCAAAATCACGGAGGTCATTTTGAATAAACTTTGTGTCATAAGAATCTATGTTTTATTCAGTTCATTTTGGTATATGAATGGTTTACATAATGAATAAACTTGTTTCAATTATTTTACATTAAACATGTGACAGAATTTATGACCTGACTAGGTAAATACAACCATTACTACAGTATTTTAATCTCCAGACGTCAATTAAATACATATAAATAAAATCTTTATTGGTTTAATTCAAAGGAAAACCAATAAATATTTTTGGGCTTTGATGTCAGAGAGCCAATACAAGTGTTGTTTCCCTTCGATTATAATTGAGGTATTTTCGGCGGATTTTATCAAAGCCATTCACAGTTATGTTCATATTGTAGTATTTATTTGTGTTTTTGTAAGGAGACCGATTTTTTTCTTTTGTTTTACTAGTGCTTAAAATACATATTCTTTAAGATTTTGCACGGATAAAAGGTGAAGAGAGTAGTAAGGAGTGTATAAAATTAGCCGTGGCGCAGTTTTAACTGATCAGATACCCAAAGGCTGTAATGACCGGTTTATATGCGGCGAACCTCCTTATCTTCCATTGTCGAAGTCGTCGTGGCCTAAAGGATAAGACGTCCAGTGCATTCGAATCCAGCAATGGAACGGTGTTCGAATCCAGCAGGCGGGTACCAATTTTTCTAATGGAATACGTACTTAACAAATGTTCACGATTGACTTCCACGGTGAAGAAATAACATCGTGTAATAAAAATCAAACTCACAAAATTATAATTTGCGTAATTACTTGTGGTAGGACCTCTTGTGAGTCCGCACGGGTAGGTACCACCACCCTGCCTATTTCTGCCGTGAAGTAGTAATGCGTTTCGGTTTGAATGGTGGAGCAGCCGTTGTACTATACTGCGACCTTAGAACTTATATCTCATGGTGAGGGGTGGCATTTACGTTGTAGATGTCTATGGGCTCCGGTAACCATTTAACACCAGGTGGGCTGTGAGCTCGCCCACCCATCTAGGCAATAAAAAAGTAGACAAGGGCGCCATCAACGTTATAAAAAAAATCACCATCCCCTCTTTCTCTGCTCCGAAATATACGTCAGACAGAAAACTGTGGTGGTCGTGGCGCCGACGACCGCCGGTCTGGCGTCCCGAGGGGGAGGGTGATGGGAGAGATGTGCTCCGCACTAAACGCTTCACTTTCCCCCCTTTGCTTCTTCATGAGTTCTGTCTCATGCGAGGTTCGGACGTTGGTTGTTGAGCGACAGGAGGTTTTGGTCAGTTCCAGTCTGACATGCTTCGCCCTCCATCCCCAGTGGAGGGCGGAAGACCGGCGATTTCCTCCTGAAAAAAAATTATATTACGCAATATTAACGAGAATATGACTTTCGTCTCTTACGAAGCGTCCCAGGGACATTGTCATGTCCATTGGCTTCGGTGACGTCTAAACTTTAAGCGGGCTGAAATTCCTTTGCTGATTGTAGCGGAAAAAGAAGCGAATCGTTGTCACCAGTTTAATTTCAGTACCACGTACTTAAAAATATAAATGGTATGAAAAAATTAATACATTCGTTTTATTGCAGTTTCAACAATGGCTCAGATCTGCTTAGCGGTGTCGATCGCAGCCTTGCTGATGATGTCACAAGGAGTGAGTGCTAAACGTGAGTATTCCACTTCTAACTTATAACTATGATGATGCATCATTGGTAATGCAACCATTTTAAACTATATATTTTATTTCTTGAATATCTACTTATATACTTATAAACATGTCGCAGAATGGGCCGATATGTTAATTTTCTTTGACATTGTGGGAACACGGTGGTATATATTTTTTTGACACTGCGGGCTCGCGGTGGTCAATCATGCAGAGATTGCGAAGCAGGAAACGATGACAATTCCGTGACGTCTTCAGTCTTCCAAAGTCAGGCCATAGATAATACACATAAATTAGGTATAGATAAGCAACTCAAGCACTCAACAAAAATGTTTACGGGCGTCGGCCACTAGATGGCTTCGCTTCGATTAGCTTCTCATTGCTCCTATAGATGGTAGTAACACCTATCTAACACCTATCCTACCTATCCCATATTTAATTTTAATGAAAGATTTTGTATATTTTCTGAATTTACAAATTGATAAAATTTCATAATTTGTCTCAAATAAAAACTTGTATGAATTATTTTTATTTTCTGTGTTTAGTTATACAGTAATGAATTAATGGCTTAACCTTAACAACATATAAGTTTAGGGGCATCTGCTACAAGATGTCGCTAGTTCCCATACAAAAAAAAAATTGTCTTAAAGAATCGCAATTTCAGGGCCCTGAGTCAGGCAACGAATGTATCTCGATTCCACTCTAGCGACGACCTCTCGACTCTGTCGAAGCTCGCCACCCGAACTGGGTCGATATTTGACGAGTAGTTGCGGCTCACACCCACTAGATGGCGCGCTTTCGTTTCGTTTGTCGAATCCGGATGCGACATACATATATATTTATAAATATACATTTGTATTTATGTGTATACATAAATTTCATTAAATGTTTTAATAATGTTTTTATTTATTGCTTAGTTTGATGGACGAGCTCACAGCCCACCTGATGTTAAGTAGTTACTGGAGCCCATAGACATCTACAACGGCTGCCCCACCCTTCAAGCCGAAACGCATTACTGCTTCATGGCAGGGTGGTGGTACCTACCCGTGCGGACTCACAAGAGGTCCTAACACCAGTAATTACGCAAATTAATTTTTTTTATTTAATTAATTTTTAATAAAAAATTATAATATATAAATATATATACAGTCGTGGTCAACTAATTAGGGACAATCTCTAGTTAAGCTAAATTGTGAATATTTTTTTTATTTTCCAACGAGTCTTAGCAATATTCCATATTTTTTACATGTAAGTGTAATTAGTCATTTATGTGCGCGATTATACAAACAATAACAACTTCTTAAACATTAAACCTCTTTACAGTATAGCTGATACAATATCATAGTGCCATTGGTTCAAAGAATGCTGGCTGGCCATTTAATTAGGGACACTGAGGTATTGCGTTCTAGTTTCAAAATTGGAATTTTAATACTTTTTTGTTTCTTTTCTTATTGTTTAGTGGTCGTTTTGGCGGCAATCCAGATTTTTTATTTTAAGTTTTGAGAATTATTTTGAAGAAAAATGGGCATAAATAAAAGTTGCGATCCAACACTTCGAAAAATTATCATGAAGTTTGTCGAGCGTGGTTGGTCATACCGAAGGATAGCACAACATTTAAATTGTTCAAAAACTATGGTATGCAATGCAGTGCAACATTTCAAGCACTATAACACAGCTTTAAATGTGTCCAGAACAAAAACATCGAGAAAAACGACTCCGCAAGAAGATAGAATGATAACCAGGTTAGCTAAGAAAGATCTGTTTCTAGGCTCTATTTTAATTAAACACGAAGTGTTTGGGGCAAACGAAATAGCCGGTGTATCTGCGAAAACCGTTCGACGACGTTGGGTAGAAGCACGGTTGTTCGGAAGAGTGGCTCGCAAAGTACCGTTGTTGAAGAAAGAACATAGAAATGCTCGTTTGGCATTTGCACGTAAATATGGACATTGGACCTACGCCCAATGGCAACATGTACTTTTCTCTGACGAGACCAAGGTTAATTTGATTTCTTCAGATGGTAGGCAATATGTACGGCGTCCTGTAAAAGCGGAAATGAATCCAAGATTCACAAAAAAACAGGTGAAACATGGCGGTGGAAACATTAAAATATGGGGTTCATTTTCTGGACGTGGAGTGGGACCTGTGAGGAAAGTTCAGGGTAACTTAGACCAACATCAATACAAGGCAATATTGGAAGAAACTATGCTTCCCTATGCTGAGGAGCATCTCCCTATTATATGGACGTTTCAGCAGGATAACGACCCGAAACATACCGCCCATTCAGTCAAGTCGTTTCTTACCAGTCAGTTTGTATCGGTGCTATGCAGCCCAGATCTCAACCCAATTGAGCACCTTTGGCACGAAATCAAGAAAAAAGTTGCCACTTATCGTAATACAAATTTGGATGAACATCATGAAGCTTTTTGTGAGGCATCTGCAAACATTCCTGTCGAAACATGTCAGAAACTGATAATGTCTATGCCACATCGGTGTCAAGCGGTAATTACTAACAAAGGTTTTGCTGATTTTACACGTAATAAAATGGAGCTGTTAGAGATATTATAACACTGAAGATTATAAGTTTTTTGTAACTGTATTTTTCATTATACTTTACTGTCCTTAATTAAATGTCCACTACAGAATTGTACCTTAATATTTAATACATGTTTAATCTTTGATATTAAATACTTTTTGTATTTATTAAATGTTTTATTTACAGCCATTTATAGCATAATAATCGGACCACATTATGCAAATAATAGGTGCTGAGAAATCAATAGGGTTTTATATTTAAATGTACATAACCGGTTATAGCTCTTCACTATCTTGAATGTCCCTAATTAGTTGACCACGACTGTATATATAAAAAAATAATTTTTGCGGGTTTGCTTTTTATTACACGATGTTATTTCATTAGAAAAATTGGTACCCGCCTGCGGAATTCGAACACCGTTGCGTCGTTAGATACGAATGCACCGGACGTCTTATCCTTTAGGCCACGACGACGACTAATAATGTATGTGTTTATTTTATGTGTTGTATTTATTTTATTCTTATGTTGATTCGTTGTCTAAGTAGTTCATAATAAACACTACTTAAAAACAACATGACTGTCGGGTTAAAGCAATCGACACGAGTTGTAATTTGTTGCAAAACATTACCCTAAACTTCAATCCGAGATATCTTGGTATATTGGTTTGATTGTTAAATATTTCAATTTATTCGTTCCACGGCGAATAACTCCGGAATCCACGTTTTTGGGTCTTAAACGAAAATCCCAAACAATGACCGATGAATGAAGGTCCGAAAATTGAGCATTTGTATGTGTTCCACTCGGTCTCACATCGCATCTTGAATATCAGGATTGCCTTACTGATCGACGCGTTTTCATTTGTGGCTATAAAGGTCTAATTCATAGAAAATTTTCGGAGTAGAAATGTTAGAAAAAAAAATTGTTTGCGATATGTTACGATACTTTTCACAATCTCACCACTCACCTGGGAAAATTAAATTCAAATCTCCGATACGTTGGAGTAAGAGTTGACCTTTGAAACGGTGACTGTTTCAAAGCGTATAATAGGTATAACAGTAAACCAGGGCTCGGGATAGGAATCGAGGATAAGAAAGAGGAGACAGTTAAAAATTAAGGATTTGTTGCTGACGAATGGTAAAGAGATGGTAGGGAATAAATTAGTGAGCTGGGTGATGTCCAATTCCCCTTTTCTATTCATCTCAGAGAAAAGTAGCCTCATATCATTTTTGACCCACTTTCAAGAATATTTGATTAATATTTCTCGACGTTATTGGTGGTAGGACCTCTTGTGAGTCCGCACGGGTAGGTACCACCAGCCTGCCTATTTCTGCCGTGAAGCAGTAATGCGTTTCGGTTTGAAAGGTGGGGCAGTCGTTGTAACTATTTTTTTTTTATTTTTTTATTGCCTTTGTAGGCAGACGAGCATACGGCCCACCTGATGGTGAGTGGTTACCGTCGCCCATGGACTTCAGCAATGCCAACGGCAGAGCCAAGCCGCTGCCTACCGCTTAATACTCTCCACAAGCCTCGTTTGAAGAAGGACATGTCATAGCGCTCGGGAAACCCCGTGGAGGGGAGCTCATTCCATAGCCGGATGGTACGGCTATACTAACTATACTGAGACTTTAGAACTTATATCTCAAGGTGGGTAGCGCATTTACGTTGTACATGTCTATGGGCTCCAGTAACTGTTCTCTCAGTTCTGAATCTTAGTTTTGGTTTAACAACGACTTTCGGCACCAAAAACATATGTTAGATCAAAATAATAGTGAATGTTGTAGTAAGTAGAATAGTTACATAAAACACACCGAATTCGAGACCAGGCAAAGCAACTAACAAAATAAACAAGGTTCGGTCGATTCCACAACCAATACCCGCTATCCATAACTTAACTTCAACCATATTGTTTAAGTTACAACTTTGCAAGCCGATTGTTGTTTTAACGTTTAAGATGAACAAATGTGAAAAGTTTTGTGACGTTCCTACTAAGCAAATTGGCCTGTGTTATAACGTTGTAGCTGTTTTCACGTGTCTGCTTTATTTGATCGTTATTTATTACTTCCGCTCTTAGTTTTTGTTTCGTTTTTCAACTTTATTTATATTATATAAAAAGTAACACAAAAGTACAAAATTAACTATACTGAGACCTTAGAACTTATATCTCAGGGTGGGTTATTTTTTAATTTATTTTTTATTGCTTTGATGGGTAGACGAGTTCACAGCCCACCCGGTGTTAAGTGGTTACTGGAGCCCATAGACATCTATAACGTAAATGCGCCACCTTGAGATATAAGTTCTAAGGTCTCAGTATAGTTATAACGGCTGCCACATCCTTCTAGCCGAAACGCATTACTGCTGCAGGGCAGAAATAGGCGGGGTGGTGGCACCTACCCGTGCGGACTCACAAGAGGTCCTACCAGCAGGAGAGCCATTTAATGTTTAAAATTTGGAAAAAATATTATAACAAAATTTATACTTAATTTAAACTTATTTGAAGATCAATTAAAAACATCGAACTGCTGATGCTAATTACAAATAAAAAGGACCTTTAAAAAGATAAATGTCGCTTATACCAATTAACCTTTCACTCCTGGATAATGATGAATGACAAATTGAATGGGTGAAAAGAATTCACTGTTTTCAAGTCTGTCTGCATTCGGCTTGAATCTTATAGGATTTTTTTGACGTACTGTCTTTTTAGCGCATTTTGATTGTTATTTTTAGGATGAATTAAAAATAACTTTGTTAAAACAGATTAAACAAGATTCTTCATGAAAGCTCCCGACAATGGTTCTTGCGGTTGATAAATAATTTTCGAACGAACTGAACGAAATTTAAAAGCTCTGGCTTAAAAACAAACTTAATTTACGAAAATGAAACGTAACAAATAAGCTCGATAAAAGTTTGTGATCAATCAGTGGGTGTTATGTTGTTCAATATTTGTATTTGTTAAAAATGTCAGATTGGATAAAATTAGCGACTGACTGGTATCGTTTGAACGTTATTTATGATATGTTATATTTCCATTGCTGCACCTTAATTTTCGGGACCGGGGTTCGAGTTTTCTCACAACATACACACGCCGAGAGGGCGCGCAGTGTATGTAAATACATATGCCTGCGATACCGCGATTCCGATCTGGTGGTAGATTCAGCGAAGCACTGTTCTTGCTAGTGTTAGCAAATTCTCTCAGGTTGAGTCCATGAGCTCACTTACCCGTCCAGGCTTAGCTGGAATAGTCTCTTAGGTTACTAGCGAGGGGGAAGGTGATGGGAGAGATGTGCTCCGCACTAAGCGCTTCGCTTTCCCCCCTTTGCCTTTTCATGAGTTCTGTCTCATGCGAGGTTCGGACGTGGGTTGTTGAGCGATACGAGGTTTTTAGTTGTTTCGACTCCGACATGCCCCGCCCGCCATCCATAGTGGAGGACTGGCGATTTCCTCCTGAGCAAAAAAAAGGCCACCAGCAAATAAATAGGGAAAGGTAAAAGAAATATGCCTACTTTAATATATGGATAAAAACACTTAATTATTACATTTAATAAGCATTATTTAATATGAGCATGCACTTAACCGAACACTTAAGAAAAAGATAAGAGGGAAGTTGAGTAAAGAGCGAGATAGCTACATTTTAGGATTACAGGTGTCGAATGCGTTTAGAAACTAGTTTGATATCTCACACCTACTGTAACTACTATTTGCTTTAAGTAGTGCTTTGTATTATTCTGGTTTTTTGTCTATTTCATGAAATACTTTACAAACTACATACCCTCAGATATCGCTTTGAATATAAAAAAAAACCTATTAAGCAGTTGTTAAGTATTACGTCCATTTCGGAATTTATATTATAAAGTCAATAATATTTGGAACAACCCTTGTTCTGTTGAAGGGAGTCTTAAAATTATGAGAATTAACTAAAGTGGGAAGCGCCTGTGAACTATGCACGCAATTTTACGCTTTCGTGTTAAGTGGAGGTACCCAATTTTTTATTAATTTCGATTGCCAATCGCAATGTATCAACTTTGGGTAGACCTTAGCTTACTATTGAACGATAAGTATCACAAAACTAACTCCAAAACAATGAAATCGTAAGTAATTCTGTTCTGATCTCTCATGAGTTTACGTGAGATAAGTGTCATAAACTGATTCAAGTACACAGGATTCTCACAACAAAGACTCGAGAGACGAGAGGAAAAAATCCGTGAACCCAGAGATGGAGATAGAACACGGCGTATGTAACTTTGGTTCTTAATTCAATGAGTTCGGTACGGAGTTATAATGAGCACATCGAAATATCGGAGTTTATCACAATAAGACTATAATATCTATATCGAGAGATGAAAGGTTATGAACGACATTTCTGAAAAACTACCGGAGAGACATTTAAAGTTTGAAATTTGGAAAAGATATCATGTTAAAAAAACTGCTATAACTAACGGAGTAAAACCTAATTAAAGTTTTTTTTTATTGCTTAGGTAGGTGGACGAGCTCACAGCCCACCTGGTGTTAAGTGGTTACTGGAGCCCATAGACATCCACAACGTAAATGCGCCACCCATCTTGAGATATAAGTTCTAAGGTATCAAGTATAGTTACATCGGCTGCCCCACCCTTCAAACTGAAACGCATTACTGCTTCCCGGCAGAAATAGGCAGGGTGGTGGTACCCACCCCGCGGACTCACAAGAGGTCCTACCACCAGTAATTACGCAAATTATAATTTTGCGGGTTTTACTTTTATAACACGATGTTATTCCTTCACCGTGGAAATCAATCGTGAACATTTGTTGAGTACGTATTTCATTAGAAAAATTGGTACCAGCCTGCGGGATTCGAACACCGGTGCATCGCTCAACACGAATGCACCGGACGTCTTATCCGTTAGGCCACGACGACTTCCAAGTTCAATTAAAAACATCGAACTGTAATACCAAATAAAACGCAACTTTAATTAAAAAGGTTAATGTTGTGTTTTAAGCGAAATGTCGCTTAAACAACGTTTCACCCCTCGATATACGAGTATAAAATATAAAACCTGCCGCAAAACAGTAGATAAATTCATTACATTTTACATTTACAAGCAGCTTTTGCTTTATCCGATGCAATGTTAAATATACTAGAGGTCCCGCAGTAGTCGAAATTCGAAAAAAATGATTAATTGAAATTGTAAGTTTGTACACTATTATGACTGTATTTTATACTTCTATAATCACAAATTTCGCCAAGGCTACACTATAAAAAATATTAATAAAGACAAACAATATTTAATCTATTCTCAATTTGACCATAGGTCTATGATTTGACCACAGGCGTGAAGAACAAAAGTTTGACAATAAATAGTATGCATGCGTGTGTGTGTCAAATACATGGTATGTAGTGTGTGTAATGTTTACTTTATTAATTTAATGTATCTTTTATGCATTATTTAAAAAAAATATTAGCATTGTGCACTCTTTCTCTATATTCTCTATAAGTGTGGAAAATTTCATACTCCTCCGTCCTCGCAATTTTTGTAAAAGGGATACAAAGTTTTTGCGTCACGTATTAATATATAGATATATAGTTATTTATTTATCTTTATTTATTGATTTAGTTGCACCAATTATTTATTATTGGCAATCCGATTTATTTTTTGACTCCACTACGCAAACATTGTGGTTTGTTGCACATAAAAAGAACTTTGGATTATGGAAAACTAAAAATACAAAGGTTCGGATTCTTTCATTATTTCAAGATTTTCCAGCGTCCGCGCGGATGAGCAGTCGCGTATAGATGGATTTGAGGTTCGTTAGCTAGTAATCCTATGCAGTTGCACTGTTTGTTTAGATTGTTTATGTCGTACATGATTTATAATCTTTCCTTTTGAGTTAGAGAGTTGGAGAAAGATTGGTAATAGGCGCTGCGGACTTTAATTGCGACTTCGATATTGTGTGTGTGTGTGTGTGTGTTTTTATTTCCTCTAATACTTCTTATACTGAGACATTAGAACTTATATCTCAAGGTGGGTGGCGCATTTACGTTGTAGATGTCTATGGAATCCAGTAACCACCTAATACTAGGTGGACTGTGAGGTCGTTCACGCATGTAAACAATAAAAAAATATTAAAAAAATGGTCTAGAGAGACCATGTCCGCGTCACTGGGCTAGAAGGTGAGCTCACGGGGCTCAAACCTGATGACGTTGCTAAGACGAACCCTAGCAAGAGATGTGCTTCGCAGAATCTACCTCCGGATCGGAAAGCGACCCACTGAAAAGATCCGGGGAGAAAATCAGTGTACTGTGTCTGTGGGTTAATTTACTCGTCGAGCCCTTCGTCGCAAGAGACGGGTTCGACGAGAACGATGAACGGGATTGAGTGTTAATGGCTCCGTATGGCCATTCTTCGGCGTATAGAATTAAGGGGGGTATTAGGTATTTTGGACGTTTAAGGATCGCGAGCTCGCCTGCTTCATATGCAACAGTTAAATAATGTTACCCGCTAAGAGGATCTGGCGAGAAACTCAGTGGGTTTTATCAATGGGCTAGTTAGTCTATTGGAACGTTTGAAAGTCATTCTCATTGACTTCACCGATTAATTTGAAAATTTGCACACGCATCAGAGACCTAGCTGAGAAATGGTCATGATATTTTTACCAAAAATTACATTTTAAATGGCTCTTCTGTATAGTTGCAAATACGTCGTTTAAGCTAAATAGCCTTTCACCTGTCGATATGATGACTATATCATTAGTGGTAACAGATTTGCTACTAATGCATTAACTACTCCTCTCTTAATATTATACCAAAGTAAAGTATTGTAAAAATTTATGATTTGGAATAAATAAATCCTCTTGTCCTTAACATTAAACGGACTTATAGTGACCAGATAGATAATATTATTCGTTTTTGATAAGTTGCATATAATTTTTTTTCAAGTCACTTGAAAACATAGGTAATATAGTTATGTATACGCATTAAATAATAAGCATGAATCATAAATGAACAATTGCAAACCTTGACACGGCTTCGAACAAAAGTGCTCCAATATTTATATTCAATGGAATTTATACTTTATCGATTTTGAATGAACTCGAACTATAATTGGATGTACGTCATTGCCATGCTTATGTTACGCCGGTAAGAGTAACGCCATCTATCGCCGAATAGTCGAACGAATATAGAAGGATCTAGTAGCACCTAGAACGCTCGAGTAGTACAACGCCATCTATTTTTTTATTTTTATTTATTTATTGCCTAGGTATGTGGACGAGCTCACAGCCCACCTGGTTTTAAGTGGTTACTGGAAGCCATAGACATCTACAACGCAAATGCGCCACACACCTTGAGATATAAGTTCTAAGGTCTATTGTCAGATAGCGGAAACACAATACTAGAAATGTGTGGAGTATTCTTGATAATTCTAGGGATATGGTATCGGCTATAAAAGCGTTGCAGAAATGGCATGCAGTCAGTCAGTAATCGGAACTACTCGAAGCGAAACAGCGAACGGATCACCTGAAGCGAAGCGGAGCAAGCGAATTGAGAGTTTTAAAGTGTTTGTTCAGTGTTTTAAGTGTTGAATACAGTTTTTAGTTTATATTTCGGTGGAATTTTATTTATCCCGAACCCCAGCACGTAACACTTATAATAACACTAATATATATTTTTCTAATTCGAAGAAATTTTAATTTTCGCAAAATCGCCTGTTTTTTCAAGCAGACAATGAACCTTTTTGCGGTTACTGTTATTCTTTGGTAAAGATTTGTGGTGTTTATATTAGCGTGCGCCACGTGAATGATCACACGTTATATCGAATCCTCCTGATCCAGTCTCTCCGATTTTAGGTAGTCCAAGCACCGGTCACCGTTCTCTTCGAACCCGTTGAATGCGAGGAAGGGCACGTCGCGTAAGACTGGTTCAGTGAACTGGTTGGCTAGTTAAACATTTAATGGGTCATACATCAGCTAATGTTAAGAGTGTTACAACGCGAATGAGATAATCGACCTCGAGAAGTGGGTTCGAAGTCTCAATGCGGATAACACGCACTCACACCCACGCACCCACGATATCATAGGTAACTTCATTCAACCCGCAGAGTTTCCGGCGGATCTTCTCAGTGGGTCTTGATTCCGATCCGGTGGTGGATTCAGTGAAGCACTGTTCTTGGTAGGGCAGATGTTAGCAAAGTATGTAACTGACTGAAACCCATGTGCTCGCCTATACGTTCGGTGAAGCTAGCATAACCGCTCGAGGTAACTAGCAATAGATAGGCAAAATAAAAAGTGATTTGAACATAAAAAGATAATTTGACTTTATCGTTCAACTATTCAAATCCGGCCGGCTATTTTACACTATATTTCTGAACGAGTTCTCGGCTCGCCTTAGACACTATTAACAGAACCCATAGAAAAACACAACGTTCACACGCATCATACGAGAGCTAAGTCACCATTTTACCTTTAGCGCCTATATCAGCCTTCAAAGCGCACGCTTGACAGTTGGTACTGCCAAGATCACGGTTCGCCTTTCCATCAATGATATCAGAGATTCAAGTAAATATATCAAGCGAAATCCATTGAAAGCAATAAAATGACTTTTTTAATTAAATCCCGTTAAACTTCGTTTACAAAATACAAAGTCTATACCCGAAACATTTGCACAAAACTCCGCAAAGTCGTTGTGGGACGATCAACAAAATTGAACACAGTTCGCTCCCATGTGTATATGAGGATAATAAATTATTATTCTATTCTAATGCACGAAGGATTTAATACACACTGGTTACGTTAGGGCCAGAGTATAAAGCAATTTGTTGTTGTTCCCTAATACAGTTTTTATTTTCGGGGACAATCAAATTTTCTCAAATGAGTTTTCAGAATTATGGCTTCATCATATCTATATCTGTGGCGGGGCTTGGGGGAGACATATGTCCAGGAGTGAACGTCTGTGGGCTGATAGAATAGAAAAAAAATATCTATATAAACACGATGTAAAATATAAAAATACAATACTGGCATATGACAATTTAAAATTTAATAAATATTGTTTGCTAGTTACCATTGTCGGAGATGGGAAGAATGGATTTTTTGCATCTAATCTAAATATTAAATTAGACATCAGTTTACTGCCATTTCAGTGTCAGCATGCATATCATAATGCATATCATTAAGGCATCAGCGATCTTTGACGGGATATATTTGTTGCAGGAGGCTGTTCAGCATTTGGGCACTCCTGCTTCGGCGGGCATGGAAAGAGATCAGGCGAACCTGCACCGATGGATGTAAGTGTTCTTAAAAAACTAAATTTTACCACCATTGAGCATCCTTGAGTCCTTAAGACTGTATAAATAAGTTCAAACGGTAAAAATATGAAAATAATAAACAAATATTAAATTAGTGTAACAAAATCATTAATTAAATTTAAAAAATCAAGTGTTTTTCATCCTTTAAATTCCACGCATTGAAAAAATTACCTACAACAATATACCTAAATTGTAATGTCTGGTTTGTATTTAGGAAATTTTGATAAGAAAAAGTATGCTATGAAATTTGATAAGAAAAATATTGTCTTATTTTTCTTTTCTTCATCCCACAACGTGGGGCCGGCGCAGCATGACCTTTCTTTCCATTCAAGCCTATCATACATCATCTCTGCACTCACTCCCTTCATCACATATCCTTTTCCACACAATCCATCCAAGTATTTTTAAGTCGCCCTCTACTTTGATACCTTTAGTCGTCTTTCGTTATATTATGATGTCTTTGCAAACACAAAAGGACACAAAGAAAGGTTTTATTTAAGACGAACACAAAATATACAAAGAAGGAGAAAGTAAACAAGATAGTCTAAGTAACACAAGCGGTACACGAAACAAAAAGCAATAATTAATAAATAATAGTTTAAAAAAACTAACAAAATACGGTTTTATAGAAAATCATGCTAAAAAATAGAAAATAAATTTTGATAATATTTGAATTAAAAATAGTGTAAGAAAAAATGATTTTATTGTAAAAAAAACGTGGGGTGCTTTTCAGGATATTATCAAAATAACCCTTCTAACTCATATCTATTCATAAAAGATTTATAACTACTTATACCATACAATACATGTGAGTCACCCACAATACCCATAAAAAAATAAAGTATCTAAATATAAAGAGAATGAACAATACGAGAAAATGTCTGGACGTCCCGTTATCTTAATCAAGCAAATTAAGTACATTCCAATGGCGTTGATATAGTAAACAAATTGATTGCTTGCAAATAAAGGTGATGGTTGGAATAGACATGATAAAAAATTCGTATCGTGCCGACAAAACTCTGGAATATGAAATAGTAAATGATAAAACTATGCGTATATTTTTATGAATTACCATGGAAAGGGGCTTAGGTTCAGTAGCGGACGTCGGCGGGCTGAAAGATATATAGGAAGATTAATTTGAAAAACAACAAAAGACAAGATCTGATTCGCTCGCTTTCAATTATATAGTTTTATTGCTAAACTTTGTGACAATTGGTAGTCGACTTTAATTTTTTCAGCAAATGAAAATTAGAACAAACTGGAAGATAAAATGCTCAATAAAATTTTTCAAATCTCTGTGTTAATGCGCTTGTGGTACTAACACGAGCTTGAGTTTAAAAAAGTCTGACGGTGATGGACCTGAAAGATTCAGTCACGATTGACAGCTTGACAGCAATTCATATCAATAACGATAGTAGAACTGTATTTAAGACCACAATAGCCAATTTCAGTATAGCTCAGGCAAATAGATTATTAGATAAATTATAGATAATCTTAAAACATTCGAAGTTTCATATAACCATCATATAACTATCGTAATTGTTTGACAACAAACTTTTAAGAAACTTCTTACTTTAAATTAAATAAAGTCCTTAATGGAAACTTAGGGGTGTTATGACGTAAATAAACTACATGTAATGTATGAACTACTTACTCGGTTTGAACTGGAACCCTTGTATGGGAACTCGCCCCTAATTACATGAGACATTTCATAATGCGTTAGACCGGTTGAGAAAACAAACCTACATAGTCAGATAGTTTTGATTCCTGGAGTTAACGAAAAAAGGGTATATTTTAATTGAACTTTTAACACTAACATATGTATATATCTCAAAGCTGTGTAACTAACTGTGTTAATTCGTTAAGGTTCTGTATATTATTTATTAGTCATAACAGTTTTATTGTACGTCACCAGTTAACTATAAATTGTATAGCCTCTGACTAATAACTAAATGTAATCTAACTAACTAAACCGATTAGAAGAAGGTAAATATAATTTATTTATTTACCAGTATTGATCGTGTCTTTGATAAGCGTGGTACATATTTGAATAAATATCCAAACATAAGCAGTTCTGCATTCTGCATACGCACATATACAAATATTCTTTAAATATAATAATTAATATAACAAGGCGATGCTGCTATATTCGTAAATGTTAACTTTAAATTAGCGGTTCTATAAGGAAATATAATGAAAAAGGTCTGTTTGTTTATTGACAGTAGGAAATTCGTTTATTATCTATCTTCTATATATATATATATAAATGAATTGCTGTTCGTTAGTCTCGCTAAAGCCCGAGAACGGCTGGATAGATTTGGCTAATTTTGGTCTTGAATTATTCGTGGAAGTCCAGAGAAGGTTTGAAAGGTAAGAAAATATAAAAAAGCTCGGAATTATATAAAAACAAACAATTTTGTTTTTCCTTTGATGTGTCCCCTTGATGTGTCTTTTATTTATCGATTGAGGCACCACGAAGTCTGCCGGGTCAGCTAGTATAAAATTTTAATTTTGACCAGATTAATTAATTATATTTGTAGCAAATTAACTGTCGTTTTCATATATAATTACGTTTGACTCTGTCTAGATGGCGAATCAGGATATGATGGTGCGTCATCAGCTCGGTCAAGAGGAGACTCCTCCGCACCCAGGGTACCCTCATTCCAGCTACAACGTGCTGCAGCCTGGCGACGACATCATTCCTATTAGGGATGGAGGTTCGGATAAGAAAGAATTAATAATGAATAAGCCTTTATTACTGTTTTGCTTAACAATATTTTTGACTTATACCTTATACCTTAAATTTAAATCTAGCTTATAATTAAGTATTACGTTCGCCGCTCACTGTTTTGTTTTTTGAAAGAGATTGTCTCTTGACAAAGGCCTCTTTTAAAGATTTCCAATATATATCCGGCTATACTCTTTATATCATCTTCCTAACGTTTTGGTTGCTGTCCTTTTTTTCTAAAATCGTCCCGTGTGTACGCTCTGTAATTATTTTGTGCCATTCTTCGTATTTCTCTCTTAAGATACATATGTCCTGTTCATCTCCACTTCAGTGCTCTACTTACTTTAATTGCGTTTTTTTAATTTACTTAATCTCTAAATTTAAAGAAAGAATAATAATTAGAAGTCGTCAAATACAACTTTTAATTATTAATTTTACGGTTCCAACGCATTACCGAGAAAACTCTTCCTAAATATGCTTAAAGTTCTATAAACATTACAGAAAAGAGTTTTACTGATGATAACAAGTTACCTGGAAAGCCTTTTTTACTTGGTTCCATTATCGGTGTTTCTACACTTTCCCGTAGCGGAGTGACCTCGCGTTTTGGTCTAAGAGTTGCTCTTTAAAACGGCAGCGAAATTGCTTCTTCATGTCTTAAAGCTATCAGTTAGAATCATTCACGTTGTGGTAGCCAATAATGTCCAGCTCCAGTAGCCGCGTCACAAAAAACCATCAGATAATTCAATAGGATCATGTTCAAGATATTATCGTTACAAATCATTCACTAGCTTCAGTAGTTGCGTACCTAAGTCCCATGATTTGCGTAGAGCTCATGTCTCAATATGGGTGGTGGCATTTACTTTCCTGATGTCTAAGGGCTCCGGTAACCGCTTAACACTAGGTGGCCAAGAGATTCTGTATCCATTGAAACAAAATGAAAGAATGATTATCAACGAAAATTTCCATCAGCCTTAGTATGAAGCTATAGTGAAATCACACGATAAGGTCCCTTGGAAATTTGGCCATTGTACCACAAATAATTAATGTAAATCTGTTAAGTTCTTTTGAATTTTTAAGGCTAGAATTTTATCGTTGTTCAGGTGTGTACGACCATGACGCCGCTGCCAGAGACGTGATGAAGTACAAGCTTAGGAATATCTTCAAACATTGGGTAAGTGTGTATGTACACAACATAAACGATATTCAAAAGAAATGTAAAACAAACTTGCTCGTTGCTTTGATAATGTATATATTGTAAACTTTTATATGAAAGACCAAAATATAAATATATTGGAAGGTTATACGTATAAGTTACCTCCAGCTATTACCACTACTTCTTCGTCATTCACATAGCATCCTTTACTGGTAGTAGGACCACTTGTGAGTCCGCGCGGATAGGTACCACCGCCCTGCCTATTTCTGCCGTGAAGCAGTAATGCGTTTCGGTTTTAAGGGTGGGGCAGCCTTTGTAACTATACTGAGATTTAGAACTTGTATCTCGAGGTGGGTGGCGCGTCTACGTTGTAGATGTCTATGGGCTCCAGTAACCACTTAACACCAGGTGGGCTGTGAGCTCGTCCATCCATCTAAGCAATAAATAAATAAAAACCCGGCCTCTAAATTCTGTATCGGTTTTAAGGTATGTTGAGAATAGTGTTAATCCTTGGAACTTACCATTGAAACTTCAGTTGTGATTAATAGCGGTTGCTTGATGCCCCAAACTGAAGCGTATGGCATATACGCGGCTGAAATAGGCATGATGATGGTATATATACGTGATGATTTGGAGAATACACTATATTATTGTATTTTTTCGACAGAGCATTATACCGCTGTCTCAATGATCCTAATTGGGGCTATAGGGCGATATGTCGCCTTTACATTCGAACCGAAAACATTGATCTGTTTGTCTTCAAAATATATTATATCTTTTATTAAATTCTGACTGATTGATTTGGTATTAGTTAGTGCAGTAGTTAGCGGGTCTGACTGTTGCACCAAGGGTCGTGGGTTCGATTCCCACATCGGCTAAGCATTCGTGTGATGAACAGGTTTATTTGCGCTTTGTCTGTATATTTATTATCTATTTATGTATATATTTAGACATATATAAGTATGTTTATCAGTCTCTTGTACCCATAACACAGACCAGGTAATCGTAAATTAGGGCTTAATGACCGTATGCGTGATTTGATCTCAGTTATTAAAGTCTCAGTTAAATAATATAATGGTTCTTTATTAAGAGCCAATTATTATTAAGTGACGTCACATCTGTACAGGTATAGAGTTTGAAGTTAGAAGCATACATGAGTCTTGCATTATTCAACAGTTTGCATCTCGACGAAGGTGCGAAGATATAATTAGTCTGAGCTAACTTTGCTTCACGACTATGTGATTAAATAATATGAGAATGGCTTTGTTTTTGATGGGTATTTGATATTTATTAACTTGAAAAATCTATGCCATTATTCGAACGCAGTATCTTCGACGCGTTCGTTTCACGCTGTTAATTTTGTATTTTTTTCTGTTTTTTCTAGTCTTTTTTACTATATCCGATATTTTTGGAATACTTAACATTTATCGTATCGTATCATATAAAAGTGTATTAAAAAATATCCGAAATTATTCCGTAAAAATAGTTTAAATTAAAGATGTACTACTGGTGGTAGGACCTCTTGTGAGTCCGCATGAGTAGGTACCACCACCCCGCCTATTATTGCGTTTCGGTTTGAAGGGTGGGACAGCCGTTGTAACTATACTGAGACCTTAGAACTTATATCTCAAGGTGGGTGGCGCATTTACATTGTAGATGTCTACGTGCTCCAGTAACCATATAACTCCCGTTGGGCTGTGAGCTCGTCCACCCATCTATATATTTTTTTAATTGCCCTTGTAGACAGACGAGCATACGGCCCACCTGATGGTGAGTGGTTACCGTCGCCCATGGACTTCAGCAATGCCAGGGGCAGAGACAAGCCGCTGCCTACCGAATCTAAGCAATTTAAAAAATAGTGAACGTTGTCGACATCAGTACGAGTATATTAATATTTGTTTTGCCCACAGATGGACAACTACCGACGGTCGCAAAACACAAACGACGAGTATTTCCTAGAAACGATTTAAATCAAAAATTCCCCCAAATAATTCTTAATCATTGATGACGTAAACAAACAAAACACACACGTGACGTTATATATATAGAGTTTTTCTATTACGATAATACTTGTTAAATTACTATAATATATATATTCAGACTATATTACTATACAAATTTCAATGTTCGTCAATTATAAAACAAGTTTAAATTATAATGGTTATTTAACACCTTCGCTGCGGAACCGGCCAACATTGAACTATTGGTGCGGACAAAGATAGTTATGTCCCTCTCGCTGATGCGGACCGATTATTTGAGGTGTTTGTAAGAATTTGACGTTGACAACTATGTGCTACAGATTGTATACAGTATGTTTTCGCTATGTTATAACATTATAATCTACCTTAGTGCTGTTGGGTGGAAAAAGACCTGCAATGCACTGGCGGAAATATCTTTGGAGGTGCATTTCAACCCGCCGCCGCAACAGATTAAGGCTTATGATTTTACTCGCCGCAGCCAAGGTGTTATCCAATCTCTGTGTAAGGCTGGAAGTATATTGTAAGTGTGAACTATAAATTAAATAGGAGAAGACCCCTTTGCCAGTTAAATCGCAAAATTTATAAACATCGTTCATTGAACTTTTATTATCTTCAAAAGAAATCTTAATTTAAAGTTCCGTTGTTTTTGTTAAATGTATCATTGATAAATTACAATTAATGTGAATTACAGTGAAGGCTGTCTAACTATTACCATAAAAACCATCCAAATACGCTTGGTCGAAAGAAATAAATTTGCGAAAAAAACTCTGATGTTTTTAATAGAGACAGTCTCGATGCGTGGAAATTAATATTTTTTAATGTTTCTAATTATATCTGGACTGTAATCGAACATTTAAATAATTATTTGTATTATAGAATTATATTAAATGGTACATGTTATATCGAGAATTGCTATTTCTCAGACGTAAGTTTACCATCAAGAATGTAGCTGTAATCTTAAAATACGAAAAGTTTTATGTACCTAAATATTAAATGGTTAGTACAATATGAATGACGTGTTTTATTTAAGAAACCTTTTCATAATCTGTATTTTGTTTTTTGCTGAAATTATGTAAATCTTGTGTTCAGTATCGAGAAGATTTCAACATAACAAAAATATTTACCAAAAAAGCAATCGCCTTTCACAACATACATTTTTTTCCTACCTATTCGTTGGTAGTCTAAGGAGGTATGCCAGCTACGCCCGGACGTAGGTACGTGAGCTCACGGGCTCAACCTGATAGAATTTGCTAACACTGGCCCTAGCAAGAGAAGTGCTTCGCAGAATCTACCACCGGATTGGAAACGCAACCCACTGAGAAGATCCGGCGAGAAACTCAGTGGGCTGTGTCTGTAGGTTAATTTACTTGTCGAGCCCTTCGTCGCAAGCGACGGTTTCGACGAAAGCGATGAACGGTGCTTGGGGTACCTAAAAGCACAATTAGCGGATCGGAAGGATCCGTAATGACGTGTTTTGGGCGACGTGGACTGTTTACCATTGGGTCTACAAGATCGGGTATGTAGTTTCCAGCGGTTACGACAAGAGGGTTCTCGTGTCGTGCCGTTTTCTCGAAATGGGGCAATGATACCGACTGTAGATACATAATGATGGACTCTAGTTCTATGTCGTCCTGGAGGTCCACATTTCTGACATACCATGGGGTTCCGGCGGCTATACTGCAAAAATAGGATTGTATTATTTGAAGGGGTTTCAAGTTAGTACGGGCCGCGTAAGCGAACATTACACTTGCATAGGTCATGACCGGACGTATGTAAGTTTTGTAGGGTGTCCTTATTTCTACGGGACAATTTACTTCGCTTGCAAATCATCGGATAGGTTCCATTTCAGTACTCTCTGTATCGTCACACTTAGATGGTGGATGTTTTAATATCGTGTAGAAAGGTTTAATATTTCATTACGATTATATAAAAAATGATGTATCAGTCACTATCGCTGTCCGAGAAAAGAATAAAAAAATCACGTGCTACAAAAAAGGGTTACGGAAAGCTCTACTTGAATAGCAGCGACCCTCACTGAGATTAGCACCTGGGGAATTTTTTGAAGAACATTTGTGTGCTATTCATGTTGGGGTGTTATACTATTAGCAGCGACGGACAGAGGCTGGCAGACCCGGGAAGTACTCGTCTTAAGCATTAAATAAACATTTAAGGTCTTAGATGTAATAGTGACTGGACTTTACTTATTTACAAGCGGCCCGGTCCGGCTCCGCTCGGGTCTTTAACAAAAATATCAACGATATTTGACGTTGCTTTATTTTTTAAATAAAAGAACACTTATTGCGGCACAAAGTAGTTAGACATATTATGCTGTCGCGACACTTTTTGTAAATAATAATGTGTTCTATAAAGTCGTAGTACATTATTTTATTCTATCATCAATAGTTTTCGCAGGGCCCGCGATGTAAAGAATATTTTAGGTAATTTTTTTACACATTGGGTTACATTATTGGAGTTCTAGTAAGGATCCCTAATTTTTTCAAAAAAGATTGTAGCCTATGTTACTCAGGAATAGTGTATCTTCTAAACAGTGAAAGAATCTTTCAAATCGGTTCAGTAGTTTCGGAGCCTATTCAAGACAAACAAACAAACAAACAAATCTTTCCTCTTTATAATTAGTAAAGATAAAGATTTATTTATTTTTATCGTAGTTACCAAAACTTGATGACACAAAACACGAATTTGAAAGTTTCAATTGCATTATTTAATGGCATTCCAACCTTAAGGCCATGATTATTCCACATTAGAAACAGACCGGTCCAAGACATCTACCCGTCCCTGAAAATACGCTGTGCCAACAGCAAGGCCTAATCGAGAATGAACGCTCCAAGCAAGAACTTGGAAACGAAATATCTACTATAAATAAGGTAACGGGTTCTGATAAGGCATACCGGGATCTGGACGGACACATCAGCTGAGGCAAGCTACCCCAATTCTATGCCATCTCCATCTTCATCCATTCATCTTTCTCATCATATATCCAGCCAGCCATTCACTCACTCGTTTTTTATCAATTTCATCTTTAATCTTGCATGCAGTAAAATCATCATCCCCGAAAGAGCAAGGAGTTCAAGTTTGGGCAGAGGGTGTTTTCCCGAGGTCCGTGTCATGCCATCGTAAGGGATCATGAGGACCCAGAACCGATAAGGCATAGTCAATAAATAAATGGAAAATAAAAAGTTAAACGATTTCTCGATTATGAAGCAAACTCCTAAATGTATTAAAGCGTTTATTTCGCAATCTGGCACACATTCCGTTTAGTTTGTTCAACAGGGTTGTTACGTCGTAGTTTTAATGAGAGTATAATAAAATTCGGGACGTAACATTACACGGGCGTGTGCTATAGAGATGAGCTTTATTTAGAAAAGTATGTTTGCAAAGTTAATTTTTGCAACGTTTTACGTTCTATCAGGTTTTATTGGCTCATTTTGCGTATTGTCTGTTCAGGTTGGGAATTTCGTAAACGATTTTAACTTTTTGATGGGTACATGAATGCGGAGAATGAATCAAAGAAAGAAGTACATAAAAACAAAAAAAAAAACATAGACATAACATTAGAAATGCATACTAAAATATGATAATACTAGCGACCCGCCCTCGCTTCGCTTCGGAAACATTAAAACACACATGAAACCAAAAAAAAAAAAATTTTATTTTTTTTTTAGTAAAAGTAGCCTATGTTCATCAGGGACAATGTCGGCTTCTAATGGAAAAAGAATTTTTCAAATCGGTCCAGTAGTTTCGGAGCCTATTCGAAACAAACAAATCTTTCCTCTTTATAATATTAGTATAGATAATTGCGAGCATACTTTGTTGCACTCACTCACCAGAATTACCTAACCTAGAGTCATCTAGAAATTTTGCATACACGGATAGGAATCATCGGAGACATAAGGTATCTTCATCCTGAATAATATACTAGCTTCCTTTAACGCGAATCAAGCCGTGAGTAAAATATAGTTTTAAAAAAGCAATCAATATATTTTAAGTGATAGCCTTTCATTATAATTAATTTAGTTGGTATGTGTTTAACTGGACATATAATATTTGATTGCAATGTGAAATAGTAAAATATTTCGTTATTCAAAGAATGACCTGAAGTTTTCTAAATCCTCGCCATTTTCCAGGCTTTTTCACGGTATTTTTACCACAATATATGAAAAGCCCTTCACAATAATTACGCAGAACAATGGTCCTGTCGAAATATCAAAATTTCGCTTTTGAGATAATTTCATTAATAGGTAGGCATTACGCGGCGCATACATTAAATTTGACAGTTTCATATTTGAATATGGATGCGTGTGCTGCTGCCCTGAGACAACATTCAAGTCTCTATTACTTATAGAGCTGTTATACTCAAAAAATTGGACAGAGAATAGGCAAAGTGAAAATGGTTGATCGTATATCTAATACTATATACTAATAACAGAATTTAAAATTGGAAACATCCTCCAGTTTTGATTTCGGACTGCTACGACGGAAGGTCTACAGCTAAGCAGTAGCATCAGTAACTGGAGATCAGAATCATATGATCATAATATTTGATGAATCATTATCGCTATCAAATGAACTTCTAAACCTAAATGTTATTGAGGTGTAACCGAAGGATAAATTAGTTAAACCCCTTAGAAATATCTTGATCTGCTTAATTTCGTGTGGAATTATCGTTATAAGAATACGTCATGCGAAATACGCATTACAGCCGCAGTGGAGCACGTCTTTTGAAAGAGCAGACAACAATCTGATCGAATAAATAGTTTCTTTTTGTTAATAAAATCTGTCCATTAGGTGGGTCTTCAGTTTCTACCAGCATCGGATTAAGTAAAATGAATGAACTTAAAAACTATAGTAATAATAACAAATAGTTTGGCAAAAATTAACTCTGCCAATGGCGGTCCCAAGCCCAAATGAGAAAAGAGGAGGGTTGAGTTTGAGTTCGACCTTTCTACCGTAAAACAGTCAATGCTGAATGTCGGGCGGCGATTAATTAGTCGGACCCAAATAAGGCTTCAAAGGCCTCGAAGAACTAAATCTATTCCAAAAGCATTGCCATGGAAGGACGCGGGACCCCACCATGTGTATTTTCCCAAGAAAGCTTCATGAGGCCATGAGGCATTGAGGATTATCGATGCAAGTATGAGGCCACAAATCACGCAAAAATTTTGTCTTCCACCCCCAAATTAGGGTTCCCTGTGTAATACGTACCAGAGACTGGCATAAATAATTATGTATATCTTTAAAAAAAAACGGCTCATCACACACGAATGTTTGCCCGACGCAGGGAATCGAACCTACGACCCTCGGCGGAACAGTCAGAGCCGTTAACTACTGCACCATCCAGTCAGTCTGGCTACGGTTTCATGACGTTTTTGTTTTTGATTTCCTCGAGCAGATTTTCAAGTAATTTTCCGCGATGCTCGAATGAAAGGTTAGCAGAGCGATGGGACGACGCTTCTTGTACTCGCTTCGAGTGTGACTCAATATGATACTGTAGACAGCCGTTACATGGCACAATTGAGGCTTCGACTTAATGTCTCATGGTCCACCTTGAGACTAGCGGAGATACTAAACATAGTGACAGTCTGTAATGTTATAGTGAAGGGTCTAGTAATCTTTCAATTATGCTTGTACGAACAAATGTAAAATTTAAATCCCTACATAGTATAAAACAAAGTCGCTTTCTCTGTCCCTATATCTGTCTGTCCCTATGTATGCTTAAATCTTTAAAACTACGCAAAGGATTTTGATGCGGTTTTTTTAATAGATAGAGTGATTAAAGAGGAAGGTTTGTATGTATAATAAAATCCATTAAATAGTGGAGAAATCAATAATAAATTACAGTTTCCGAAGCGAAACGAGGGCGGGTCGCTAGTAATATTATAAAGTTGAAGAGATTGTTTGTTTGAACGGGCTAATCTCAGGAACTACTGGTTCGATTTGAAAAATTCTTTCAGTGTTAGATAGCCCATTTATTGAGGAAGGCTATAGGCCTATATAGGCTAAGGCTATATAACATTACGCTAAGACCAACACAAGCGGAGCACCAATACATAATGTTTCAAAATCGGGGTTATTTTTACCTTTGAGAGCTTCCGCTGCGTGCGCTGCAGAAACGGTTAACGTTTCGCTAAAATAATGTACGACAGAATTGTTCCCGTTTAAAAGATCTAAAAAAAAGTCCGAGACATCATATGCCTATATGTTAAGGGTGGCTCACTATAACGTTTTTTATGCTAACCAAATTTGTTCTAAAATAAAGCATTATTTGTGAACTATTCCACGCGGATGAAGTCGCGGGCAAAGGCTAGTATTTCATAAAAGTTGATTAATTGTACGAAATGAAATTACGTTTCATAAATTGAATAAGACAATGCTCTAAACCGCTCGCGTTCATATTACAATTGTTTCTCTTAATTTCTAAGAAGTAATATGAAATCACAACGAACTTGTTACAAATGAGTTTCCTTATAACAATCACTTGTTATTTCAGTAAGCCTTTAGTCGCGTAAAGGAACGTGCTACAGATCTATAGTTGATTGATTTTAAATAAAAAAGTATCGAGAATTGTTTCCAAGCTTAATTCTATGTTTTTTTTTGTTGTTGTTAGATTGGTACTAATGTTTTCCATTTTGGCGAGAAGGTTGAGTTGCATCTGTTATTTAGATGAAATACAGGAAGTATGAATGAATGAATGAATAGCCATTCAGATACATATTATAATTATTATATAATCTAGTCTTTTATATGGATTTTCCTTAGTTTCTGTAGATCTGTTTGTCAATAAACAAAGGCCTCCTCCAACTAGTCTAGTGTACATACATAATAAATATATTGCAAATTTAATAACGGACGCAAACATTGAATAAAGAGTTGGTCTTAAATATTCCATTGCCAGTGAAATTTCGTGTTAGGAGTCCCTGAAAACGTTACAGAATAGTGGCACAAAATGCTGGAGATGTGATGGAAGATTTGCCTTGTTCTAATAGGCCATTAATTGATGCTAGTCTGTATAATATGTGGTAAAGTTGCAGTCTATTCTGTTCTGTAAATTAAAGATCCACAGAGCCTAAATTGCCATGCTTCGAATTCAAGTCAAAGTCAGATGGTGGACTTACGTTAGTTGTGGGTTCTGCAAGCTGCATATCTTGCGTCCGATGCTAAAGGCAAAAGCAATTTAAATGAACGATAATTTGATTGTCGATCCATAAAATACAACACGAACTAAGATTTTTTTTGCCGCGCACAATCTTAAAAACATAATAAGTTTGCTACGTACCATTTGGTTCTGGTATGAGCTCCATTCTGTAGTAATTTTGAATGCTAATACGTCCCACTTTAAATGAGCTTTGAATTTAGATAGTACTAGCTGTACCCGTCCGCTTCGCTGGGCATTTAAAATTAACATTATTATTTCTCACCCCCACAAAGATTCTCATCATTAACGTCCCCGCAACTGGTGTAGGGAGTCCAACACTCATATAAATATTAGCCTATCCATTAAGTACATGTATTTTCTACATGGATACCAGGTTTCAAGTCAATCGGATGCATGGTTCAGTAGTTATAACAGAACATCCGTAAAAACCACTGTAGATTTATATATTAGTATAGACATGAATATATCTTATACAACATAATTGAGAATTTGCCCTCGAATCTCAAGGTAGTGACCGTATTGTGATCTCTATGGGCGCCGGCATCTCACTCACCTATCTAATAAACCAATAATAAAATACGAATGAAACGAAATCAACAAAATTATCTATATATACGACCCCTGAATCGTTGATTCCAAATCAAGACTAAAAAATAAAGTTTAAAAATCTGTTTTGAGTGTTCACTCTCTCCGTCCCGGGAAGAGCTAAACTATAGATTACGCTCGCAATATATTTAGTAAATGAAAGAAACTTAACTCACTCTCAAAAGAAACATACATAAGTTTTAATTGCAAAGAATAATACGTCTACGACTCTTTCGGGATTGGATGGCGTAATTCTAAATGCTTACGACGTGTGAAGTGAACTTGTTAAAATATATATTGCTTAGGTACTAAAAATAATTAGATTGACTGATTAGAGAATTTAATTGATTTCACGTTGATTTATAGGAAGGAATAAAGAGTTAAATGGTAGGTAGACCGGTGTATCAATTAATCTCATACATCTGAACTTACAAGAAATCATATTCAAAGCTCCAGTAAATATTAAGTCCTTACCAGATGTATTTACTGATGGTAGGACCTCTTGTGAGTCCGCACGGGTAGGTACCACCACCCCGCCTATTTCTGCCGTGAAGCAGTAATGCGTTTCGGTTTGAAGGGTGGGGCAGCCGATGTAACGATACTTGAGACCTTAGAACTTATATCTCATGGCGGTTGGCGGCATTTTCGTTGTTGATGTCTAGGGGCTCCGGTGACCACTTAACACCAGGTGGGCTGTGAGCTCGTCCACCCATCTAAGGAATAAAAAAATGTATTTACTTAATGCAGTGAAAAAGAAAAAATGAGCACTTCTTTGTTATTGTAGTATGAATATTTGTCTATGTGTTGTATTGTACGTATTTATTGAGAAAACGATGGCGAGAGTTTCATGTCGATGCCTCTCAGCAGCTGCATTGAATTCGCTGCACTGAACGAAAAGGTTTTTGCTTTTCATTTTGACGGGAAAGACAAAGAAACACCTTGACCAACTTAAAACCAACTAGCTCCCTGATCACTGCACTGGACGTCTTTGCTCAACTTGCAAGGCTTGCCATACGACTGACTTCCAAAGTGAAGGAATAACGTCGTGTAATAAAAATGAAACCCGCAAAAATTATAATTTGCGTAATTACTGGTGGTAGTTGTGAGTCCGCACGGGCACCTCCACCCTGCTTATTTTTGCAATGAAGCAGTAATGCATTCTGGTTTTAAGAACAGCCGTTATGCTGAAAAACTGAGACCTCGTGTCTCATGGCGGTTGGCGGCATTTTCGTTGTTGATGTCTAGGGGCTCCGGTGACCACTTAACACCAGGTGGACTCGTCCAAAACCAACAAACTTTGAAATTTAATTTATGAAGTGTAAAATATCATAGCATTTCACTTTAGACGATCCTTTTAGAGTTTTCACGGGCCTGTTCACGTATTGATTGCAAGATGACATGATTACAGATGCATTCGTTACGGAGTTGAACTCAGACAAAATATTTCTGAGAGATGCCTGAATCTCGAATATACAAGCTTCGAACAACAACATTCGGACAGTCGGTCTAGCGAGCAATAACACCCGCGCGGTGGAAGATCTTCCCTGGCAACCCCCCCTGATGAGCGCTTACAAAAGAGGAGGAGCCTTTTGTAGGGGCTCATTTCCAGTAGTGGAAGTCTTTATCAATCCGTGTGGCTATTAAGAAAACTGTTACTAAGTTACTTATATTTTATTTTTACCACGACTTTCACATTCAATAAGTTCTAAGATATTTCGGCGTTGTTACAACCGCATGATCACGGGTTGACTGGCAACTAATGTTCAATTAGATATTACGTATATTAATGATTGTTGCCAGAAGGTTGTAGAATGAAAGGTTGCCAAAAGAGTTACGGGACTTAGATATGTAAACATGTAACGTATATCGAAGGGCGAAAGTTTATTGGTTAATTTTTGTAACTTTACAAGAGAGCCAATTAAAGTTTAAAATTTGGAAAAAATATCATAATAAAAAAACTTCTTCAGCTATTTGAATGGGGTAAACTTTTTGAATGGGGTCAACTTAATTGATGTTCAATCAAAAGCATCGAATTGTTGACACTCACACCAAATAAAACGGAGTCTTACTTCCAAAGATAAATGTCACTTAAACTAAATAGCTTTTCGCCCCTTGATATGGATACACACATCGATTATTAAGCCCTAAAACGCTGGACCGATTGTGATAAAAGTTTCACGAAATCTTCAAATTGGCCTCTGAAGTTTGGTAGTGATCGGATCAAAGTAAATTATAAGACCAGTAAATTAATAATCGTGG
Organism: Bombyx mandarina; assembly: GCF_030267445.1. Taxonomy (NCBI): domain Eukaryota; kingdom Metazoa; phylum Arthropoda; class Insecta; order Lepidoptera; family Bombycidae; genus Bombyx; species Bombyx mandarina. The sequence continues at coordinate 2,895,223 of NC_143213.1, forward strand.
TTGTAATGAATCCGCAAATGTTTATTAGGAAAACACAAAAAAATACTCAAAATTTGTTCAATCAATCTCGATAGGATTCCAAATCCGCCTCTGTCTTATCGTGAAGAACGTTGAGGCTCATTTTCCGGTATTTACGATCAGCGAGACATTTACACGCTTGAAAGAGGAAATGAGGTGACGTTAGCATCGCCTAACGAACTCTCTTTTAACTTTCATTTTTATTGCAATAAGATAGTTCGATTTGACTCAAATACGAGTAATTTAATACAGACGCTACGAGAATGTTGCCACGCCTATTTTAGAAGAATTAGCATTGCGCCTCCAATTGGAAACGTATGAAGCTATAATCATCTTTTTTTATCGCTTAGATGCTGTTAAGCGGTTACCGGAGCTCATAGACATCCACAACTTAAATAGCGCCACCCACCTTGAGATATGAGCTCTAAGGTCTCAAGTATAGTTACAACGGCTGTCCCACCAGTCAAACCGAAACGCATTACTGCTTCTTGATAGAAATAGGCAGGTTGATGGTACCTACCTGTGCGGACTCACAAAACGTCCTACCACCAGTAATTACGCAAATTATAATTTTGCGGGTTTGATTTTTATTACACGATGTTATTCCTTCACCGTGGAAGTCAATCGTGAACATTTGTTAAGTACGTATTTCATTACAAAAATTGGTACCCGCCTGCGGGATTCGAACACCGGTGCACATGGCTAGATACGAATGCACCGGACGTCTTATCCTTTGGGCCACGACGACTTTAGCACGCCCTAAAGCTTCAATCGATCATGCTTTATATCTTTTACGATTCAGATTTTTACTAAACGTTGTTATTGTCTCATCGTTGAAGTTAGGATCGCAAGCCACTACGCGACACTAATAAGTGAACATTAGTGATAATGGATATAATAAAAAGCAACTTCAAACTCATGATCACATTAATATAATAATTAGTTAGTTTTTACAGTTTAATGGTAAAGTTAGATGAGCGTTTAATGCGCTACTCATTATTTCGGTATTTTACGATAATGCAACGGGAGTGCGTTGCGATCATAAACATACTTATTGTTTCAATAAAATAATTCGTTAAAATATTGTAACGCGCTGGAGTTCGGGATAAATAAAAAAATCTACCGAAGTACAAGTTAACACTGTATTAGCACTTAAAACACTTCACAAACTTTTATAGCCGATACCACATCCCTAGAATTAACGAGAATATTCCACACATTTTGAGTATTGCGTTTCTGTTATGTGACAATAGATGGCGTTGTACTTCTCGATAGTTCTAAGTGCTACTAGATCCTTCGATATTCGTTCGACTATTCGGCGATAGATGGCGCTACTGTTACCGGCGTAACAATATGAACCTCTAATAACTGTCGATGTTAAAAAATTAATTAATATATAACAAATAACACTTACACAATTATAGACTCAAAAATATGTACTTTTTTCCCCTACTTAATCGTTGGTAGCTTAAGGGGCTATTCCAAGGGGTAGGTGAGCTCAAGGGCTCAACCTGAGAAAATTGCTAACACTAGTCCAAGCAAGAGCAGTGCTTCGCTGAATCTACTGTCTCTGAGCTCTTAGGGGGCCGGGTCACGGATACGACCTCAGTCCCGACCCCCTACTCGGCGGCGGCGGATTTTTGCGTAGTGAGGAGAGCTTTGCCTCACTCACCCTGCCGCCTCCTTCTGCAAGATGGTGCACTCGCAGAAGTCGAGCATAGCCTTCCAGAACTCATCGCCGCCAAGCATCGACGCCACGATGCCAGACAGCGACAAGTCAGATCCTATCTTGGCGATCAGGACACGGCACTGCACCTCCCAAGCGGGGCAGACAGCGAGCGTATGCTCCGCCGTATCCAGGTCCTGCCCGCAATGGTGTTATATTTTAGTTACACAAATTTAGAAAGACATAATAAAAATAAAGTTTGTGTGAAGTCAACAACCGTTTCACTGGTCCAAACTTAATAGAAATCCCCACATTTATTAGGTACGAGTAGTTCTCAGTTTTTCTATAGCCGATGCATTCAATTACGTGTCACAACTGTCCTTTACATTTCTTTTTTTTGTTACCAAGTCAGATATGTCAGGTATTCAATACAATGAAAATTCAATTTGCATGAGTACACATTACATAGATGTCCAATTTGGAAATCTACTAGAATCTACACTTTTTTTTAGCTTTAAACATTCGAACTTCGATTTTTTATGTTTTTTTTATATCCCTTGTAGGCGGACGAACATACGGCCCACCTGATGGTGAGTGGTTACCATCGCCGATGGACTTCAGCAATGCCCTGGGCAGAGCCAAGCCACTGCCTACCATTAAGTACTCTCCACAAGCCTCGTTTGAAAAAGGACATGTCATATTTGAGACCTGAATGGGGTGTGAACGTGCAGCGTGCAAATGTAATTCGTTTTGGTTATGAGAGGAAAATAACAAAAGCTGACCTAGTACGTGTAAGCAGATTGTTTATTTAGCTTTGAGTATTTTTGACGTGACAGCGTCTTATAATTCGATGGAGCTGGCTGCACGCACGAAAAAACATGACTCATTGAGGCGTTCCATTTAAGGCTTGAAGTGCAAGCGAGAGCGCGCAACGAGCGACAAAGAGGCACAATCGGCCTCCGCGTTCGGCAGCGTTCGACATCTGTCTCTCTCTTTTACTTGAGTGAGCGATGCATCGAGCGATTCGTGGACAGCTGCTATACAATAATACATTTACATGTTTTCGTCAAGTATGAAGTTCAGTGAAAAGTGAATGTGGTGTCAATTGTCCTTACAAAATATCTATCAAACAAATAAAATTAAAATTTTCTTTTGAAAAATGAAACCATTCCATCAGTATTTTCTTATGACCTGGTCACGTTCAACTATCGTCAGTAAGCCGACTTTACATACAACAGATTTTTTTTATAGCGTATTCGACTAACCCTTTCACTGGTAGTAAGGTGTTTTATGAGTTCGCCATTCAGGTATAAATTAGGTATCAGTGCCCCCATTTCTGCCGTGAAGCAGTAATGCGTTTCGATTTGAAGGGTGGGGCAGCCGTTGTACTGTAAAAAACTGTGAATTACAACTCATGTCTCAAGTTGGGTTGCGGCGTTTATGTTGTAGGTGTCTATGGGTTTCAATAACGACATAACGTGCCGTGATCGCGTTCACTGGTTTAAGCAATAAAAAAAAATCATTACCTACTTTATGATAACACGACATGAGTTCACGAGCTGTCCATCTCCGAGATTTAAATATCAATGACATTCCTACAGTCTCCACTAATCTATTAAACTGGTGGTAGGACCTCTTGTGAGTTCACACGGGTAGGTACCACCGCCCTGCCTATTTCTGCCGTGAAGCAGTAATGCGTTTCGGTTTGAAGGGTGGGGCAGCCGATATAACTATACTGAGATCTTAGAACTTATATCTCAAGGTGGGTGGCGCATTTACGTTGTAGATGTCCATGGACTCCAGTAACCACTTAACACCAGGTAGGGTGTGAGCTCGTCCACCCATCGAAGCAATAAAAAAAAAAACTCATTGAAAATATTTAAAAGAGGAGCTTATCCTAACACATGCATTTAAGAAACGAATTTGGGGCTTCTGTAGAGAAATATAAGTGAAAAACATAATAAAAATCTTACCATAGGAAAAATGAACAAATGTCTTTTTGCTGAAATCGAGACGAGGTATTATGAAAAAGGAAAAATTATGTCACTATGAACGAGAATTAAGTAAATAAAATATCTGCTAACTAATACACAAGGTTTAGTTTTATTACATGAAACGTTGTTGTTGAGAAATCCGAAAGACAAAATTTGTTCGTATACTTTATAAAATACGTTTTGCATACTAAAACAATTCTAGTTATCGTATATTTTATGAGTCGTATGAATGTATGTTCGTTAAAAATTTACGATTGGTTCATAGTACACCTGTGGCTGACTGATCAGAATACTGCACAGTGAGATTTCTACACATATTCAGCCAGAATCATAATATGTTTTAATTCATTCATTACTTCTTTCTTTCATCTTTTTCTAAGACTAATTTTTACGAGATTTAAAAAAAGAAAAATTATTGCCTTTGTAGGCAGACGAGCATACGGTCCACTTGATGGTAATTGGTTACCGTCGCCCATGGACGTCAGCAAAGTCACGGGCAGAGCCAAGCCGCTAAGCCGCTGCCTACTGTACCGTGATAAAGCAAGTTTTGTTTCATAATCACTAGGTCGTTTAGGCATCTGGATGTAATATGCTCTGCGTATGCCCTGTCCCGCCGTCCGCCATCTCAATAACTCCGACTGGGCTTCGGCCCGGTCCGGGGTAGGGCGCCGGCTGTGAACGGAAGGAGTTTTTAGTGAGGTTCAACTCCCACATACCTCACCCGATGCACGAATACGGACCTGGCAATTTTCTCCGATCCGGAAAAAAAAGGTCGTTCGGGCATGCATGTTTTGTTAATTATCATTATTAGTCTGTTATTTATGTAAACGATTAATGATACACACGCCTTCCTCAGTCCTTTATTAAAATTTGTGAACGCTTCCATCTATGCATTATCTTTGGCAGATTAAGTACAACGATTGGTTCGTTCTTAGAGGGTAGACAGACGCTACTTTTTAATTACCATTAAATCTGCGGTACTATTGCATTGGGCTAGAAGATATCACTAGTCTGCTATTATCTTCGTTACGTGGTTATGGAATTCAGATATATGAGACTAGGCTACTGAAACATTGGAATGCAATTATCACAAACAGTAGCGCATTAAAAGATTGCATTAGAAGTAAGCATCACTAACGGAGGAAAAGTGAGGGTTTTTTTTTAAATATTCACCGCAATTCTGATCTCATAGTTAGATTCAGTGAAGCATTGCTCTTATCAAGGTAAATATTGGCAAACCCTCTCAGGTCTGGTCTGACGGGTGCTCACTTCGGGGGCACGGGACTTATTTTAGAATACTTATTTTAGTGCGGCCACACTTATTTTAGAAGAATCAGCATTGTGCCTCCAATTGAAAACGGATAATGCTTTAGTCACCTTTTTTTTATTGCTGAGATGGGTGTTAAGTGGTTACCGGAGCCCATAGACATCTACAACGTAAATGCCGACACCCACCTAGAGATATGAATTCTAAGGTCTCAGTATAGTTAGAACGGCTTCCCCACCCTTCAAACCAAAACGTATTACTGCTTCACGGCAGAAATAGGCAGGGCGGTGGTACCTACCCGTGCGGACTCACAAATCGTCCTACAACCACGTATTTCATTAGGAAAAATTGGTACTTGCCTGCGGGATTCGAACACCGTTGCATCGCTATATACGAATGTACCGGACTTCTTATCCTTTAGGTCACGACGAATTCACATTAATTTAACTTACAATAGATTTCGTGTTGTTTTTTCTTATAAGCCTTTAGCTTTTTTACATTAAACACACACACACAAGAAAATTTTACCCGGAATAAATTTTAATAAGGAACGAAAAAAAGAAAATTTAATTAACATTTTAAATGGATCAAGAATATTTCAGGGATTTAAACGTAAGCCGGTAACTTTGGCTCTTAGCTTTATCATTATCCCTTACTACGTAGTTTAGTTAAAACCAGATTATGAACCTTCCTCCGAAGGAATAGGATTTAATAGGATAAACCTATGGGAATACTTTTTGGATAGGATTGGAAACTGCTTGAGAGAATTATCGTAACTTAAATATTTCGAAATCAGAAAGTTAAAGTTCAAATTCGTGAAACTCTATAGTTTTTTTTTTCCTTGAGAGGCTATTTCAGCTTCACCCGTGTGTAGGTGAGCTCACGGAGCTCAAACCGGAGTGTTGCTAACATTGACCCTAGCAAGAGTAGTGCTTCGCAGAATCTACCACCGGATCGAAAACGCGACCCACTGAGAAGATCCGGCGAGAAACTCAGCGGGCTGTGTCTATGGGTTAATTCGCTCATCGAGCCCTTCGTCGCAAGCGACGGGTACGACGAGGACGGTGACCGGTGCTTGTGGTGCCTAAAAGCACCGTTAATGGATCGGGAGGATCCGTAATGACGTGCTTTGGGCGACGTCGACTGTTTAGTCTCTATAGTATTGTCTAAGCAAAGGATGAACAAAATTCATCATTGGTCACTTTGTATTGCAGTAGGTAGAGTTCCCGACTGTTGGTAGAGTTCGATTCCCACAACAAACATTCGTGTAATGAACAGGTTTGTTTGTTCTTACACTGTTTGTTTGCTATGTATACACAGGGTGTCCCAGAACTAAACGTCAAGCCGAAACCTGGTGACAGGATTGATTGTAAGCATCATGAGAAAAATCAGAAAAAAATTTATCACGTGCAGTTTGGAAATTATGGCCATTTAAGAAAAACCCAGAAATTTGGTCAAACTGTAACCATTTTTCGGTTATTGTGATTAATTTTTATTATTTTTGTTCATTTAAACTTTGGAACTGTAACATTTTAAAATTATTTTAACACGGATCTCGCATGCCCACGATTTCATAACATTGAATTGAAAACAAAAAACTTCATCACACTTATTGGATCTACTTCTTTTAGGAGGCAGAACAATTCACGTCTTGTTTTTCAGGAATATTCACAATAAGCTCCGTATAAATTACACAATTATTACAATCTATCTGTTAAGCAGAAATGTCTGTTATATGTTACAATTTAGAAGTAAGAGTAAGTAAATGTTTTTCATCTGCAACCTCGGGTCTGGTGCAATTCACGGGCTAAACTGGAATGTGGTAATTGTAATGAAATTATATTAAAAAATATGGTACATTACAAAATAGAAATCTTTAAAAAAAGTCACTATAGACAAAGCAGATCATACGGTAGACCTGATAGTGAGTAGTCACCGGCGCTGATAGACGTCAGAATACCATGCTACAGTCAAGTCGCTGCCTACGATTTCTTTATAAGATTTAGACTTTTGATTTTTATTTTTTTATTGCATAAGAGGTTGGATGAGCTCACAGCCCACCTGGTGTTTAGTGGTTACTGGAGCCCATAGACATTTACAACGTAAATGCCGCCGCCCATCTTGAGATATAAGTTCTAAGGTCTGTATAGTTACAAAGTTAAGTTTGAACTTCAAATTTTGTTATTTACGTTAGCTGTGCTTCTAATTAGTCTATTTGAAAGAAAAAAATCCGTAAAAAGCGGGCTATAACTACAAAAGACTTTTGGTTAGTAACAGTAACAGCTTCTGACTTGCACCAGATTACTATAGACATTGTTATAGGTTAGAACGATTAGCGTATGCCTCTTTGATGGGTTGATACTGTAACGCTTTTAGCGAAAAACTTTTACGTGAAGACATCTTTTCGAGAGCTTGACCTCTAGTAAGCTTAGAAATACATAAAAGCTCACGTTTTTTCAGTGGAATGTTTCACTTTAAGAAAGACCCGCTAAATTATTCACTCAATTAATCAGATAACATTTTTTCACAAGTTTTATAGCCATTGTACTATATAAATTATGTTAATTAAAGACGTGGAATAAAATGTATTCATTATGTTTTTATTTATTGCTAAGATGGGACGAGCTCACGGCCCACCTGGTTTTAAGTGGTTACCGAAGCCCATAAACATAAATAACGTAAATGTTGCCTGATGCTGCAGCAGTCATCAGGTTTGAGCCCCGTGAGCTCACCTACTAGTTAAGGCTACGCTGATATAGCCTCTCAAGGCTCTCAGCTTAGGTAGGACCACACCAACATAAAACAAAACACACGATGCTGCACGGCAGAAATAGGCAGGGTGGTGGTACCTACCGTGCAGACCCACAAGACGTTCTACCACCAGTAAATCTTATGTATAAGTAAAGACAAATTTTCACAGGTCTAAAAGAGGAATAATTGAGGACGGCTCGACGACTTATTTGAATGATTTCATTCTCATTGTGTTTGTGATTGTCGGATCAAGGTTTGTGTGAAAGTAAAAAAAACAAAACACTATAAAAAATCAATAAGGTGTCTTTCTTAGAATCCTCCTCCGTGCGTCGTATTCCTCAGTGCTGAGGACCTGCGTCGTGACCTTTACGGAGCACTTTTATTAGGACTATATTCCTCCATTCACTCCTGTCCTCCGCGCAGTGGATAGCGACATTGACGCTGGATTCCAAAGTCATCTTAATCTGATCGGACCAGCGCATGGGACTACGCCCCCTAGGCCTCTTTCATTCCGCTTTGCCGGTAATGAGAAGGTTTTCGAGATTGTCACCCTTTCTTAGAATCAGCAATAAAAATAATTGTCAGAGCAAGCGGCAAAACTAAAAGCTAAGATTGATCTTATTGTAACATCCCGCGATGCAAAATCGATGTATTTTTTCCCCTACCTAATCGTTGGTAGCCTAAGGGGCTATTCTGACTTCGCGCGTTCTGGTAGGTGAGCTCACGGGCTCAACCTGAGAGAATTTAATAACACTAGCCCTATCAAGAGCAATGCTTCGCTGAATCTACTAACGGATCTGAAACACGACCCACTGAGAAGATCCGGCGAGAAACTCAGTGGATATGCCTTTAATAAGCAACAGTCAAAAGATTATGTTAAAATGTCTTTTGTACTATACGTAACGTGTGATAGAAGTATCGAATCTTTGAAGACAGCCGTTGTAAAGAATTTTTAACGTTGGAAAAAAAACCGGATATTAATTCAACCATTGGTTCGTTCTCAGATGACAGACAGATGTTACTTTTTGATTAACATAAATTCCGCGGTGCTGCTTCACTGGGCTAGAAGAGATTTTTAGTCCGCTACCTTCCTTCTGTACCTGCACCACTACTTCCATACATCTCCTAGTCACATGCATCTTCTCTGTACGGATCACATGTCCATACCACGCTAACCGTCCGAAACTTAAGGTAAATTGGAATAATAGCTATCATAAACTATAGCGTGTTGTAATATTGCAGTGGAAGTAAGCATCAGTGGCGGGCTAACTAAAATACATATACATATAAATATTTACTAAGAATCACGCCACGTTAACTGGTCCCGTGATAAGTTCGTAAAGAATTTGTGTTACCGGTACCAGATAACGGAAATAAATGTAAGATTTCTAATATACACATACATATATTTAAGATACATCCATAACCCTGGAAAAGACATTTATATTTATCATACAAATATCTTCCATATCAAATAATCACTGCTAAGGGAAATAAAATAAGGTATCAACAATTGTTTGGAAATTGGTAATTATCAAATTTAATATACCAGATTGGCCCCAGGCTTAATATGTCGTAGCCTCCCTAGATTACATGCCCGATGTCGCCTTAAACATGTCATTCCGGATCAATTCCATCGGTGCTTTTAGACATTCCAAGCACCGGTCACCGTTCTCGTCGAACTAATCGAAAGCGACGAAGAGTTCGACGCGCAATTCAACCCACAGACACGACCCACTGAAATTCTCGCCTAATCTTCTCAGGGAACTGCGATTTCGATCCGGAGGTAGATTCAGTGAAGCACTGCTCTTGCAAGGGCAGATGTCAACAAATTCTTTCAGGTCGAGACCCGCGAGCATGGCTGCCAGTCAGGGTGAAGCCAGAATAGCCCTTCAAGGCTACTGGAAGATAGGTAGGCAAAATAAGAGCGTAATTTATAAAATTTAGACAACTATTAGCGTAGTGTAATCCTGCCCGGATACGTAGAAATATCCTCTCTATTTCTGCCCTGAAACAATCATGAGGTCCGGTCCGAAGGTGTATCAGCGAGTAAACAACACAATTGAGACCTCGTCTCTCAAAGCGAAATTTACGTAGTAACATCTTTGGGCTTTGGCAAACACGGCCCGAAACGTTACATTTTGTTCCCGAACAAAATTATACTTACTGCTTATCTTTGTTCAATTACCATAATTATGTTTTATGATAGAAATAAAAAGGAATGTTAAATTTATACTAATATCCCTTGTAAGAATTTTTATGAATTATGCGAATGTTATTGTGTTTCTTTTTTTATAATCGTCCATTATCGCAAAATTATAATTTGCGTAAAGGGTGGTAGGACCTCTTGTGAGTCCGCGCGGGTAAGTACCACCACCCTGCCTATTTCTGCCGTGAAACAGTAATGCGTTTCGGTTTGAAGGGTGGGGCAGCCGTTGTAACTATACTTGAGACTTTAGAACTTATATCTCGAAGTTGGTGGCATATTTACTTTGTCGATGTCTATGGGCTCCAGTAACCATTTAACACCAGGTGGGTTGTAAGATCGTTCACCCATCTAAGCAATAAAAAATAAAAAAACACATTTCGTTCCTTTTTCGCTCTCGTCAAAAAATTTTGATATTGACTAAGTACCTAATCAGCTAAGTTATCTCACTATTTTATTTCTTTCCTAAACTGATGGTCTTGTGAGACCATTTTAGCGTAACCTTAACAAGTAGGTGAGCTCACGGGGCTCAAACCTGACGGAATTGCTAACGTCCACCCTAGCAAGAGCAGAGTTTCGCAGAATCTACCACCGGATCCGAAACGCAACCCACAGAGAAGATTCGGCGAGAAACTCAGTGGGCTGTGTCTGTGGGTTAATTAGCTCGCCGAGCCCTTCGTCGCAAGCGACGGGTTCGACGAGAACGATGACTGAATCTCACAACATTGCTACAGGTTGTTTCAAAGCAAACTTTTAGATAAGGATAGACAGATGAGGACGAAGGGGATGCACAATAAAGAACCAAGAAAATAATACATTCAATTTTATATATGTTTATACAATGGCACGTTATATCTTAGAACTATTTAAAAGGTGTATCACCGGTCGCAACCCAGCCTCGCGATCCGTGATCGAGCTAAACAACTTTGAAGAGTATTAAATTAACATAAATAAAATGTGATTGATAAATTATATTTATAGATGAAATCAACAATTAACGATGTATGTATCCGCTGTTTTGCAGTTTACTTATTGTCTCGCGTTCCGGTCTGTAATGGAAAAATAAGCTTATTCGTCATTGGTTCAATTGTGAGGCATAGAATGTCTATTATGCTCATTAATTAACCCTTTAAGCGCGAACTATCGATAGATCGACTCTCTTTTATTATATACTAGCGACCCGCCCTCGCTTCGCTTCGGAAACATTAAAACACACATGAAACAAAAAAAAAAAAATAAAAAAAAAATTAAAAAAAAGTAGCCTATGTTCATCAGGGACAATGTCGGCTTCTAATGGAAAAATAATTTTTCAAATCGGTCCAGTAGTTTCGGAGCCTATTCGAAACAAACAAACAAACAAATCTTTCCTCTTTATAATATTAGTATAGATAAAGTGCGGAGCGTCCGAATACCGACTATTGCCAGTTTAAGTATCGAACTGTATGCACGTGTCTTAGCGTTATAACCCTTCTAAAAAAATTTGATAACATTTAAAAATAACCATTTACAAATTATTTTGCTGTGAAATATAGCATTTTTTTTGGTTTTTTTTTTTTCAATAATTCTTTAGCAATTTATGCAAAATACGTGAAAATAAGCTCAGCACTAAAAGGGTTAATGGAGTTTTTAGCGTAATTTGTCGAGTTAGTATGGAGATTTATAAGATTGGATTGGGCCACAAGCCGGGCTGTACTACGTTCTGATTTGAAGGATTTAACAGCCTCTTTACAATTCAATTGAGACTTAGATCTGTGTGCTTAGTGCGAGTTTTTTAACGTTCTCGATAGAGTAAAAGTTAGCCCAATTTTGTATGCAGTTGGAACAGCGCCCATAGCGGAAAACGTAGGCAAACGATTCCATTCCATACAAATAACTAACAAATAACTAAGCTAACTTTTACGCTCTCGAGAACGTTAAAAAACTCGCACTAAGCACACTGATGTCTCAAGATGAGTGACGATGTCTATAGGCTCCGGCAACCGTTGAGCAGCAAGTGAGCCGTGAGCTCTTCAACTCCTTGACAGTAATAAAACAAATGCTTATGCCCCAAAACTCATCTTTGGTCACGGCATTCGGGTCTACCTGTAACCGCATTAACTAGTAAAAAAATGGTGCGCCTGCAAACTTGGAGTCCGTGAAAGAACTAAAACATCTTTTGCGAGGTGTTGAAATGTGGTTTTCTTAATTTTTATCCGTCAATCAAATTATTTTTAATAGGGAGTGCTATTTATAAGAGTGTATAAGACAAACTTCCTAGCTCGCTTTTTCGTTTCCCTCTCTCCACGGTCGAGCGGTTCGCGAGACGCTCTATCTCTTTTCTCACTCTCACTCTTCCTAAATTGTATCTTTTCTCTCTAGCCGTAACGAATCTGTCGCGAGTTCAATATTACTCGCAACGCGCCTAAAGAAGTTTCACTTCAAAAAACGGGAAACGTATGATTTTTCATTTCTTATACTTACCATTAATTGCCAGATCTTGTATTTCGGGAGCAAGCTGTCGTCCAACATTGGCTTTGCCTCAAGGCTGCGACTCAATGGAAGTTCGACTGGTCCTTCATCACTAACAGTACTGAAATTGTAAGGAAATTAGATTTTATTATTGTTAGGCTATAGCAGAGAATATGTTTATATGTTTGTATGGATGTTTCTTTGTATGTACGAGAATACGTAAGTACCTACATATCGATATCGTGTATGCGTCATTTCTTTTAGGTAATAAGCGACATTTATCATTATAATCAAAGGTACATTTTATTTGGTATTAGCATCAACAGTTCGATATTTATAATTTACTTTCAATTAAGTTTACTCCATTAAAATAGCTAAAGAAGCTTTTTGTTATGATATGTTTCCCAAAATTTAAACTTTAAATGACTCTCTTGTAAAGTTGCAAAAATGTCGCTCAAACCAAATAGGCTTTCACTTCTCGATACAGCCATTACTATTGGCTACCATTAATTTAGATTTACAGTTTAATTTATCCTACATATATATTTATTTGTAATTAGTAACCTTAGATTGGATTATTTTACCGTCTTTGATATTTAGCTGACACTGTTTTAATGTGAAAATGTTTTCGAAGATGTTTAATTTATTGTTTAAATACACAAAAAATTGTTAAAACGACCAAATAATAATAGGTACAAATTAAAAAAAAAACTGTAACAAAATAAATTTACTCAGCCTGAATACCATAATTTAGGTAATAATGGTTTATGACATACTGGTAAAAAGTGTCAGTGGCGCCATCTATTATCTTATATAAGGAAAAAGTTAAATTTCTTAACATTTATTTTATAAATATTTTTAATAATTGTCATAAACTCATCAATTAAAACCGATAAACTAAAAAATTGTTAAGATTGATACTTGTATTTTATATTTCAATAAAAGAAGAAAATACATATCGTAAATTTCAATTCGTAGTGATTAGTGCCATCTTGTTTTAATAACTATTAACTACTTACAACAGTCTGTCTGAACCGGGAACATTGTCTTCAACGTTGTACTGATAGATGGCGTTAGTATCATCGTTTGAGTTTAGCGCTTGATCTTGGTTCTGGAAGTTCTTTAAACAAAAGAGAGATGGTATTTAATCGTAGGTAAATAAAAAAATTGTAACTTGACAAATCGACACCATGGTGATAAAATAATTTGAAATTCAATTGAAATTTCAAATTTACGTACATAGCACGTTACGAGATAAAAATATTTATTTACAATTACTTTCAAATATAATTCAGATATTATCACGGAGTTGAAGATGCTCTAACGATTGATCCCTGAATCAAAAACCTCGATAAAGTTTACTAAAAACAAAAACCGTAAAATGATTTCATAATTTGAAACAACTTACAAAACAATATTAAAACCAAGTAAATTATCTGTTGACTACTATTATCAAATTAAATTTTAAAAGGCTTTATAGATTATTTTCTTACCATTTCAGCATTAGCGGCCAAACGACGAAGCATTCTATTGAAATACCAGTCAGGAGCAGAGATCGGAGACTTGTTTGAACGTTTACCGTGAGCTGAAAATAGTGAATAGAAATTTATAGTTTACATGATTCCAACACGTTGACCGCCATGTAGGTAGGTCACCGGTCACCGGTCCTACGCGGCGCACTGAAGTAATTATGTCGATTTCTGTTACAAAGGCACCCTTCAAACAGAAACGCATTACTGCTTCACGGCAGATATGGGCAGGGTTGTGGTACTTTCCCGTGCGAACTTACAAGATCTCTTACCGGTAAGTTTAATTAATTTTTTTGATAATATTATACAGAGACTGTGTGATTAATATTAGGGAAATATGATTGCGTAGTGCCTGGAATAGCACCGCCATGTCTTCCCGTGGGTATCGTAAAATACGACAGAGGGATCCACAGGAGAAAGGACAGCAGCACTTTCTGAATATTGCACTAGTGGACTGCGGTCACTATTATATTTCTGCATAACCTTCAAACGGATTGTAACGCGTTGTTACATTTGGAGTGATATAATTCCATATAACAACCCTTAACAAACTTTGAAACAAAACTTATATTTCTCCGGAAATTTAAATCAAAACCACAAAAAAAAAAGAAAAAAAAAGAACTTCCGTCCAAACTCGCAGATCGCCATTTCGTTGATAAAATCGTATTTAACACAACGCTAATTAAGATCGGCATGGCTGACGTTAATGGATTAAAACGACAGCTGATATTAAATGAATCAAATTAATATGTTATATTAAAATGGAAAATGCCAGGTTAAGACCGAGTTTCCATTATCCGTGTAATATTATAATCTAGTATTGTTTTTATCTCAACATCCTCGTACCTAATAACCGGCTATGTATAACAAAGACGAACGCGGCCGCGAAAAATAAGGTTAATGACTCCGCGCTGTCGCTTATTTTGCAGTGCTAAATTATTATTATTTTTAAATCTAAAGATTAATTAAAAAGCGATTAATTTTGCTTCAGGTCAGGTTGCTATCAGGTCAGGGTTTACTGTTGCGAACGTTCATCTTAATCCTTAAAAATGGGTGCAATAGGGTCGAAGGACCAAAAATGCAATTTACATTTTTAAAAATTTAATTGTTTCAGGCTTTTTTTTAGAACGTCTCAGTTTCATGTGGAGACAGATTTACTGCAAAAACTCTATTATGATCAAATTAGAAAATCGATACCTCAATTAGACTTAGATAATTCATAACGAAAGGTCACTAGAAAACTAGACGAACTGAAACAAGTAGGTACTATAAATTATATTGAACGAGTTAAATTCTAAATTACGTGAAGTACTTTGTCCGTGATAAGATAAAATACGAGAAGAGCCAGCAAGGGAAGCTTAAATTTAAGCTCAATGCATTCAGCAACCAAAATGATGATCTCCTCTTTTATATCGGAAGCATTTGTGAGACACTCATAAATACCCCAGCTCCAACATCGGGTATTTTAAAAAGAAACAATTTTGCATCGAGAATTATATCCAGGAGGAGCTGTCAGAGTTATTCAAGAGAAGAAGACTAAACGTTGGTTAAGTCTTAGAATACAATGAGTGCTTATCTATCTTCATTCCTCTTCTTCTATATATATAAAAATGAACTGCTGTTCGTTAGTCTCGCTAAAACTCGAGAACGGCTCGACCGATTTGGCTAATTTTGGTCTTGAATTATTTGTGGAAGTCCAGAAAAGGTTTAAAAGGTAGACTAATATGAAAATGCTCGGAATTAAATAAAAATAACAATTTTGTTTTTCCTGTGATGTCCCCCGTCGGACGGATTTCTTTTGTTTGTTTTAGGTTTATTTTGTACAAAAGTTTAGGTCTTTTATTTATCGACTGAGGCACTACGAAGTCTGCTGGGTCAGCTAATCTTCATATATATATTTCTTCTGTGCGTGTGTTTGTCACTGAGCTCCTCCTAAACGGCTGGACCGATTTGACTGAGTTTTTTTGTATGCATTTGGGTGGCGCCCTGGATGGTTTAGACTCACAAATCAGCTCGGCAGATGGCGCTGCAGTCGGTATATAGGTTATTTATCTTTCCTAGAAATAATTTATATGACAAAAAAACGTTTGCCGGGTCAGCTAGCTATTATCTAATATTATAAAATAAATTCAAATGTATTTAAAATTCAAGCAGCACTTTGTAATTGTGATTGCAATTGTGAACTAACAACTGTCATCATTTAGCTTCCAGACATAAAAATACCCACTCATCTTTACAACTGATAAGACTTCTATATTTACAACAATGACATTATAATGTCGCATTATTGTGCAATATTCCCTAAGCTCAGAGATAAAACGGGGAGCAATATGAAAGATAAAATGAGCCGTCAAAGGTAAAAAAAACGTGTGAGTGGACGCGTGGACAGGAATCAGTGATTAGGGGTTTTAATGTTTGATTACAAAACATAAAACGTCACTGTTCGCTAATGACCCAGTGCTAACGTTCATTTAAATCATGGTCTTGCTGTAATGTATTGCATATATTTTTGTCAAAGCAATTAACGTGAAATGGCTTCACGTGTACCTACTCAAAATTTACTAGAATCCGGAGCCAAAAAAACTGGTTAAATTCAAAACGAATAAATAATAGTTTAAAATACTAAAAAAATACGCTTTTATATAAATTTGAATTAAACGTGCACGCTTTTTTTACAATAAAATCTTTTTTCTTACACTATTTTTAATTCATCACCCCGCCTATTTCCGCCGTGAAGCAATAATGCGTTTCGGTTCGAAGGGTGGGGTAGCCGTTGTAACTATACCTACTGAGACCTTAGAACTTATATCTCGAGGTGGGTGGCGCATTTACGTTGTAGATGTCTATGGGCTTCAGTTACCACTTAACACCAGGTGGGCTGTGAGCTTGTCCACCCATCCAAGCAATAAAAAAAAAATTCAAATTTAAAGATTTATTTTCTATTTTTTGGCTGGATTTTCTGTAAAAGCGTATTTTTTTGTTTTTTTAAACTACATATTATTTATTTCTCATTTTTTAGTGGAATTTCAATTTTTTCAATTTTTTTTTCAAATATTGAATTGTCATCGGTCCTTAATAAGTATGCCAAATTTCGAGTCAATCCGACGTTTTGAAGGGGGTCAAAATCATGTTCAAAGATTCCGTTACATACATACGTCTGAAGCTAATAAAAGCGTATCAAAAATTAAGATTATGCTTGACGTTATTATAATAGGTATCTTTTTGAGAGCAGTGTGCTTAGTGCGAGT
Source organism: Bombyx mandarina (assembly GCF_030267445.1). Lineage (NCBI taxonomy): Eukaryota > Metazoa > Arthropoda > Insecta > Lepidoptera > Bombycidae > Bombyx > Bombyx mandarina. The sequence goes on from NC_143213.1 coordinate 2,912,350, forward strand.
TTTTCCACATTCTCGATATCGTAAAAGTTAACGCTAACTTGTATGCAGTTGGAACAGCGCCCTTGGTGGCAAAAACAGTAGAAGGAAGAAAGAAAATAACAAACATGATACTATACCGTCAAACTATATTAGTATTAGTATTAGAGTTGGCTTGTGGAGAGTATTAACCAGTAGGCAGCGGCTTGGCTCTGCTCCTGGCATTGCTGAAGTCCATGGGCGACGGTAACCACTTACCATCAGGTGGGCCGTACGCTCGTCTGCCTACAAAGGCAATAAAAATAAAAAAAAACTACACAATCATTGGAACTTTATTAATTCAAATTATGTTTATCGAAGGTAAATTAGCGGATACATAGATGTCAACAATAGAATTACTGTCATCTCTATTACTTAAAAGTTTTAAATATTACTGTATTTTTCTATAAAATTTATATTTACAACATAACTATGTACCATTGAATAATGAAAAGTGGTGTTAGGTTTGGTGAAAGGTTAGGCTCAACTGGCTTCAAAAGAAAAAATCGCCCACCGCTTTTGTATCGCACGCAATGTATTTAAACTGGAGGGCATTGGGTTGTCGACCTTTGTTTTCCATTCCGGGCTAACGAAATATTATCATTTCAAATATAATTATTTCATTGCGATAAATGAAAAAGTATAATATAATAGTTTGACTCACCTCCCCAACATGAATGTCCGTAGCTTAAGCAGGAACCTGAAATAAAAAATCATGGAAAATCATATTTATTTAATAATGAACATTAATTATTTAACCTCGCCCATGAACGTCAAGAGTACTTAGAAATACTGCCGAGTTGCTGCTGCTAAGAATTATGACTACTATTTATTTCATTCCGTTTGTAAATGCTAAAACAATCTTTGTAACTACGAAGCGATTCTTAACATAATTAAATAAGTCACACAGATAAAGAGAGAGAGAGAGAGAGATTATCTGCCAAAAAAAAAATTTACAGCAAAGTATTATCCTAGAAAAAATGACACCCTTTATCAGAGTGATAAAAGGCGAGGGTAAGAGTGATTTCAACAAACAAAAACCAACTTTTAACATTTGTCTCCTTGTGGCGTTTGCCTCATTTCTCGCTATTAAAGCCAACAAGTCTTTTGTAAAATGCATTAATTTTGAAATTTCTATAATATTGATGTATCAATGGTGCTCATAGTTCATCTGGTAATAAGTTTACTGGAACCTATTACCTATCCTATATTTAATTTTTAATGAAATACTGTAAATATGGAAAATATCTGAAGCCACAACTTGATAAAATTTAATCGATTTGTCTCAAATAATAACTTATATGATTTATTATTTTTTTATTATCCGTGTTTAGTTATGTTGTTAAAGTTAAGGCGTTTAATTATAGTATAAGTTTAGGGGCATCCGCTACAAGATGTCGATAGTTTCTATTAAAAAAAAAAAATTGTCTTAAAGTACCTATCGCAGTTTCAGGGTCCTGACGCAGTGTGATTCATGGAACTGTGTTCATACATGGAATATAGAATTGTGTGTATATATGAAGTCGTCGTGCCCTAAAGGATAAGACGTCCTATGCATTCGTGTTGAGCGATGCACCGGGTTCGAATCTCGCAGGCGGGTACCAATTTTTCTAATGAAATACTCAACCAATGCTCACGATTGAGTTCCACGGTGAAGGAATAACATCGTGTAATAATAATCAAACCCGCATAATTATAATTTGCGTAATTACTGGTGGTAGGACCTCTTGTGAGTCCGCGCGGGTAGGTACCACCGCCCTGCCTAACTTTGCCGTGAAGCAGTAATGCGTTTCGGTTTGAAGGGTAGGGCAGCCGTTGTAACTATACTGAGATCTTAGAACTTATATCTCAAGGTTGGTGGCGCATTTACGTCGTAGATGTCTATGGGCTCCAGTAACCACTTAACACCAGGTGGACTGTGAGCTAGTCCACCCATCTAGCAATAAAAAAAATAATCTTCAATGGCTACGTTATACCAAAACCCTAGAAATATCGAGACGATACATTACCGGTGCAGTATCTTTTAATTCGTATTGATTTTAGTGATGTACCCTCAACTTAAGGGAACCACTATCGATGGAAAGCGAATAAATTGGGGATGCATTAACCTGAGTGTCTGCCTAATGGATTCTTGGATACACAACGTTTGAACAACCAGTTTTGTATACTAGAACTGTTTGAAGATTTACTTATTGGCTTTGTACACAGATAAGCATAAGGTCCATCTGCTGATGAGTGATCAGCGTCGCTCATGGATATCAGCAATGTCAGGAGGAAGGTCACGTCAGTTCCGCGAAATTAATGACATGACGACCTTTAAACCTTTTTACTTTTTTTTTATCTTTACTTTTCCTTTTTTACTGGTGGTGGGACCTCTTGTGAGTCCGCGCGGGTAGGCACCACCACCCTGCCTATTTCTGCTGTGAAGCAGTAATGCGATTCGGTTTGAAGGGTGGGGCAGCCGTTGTAACTCTATACTTGAGGCCTTAGAACTTATATCTCAAGTTGGGTGGCGCATTTACGTTATGGATGTCTATGGGCTCCAGTAACCACTTAACACCAGGTGGGCTGTGAGCTCGTCCACCCATCTAAGCAATAAAAAAATAAAAATTATTTCACATTTAAAAACCGGACGGTATTTCCTCAATACGTAGCCTGCTTTGCACCATTGCATCCGCAATGCCCCACAGACTACGTTTTGATCGATGAACACCCAAGCCCATTGAATAAGGCAGAACATCAATTTGAACATTGGAAACAAACGTTGGCTTAAAAATCCGGTGTATGCAGAAAGATTTCCCGGGGGCCCGATTATGGGAGCGCTACGTACATTGATTACGAAGTGCGGTTACGTGTATATGTACCAATTGATAGTCTTCGATGGAAAAACATTGATTGAACATGTCTTTGTTGACGTTTCATTAGATTTGGTAGGCAGCAAATTTGTTTATTGCCGTTATAGTGTCAAAATATCTGATGAACAAAGGTATTTTGATAATAAAATCAACATCATCAGTAAGATCATATTCCAAATCTCATAAGAGTAGGATATTTGCTTTATCCATCTTAACGGTCGCATTATATGAATTACTAGTTCCGCAGTAGTCGAAATTCGACAATAATTCATTGAAATTATAAGTTTGAACATATTATGGTTCTATTGTCAAAGACTATTATAGGTACTTCTATAATCACAGATTTCGCCAAGACTACACTATAGACAAATAATATTAAAGATTGGCAATATTAACCTATTGTCAATTTGACCACAGACCTCAAGCAATAACAAAAGTTTGACAATAGACAAAGAATATATATATTATTATGTGTGTGTGTCAAATACATGATAGTGTGTGTAACGTTTTCTTTATTGATTTAATGATTTTTTTATGCATAATTAAGAAAATTATTAGCATTCTGCACTTCTTCACTATATTCTCTATAAGTGTGAGAAATTTCATACTCCTCCGTCCGCGCAATTTTCGTAAAAAGGGGTACAAAGTTTTTGCTTCACGTATTAATATATAGATGAACATATCAAACATTCTTCTATGTATTTTATTGTATTCAGAATAGATGCACGCACCCTCGACCGGTATGATATTAAAGTACCAATTTTATTCTAACAACGGATACTATTCGTAATGTTTTCACGGAGACCCACGATCACTTAAACCTTACGGCATCCAGAATATGTATGGCCTCAAATAGCCTGTTGTACAAGGACCAAGATCATTTGCCCGAACGGAAGATGGATTTTAATGTGTACAGGAACAACTCGATAAGCTAAGCATTACAGGTGTTTTCCACGAGAAAGATCACATTACGAGATGTTTATTTCATTATCGTTCACAGAGAGTCATAAACTGGTACATAAACTTACCGGAGTTATCAGTTGCTGCTCCATAATGGATTATAATAAATATTAATGTGAATGTAAAAGTTCATCACTGCCTAGAACCATTGCAATTATTATCAGTGCATTTTCCGAGATATTTTCTGCCACGTACCTACCATCCGACTTCCAAATGAATTTCTCTCCACGGTGTTTCCCGAGCGCTATGGTACGTCCAAGAGTGTGTTCTTCAAGAGATGCTTGCGAATACGACTTAACCGTAGGCAGCGGTTTGGATGTAGCCCTGGTATTGCTAATGTCTATGTGGTAACCACTCACCATGAGGTATACGGGTCATCGTTCTCGTCAAACCCGTCGCTTGCGACAAAGGGCTCGGCGAGTAAATTAACCCAAAGATACAACCCACTGAGTTTCTCGCCGGACCTTCTCAGTGGTTCGCCTTTCCGATCCGGTGGTAGATTCTACGAAGCACGGCTCTTGCTTGGGTTCGTGTAAGTAACATCGTCAGGTTTGAGCCCCGTGAGCTCAACTACTAGCCCGGCGACGCTGACATGGTCTCTCTAGACTAGTCTAGACTATCAGCTGAGGTAGGAATAAAAAAATTAGGTATGCTGAATTTCTTACAAGGGCATTTAAAAATAATAAAAATCGAAGAACCTTTACATGTTAAAACAAACAGTCAATGCCCAACAAAAAATCCAGTTCCAACAAAATTCCAACTATACCTCAAACGCTTAATAAAGTTAATTAAAAAATAATCTTGGCAAACAGTAATGCTTCTGAATAAAACAAACATACCATTCTCTGAAAAGCATAATATTAATTCCTGTGCAAGCACATGCCTGGTAACAATAATTGGCGTGTTCACCGTTGAAATGGCAAAAACCTAGTACGACATAGAGTAGAGAATAAAACAGAGGTAGCAACGGTGTGTTCCTGTTAACAAAAGTGCTGTTTTCGTGTTTCTAAACTACTTTTTCATTTGCATAGATGTGCAGCGAGTAAGCGCATGCTATTGCGGACATACCTCCGCGTTGACTGCGCCATCCATTCACTTTCTGAACGACAGAGGCCTTGCTACCTCTATTGTTAATTCTCTGCTCTGTGGATGAAACATAGTAGTATTAACTAAAAGTTATCTCTTTACATCCGGGCTGTAATTTTAAGGCAGAATGAAATTTATGAGATTCGGTACAAAGGCAGAACAAAATACGGTCCACTTAATGGTGAATGATCTTTTTTGATTTATAAACCCAAATCTTAGTTATTTCTGACGCGATGGACCGATTTGCTATAGAAAAGTCCCACAAAGATGCGACCGTTGAAATGTAACATCGGTTCTACTTCGTGGTGCAATACAAGACTTAGAAATAGTTATTTATAACTTGCTATGTTTAATTTCAATATTGCTACGACGGTGATCGTCTCGCTAGTTCTGTATAATAGATTCCAGAATAGATTGACCGACGAAGTCAGTGTCCCTATTAGAGATATTTGATATTAAGTCACAATATTAAGCGTGTTTGTTCTTGTTTTGTATAAGTTTTCGCTATTCAGAACACAAGAAGAGATTTGTAGCTTGGGACTGTTTAATGGTTATGTTTGACATACTCGATCCGGTGGTGGATGAAAGAAGAATGCGTGTAGCAAAAATACGATAGTTGAGAATGCTGTGTGGAGTAAGAAGAATGGATATAATTAGAAATGAGTATATAGGAGGACTGAAAGTAGCGCCAACGATAGACAAAATAAAGAGTGGAAGGATATCGTGATATAGGCAAGTTATAGAAGAGAAGATAATTTTGTTGCCAAGAAGACCGTCAGTATGAAATTTGACGATAATGTCAGGAGGATGCGTCCTTGAAGGACTCGGATGGACTGTGTGAAGATATGTAAGGGTTGGGTGTAAGTGCTGAGGTGTCGTATGATAAGCCTGAATGGAAAAAGAGGACATGCGCCCCGATCCCACATAGCAAGGGGGTAAGAAGTGGGCATAAATAATTTTGAGATACCCAATGAAACTACCTAATAAATTTTCGAAAACGATATACTGCAAAGGGAAAATAAACCATTGCACATTTTAAATTGAAAACAATTGAAAGACGTTTCAGCTAAAAAAAAAAGCACAATGGTGTGGTTTAATCAAACTATCGTTCTTCCATTCTTTCATGTGATTATTAGGTGTGTTATGACGTGCATACGGATCGGAAACGTCCTGTTCCCCGCTGGCAACTCAAACGAGATGCGTCGCATCATGCAGTGCCGGATTAACCATGTAGCAAGAGTAGCAATTGCTTCGGGCCCCGCGCGAACGGGGGCCCCGCATATTTAAACACACTCATCTCTGCCCGAGCTTAATTTTTTGAGTGACTTATTAAGAAAAAGTTGTTTGTATAAACGTGTAGAATTTCAATCGGCCTGATAATCAGCCCTACAAAAAGTCTGACGTATGCAAGCACTCTTACCCGACACAGTGTGGATGTGTAGCAGAATTGTGTAGCAGTAACCTATAGATGGCAAATAAACGTATAGACTATTGATTTGTTTTTTTACCACTTTATACTTAAGAACCCATAGTAGATCAAGGGCTCTTTGAAATAATTTGCTACGGGACCCGCGCTTGCTTAATCCGGCACTGGTCGAATGCCACTATGAAATGAAATTGCAATTTAAATGGCTCTGTTAAACGAATGAAATAGCAAACGTCTTTGTCTAGTGATCACAAGTGTCTGGAATTTGTTCTTACTATGTCACCGGATTGGCTCTATACTAATTTAGAAATGTTTATATAGATTTTTTTATTGCTTAGATGGTTTGACGAGCTCACAGCCCACCTTGTGCTAAGTGGTTACTGGAGCCCACAGACATCCATAACGTAAATCCGCCACCCACCTTGAGATATAAGTTCTAAGGTCTCAAGTATAGTTACAACGGCTGCCCCACCCTTCAAACCCAAAGGCATTACTGCTTCACGGCAGAAATAGGCAGGGTGGTGGTACCTACACGCGCGGACTCTCAAGAGGTCCTATAACCAGTAATTACGCAAATTATAATTTTGGCAGGCTTGATTTTTATTACACAATGTTATTCCTTCACCGTGGAAGTCAATCGTGAACATTTGTTGAGTACGTATTTCATTAGAAAGATTGGTACCCGCCTGAGATTCGAACACCAGTGCATCGCTTCATACAAATGCACCAGACATCTTATCCTTTAGGCCACGACGAATTCATTTATTCTTTTGTTCGACTTCATTTGTTCTGTTAGCTTAGAAATTTAAAGGTAATATTGCTTCGCAGCCGAATTCGGATGCGTGGTACATACCCGTGTGGGCGTCACATTACTTTGAACGAAAATTTTAATTTCGGTGTAATAATCAACTAGTATTTTATGTAAATAGCACTCAATGTAACAGAAATTAGCTGTAGCGGACTATCATTTAAACTATTGTAATGTTTTTATATATTTTTCTTCGTTGTGTTTTTTTTGTAATTCGATATTTTTAATTACATTAATTCTGCATTTCAATTCTGTCAGTATTCATTCTAAGGCATGGCGTGCAGACCTACCTCAATGTTTTAATTGTAAGTAAAGTAATGTAAAAGTAAATACAAGCTATTTAGTCTAATTCATGGTAGCTTGTGTGGTAGCTTTTTAATTAATCACCAGAATTTGTTAGAACACGTCAATACTTTGGAATAACACTGAATATCTTATACCTTTAAACGAGCAATTCTTGTATATAATATATATGTACCTAGTCAGGTCATAAATTCTGTCACATGTTTAATGTAAAATAATTGAAACAAGTTAATTCATTATGTAACCATTCATATACCAAAATGAACTTAACAAAACATAGATTCTTATGACACAAAGTTTATTCAAAATGACCTCCGTGATTTTGAATACAGGCCTTCAATCTGTGCGGCCAGTCGTCTATCGCAGCACGAACGAGGTCCATGTCAATATCGGCGGCTGCCTTAATCAAGGATTTCTTGAGTGACTCCAAATTGGGATGAGGCTTTGAGCACGCCTTTTCCTCCAAGTGTTGCCATATCTTGTAATCTAACGGATTCAAATATGGACTGGAGGAGGGCCAGTCTTCGTGCCGGATGAAGTCGATTTCACGCGCCGCCAGCCAGTCTTGTGTGCCCTTCGCTCTATGAGCTGGCGCCGAATCTTGTTGGAATACCCAGTGCCTGTTATTGAACATGGTATGAGAAACAGGTTCCACAAGGTTCGTCAGGACTGTATTTTGATACACAACTGCATTCGTTTTTACACCTTTCTCACAAAAATGTACCTCTGTTAAGCCCCAATAAGAAACTCTCCCAACCATACCATGAGCGAGGATGGAAAATGACCTCGTTGGACACGCGGAATACGGTTGCTCGCTTCTTCACTACTGTGTGCGTACACCTTATCATTTTGTTTGTTGTAGCTCTCTTCTACGGTAAAAATTTTTTCATCCGAAAAAAGAATTTCCCGATATTTTTTTCCCGCGTACCGCTTCAACAAAGCGCGGCATCTCTTCAGTCTCAGGTCCATTAGACGAGCATTCAAACGATGTCCTGTTTTTCTTCGATATGCCCGAAGCCCTAAGTCTTCATTTAACACCCTTTTCACCGTGGTTCTGCTTAACCCCATCTGAAGGGCCAACAGTTTCTGCTTACGTTTGGGATTTCTTTGAATTCGCGCCTTCACAGCTTTTATCACTGCTGGAGTCCTAACAGACCGAGGGCGACCACTTCTTGACCTGTCATCTACACTAGAGTCTTCATTGTATCGTTTGATGGTACGATGGACGAATTTTTTGGTTATATTCAAATTTTTCAATATGTTAAAAATTTGAATTGGCGCGTAACCGCAACGATGCAACGCAATAACTGCAACACGGTCTTCTTTAAGCGTCCACTCCATATTTAAAAATGAGTAAAATTCTAAAAGTATACATTTTTATTTTCATGAACAATTCTAAAATCGAATTCAATAAACTTTTTTGTGGCCAGCATTCTAAAAGAAAAGTTTTTACTGTGTGACAATACTTATGACCTGACTAGTTATATAATCTGAATCTCGGAAACGGCTCCAACGATTTTCATAAAATTTAGTATACAGGGGATTTCGGGGGCGATAAATCGATCTAGCTACGATTTATTTTCAGAAAATGTTGTTTTATTCGTGTTTTCAATAATCAACTCTTCCCGACATCTATTGGCGAATAATAATACTTTTTTTCTTAATTGAGGGCAACTAATCGCTTTAAAGACACAACAAGATGGCGTTATCAAAAAATAGCCATTATCATCTAGTTATATATTAAGTAATGAATATGTTATCTAAATCGTTGATAGCTTAAATGTTATTTAAACGAAAATATTAGCATTGTCATGGTGGTGCGATTCGGATTTCTATTAAGTGTCTTCTTTAATTATAAATTATTGGTACTGTGACTTAAGTTCCTAATTGGTCTCTTCTCAGACAAATGCTGTCACATGTATGACCGAATCTATTGGCCTAAATGATTTAAGTTGAGATAAGTAATTAATTTAGAACCATGTGAAATTGCATGTGCCACCTCCTGAAAATTTATTTAACATTTTCAGGTGGGAACGGACCGTCCGCACTGGACGTCCCGGTCATCGTTCTCGTCAAACCCGTCGCTTGTGACGAAGGGCTCGACGAGTAAATTAACCCTCAGACACAGCCCACTGAGTTTCTCGCCGGATCTTCTCAGTGGGTCGCGTTTCCGATCCGGTGGTAGATTCTGTGAAGCACGGCTCTTGCTAGGGCTCGTGTTAGCAACGTCGTCAGGTTTGAGCCACGTGAGCTCACCTACTAGTTAAGGTTACGCTGATATAACCTCTCAAAGTTATAAAAAATGGACGTCAATTGGAGGCCTATCAGCAGTAGCCAGCTATGGGCTGAGATGATGACCAACCGGGATTTAAATAGGAAAATAAGATCAGCTCAACGTGACTTCCAATTATGGGATTAGTATGATTCATGTCCGACGATAAATATATAGTATAATTAAAAGTACTTTTACGATTTTATCTCGGGTTTACGAGCGTTTCCGTGTTCGTGTAGTCGGTGACCACGGAAAAAGAAAAATAATCAAAACGTTAGAAATAATAAAATGCTTATGAAAAGGTGAGTGGCACCCTCTGGCTACAAGCGCGTATTTTGGTAACACTACCAAATTTCGAAGACAATAATAATTTGACTAAGCTAAAAATAAAAAAAAATGCGTGAGTACAAAGTACACATGTCAGAAGTGAAACTTTTTTGGCGAATTAATTTATAAGTCTTGCTTAGATTTATACAAATCTAAAACTTTAGATTTCCAAGACTTAGAGAGAGGGAAAAAGGAAGATATGTTCCCGCCAAAAGTCTGTCAAATGTCAATATCAAACCTCAGTGTTGACAGTCACATTATGTTTAGATTTCTAAATTGTAAATGACTAATATTTTGTCAATTGAATTGACTAATTTAATTTCATGCTATTTGATTAAAGTTCCAAATTCTTTTCATTTCATTTCAAATCCTATTAACATTTTTCACAAAAAAAAATATAAAATATTAGGCTGTATGGTATGATACATTTGCCTTTCCAGTTGGAAAAATACAACAACTACTACTGCTGACATTTGACAAGTACTTAATTTCAATAGTAGTTTGATGTCACTTCCGTTGCATACCTGCATAATTTTGATTAAAAAAAAACATTCAATTTAAACACAGAATAATAAAGTACGCTAGTTATACTTACTGAGTTCATAAGTCTATGGTTGTGTGTGTAGATAACACTAACGATTTTAGGTAGGTCTTATTGATTTTTAATTCTACACTAAAACAAAACGATTCCTTTATTTGATCTATTGAATAACGATTTACCGTGGGACTAAATGAGATTTATTGTCGGACCAAATAATATTGATACTTGAACAACTTTTATGTCGGACATTAAGAAACAGATTTAATATCTTTGACAAACATTGGACATGTTTACGATCGTTTGGTAACGTACGACCTAATTTAAGTGTCAACGTTAATATTTCACAACTATAATTGTATTACTAGACTAGTAGATATTCTAGTTTAGTTAAAATACCAAGGGAATTTATCTAAGTATTATGTAGTTTTTATAGGCATTATGATATACGTACTTAAAAAATGTTCACGATTGACTTCCACGGTGAAGGAATGATATCGTGTAATAAAAATGAAATCAGCAAAATTATAATTTGCGTAATTACTGGTGGTAGGACCTCTTGTGAGTTCGCACGGGTAGGTGCCATCGCTCTGCCTATTTCAGCTGTGAAGCAATAAGTAATGCATTTTGGTTTGAAGGGTGGGGTAGCCGTTGTAACTATACTGATACCTTAGAACTCATATCTCAAGGTGGAGGCAGGATTTTACGTTATAGATATCTATGGGTTTCTGTAACCACTTAACACCATAGCTCATCTACCCATCTATGCAATAAAAAAATTAAAAAAAAAACATTATCAGATGAGCATAAATATAAACCCACTAAGTCTCTCGCTGGATCTTCTCAGTATGTCGCGATTCCGATCCGGTAGTAGATTCTGCGAAGCATTGCTCTTGCTAGGGCTAGTGTTAGCAATTCTCTCAGGTTGAGCCGGTGAGTTCACTTGTCAGTCTACGCGAAGTTGGAATAGTTGGAATAACTACCGACGGTTAGGTAGGGGAAGAAAGGCGACATAGACACAACCATTTTCTGGTCCATCAGCGATGTATAGTATCTTCAGTTTTCGTAGCCTTAATTAAGTAGTCGTTTGTGAATTAAGAAAGCAGTAAAAATTCGAAATACCGTGATAATCAAGATATTAAACCCGAGATTAAAACCTAAAAGTAATTGTAATTACATTTAAGTACGATCCAAAAAATCGATCATATATTCTTTGTCAATATTTAAGATGTTTCAAGTGTAGGGAGCAGCCTTTGTATTCACATTCGTATACTTAATAAAGATACAAAGTTACCCAAAGAGGATCGGAGTGGACTATGCTTTGAGTTTCCGTACGCGATCGAATTAAGGACGCGGTAACCATGGTAACCGGTATAATCCAAAAGATTGTGAGATAGAGCTGACAGTGCCCTAATATTGCACTCACCTCGAAGTGGGTATAGTGTACCTACAAGAGCAATAAAATAAAGATCGTGCACAGTAAGGCACTCCGTATGGTAGGCAGCGGCTTGGCTCTGCCCCTGGCATTGCTGAAGTCCATGGGTGACGGTAACCACTCACCATCAGGTGGACCGTATGCTCGTCTGCCAACAATAGAGAAACAAACCTACAAGGGAGACCGCCAGCGCGATGTAGATCTTGGAAAAGCACTAGATGCGGGCATCACAAAGCCGGTCAAACCTTTGGAGACGGTTTTTTTCTACTAGGAACCAATCACACGAAAATCCGACAGAAATAACGGCGTATATTAAAATTTTACTTATATCTTCTCTTCTTTAATCCGTGTACACCCAATGCTGAGTGTAGATCTCGATACGCCATGCATCTATTTATTATACCCTATAGAATAATTAATACCAAATAATATTAAGGAAAATTGTACCAAATATTTAATAAAACGGGTTGTCATCAGCTCTTATTGTATATTGAAGATAATAATACCAATTCGTTAGCAAAGCTTGTCGAGGCTACTTCAAAAAATATATCTCTTCCGAAAATTTAGTAATTCAATTCGTTTCACACAGATTTTAATTCAAGCCTCAATCTCACGAAGTGAATTTATTTTAAAACAAACTTTTTGTAGGTATATTTATTACCATTCATTTACGTAGCTTTAAGTACTTTTAAATATATAGTAGAGTCAAAGATGACTTTAACCTTGCAACAATGACACTTCTCACAGTTTTTACCAACACCACAAAATATTTTTGGAACGAAGTTCCTTACGGCAGGCTTGGAGGGGATAGGGATTTTGCTGCGCGACCGAACTGAAAAAAATGTGATAGTAAAACCGTAAGAAAAAATCCGTGGAAAAAAGTGCGTGGAATAAAACCGTTAAATGAGACGTGCGCAGGCGCGACAGTCGCATACACAAGCGAGTAGTGTATAATACCTTTCTCTTTCTCCCTCTTTCTTTTCGTTCTCTCATCCATTCTCTTTCTATTTTACGTAATTTATTATTTCCTAAAATACTGAATTTCCTAAATACTTTCCTATACTTAAATAAAAACTAATCAGCAAAATTTAAGAGAAAAATCAAGGAAACCTACATAAAATTGAGCACGATTTTTTTTTTGCAAATTGTGTCGATTCTACATTAACCGAAGGAACTTCGTTCCTACCTGGTGTCCCACGACACCACATCTTTTTTTTCTCTGCCCTAGCATCGTGTAAACTTCCAGTTTCTCAATTTATCATTGTATCATTAATTTTCGTAGATAATTTAATTAAATTTGATTTTTATTAATCGATTGATTGTGTTATGTAAGCTAAAATAATAATCATTAAACAATGAAATAAACAAAACAACTAGTTAGAAGAAAAGAAAAAACATTTGTCAGAAAAGACCGGGTTGGAGAAGATCGCTCCACTTAAAATTAAGAACATTAGTATTATTATTGTGATACGCCCAATTAATTCTGTTGCCCACTCAAAAATTAATTCACTGAATAGAAATTTCTGAGTGCTCCCCAATAATTTATTGTTTCTGCTTTTGTTATTGTTTGATTCATGAATAATTTAATAGAGATTGAATAACAATTCCAATTCTATAATAAATAAATGATCAGTTTTACTCGTCAAGCATAGCTACTAAAAGGGAACTAGGCATATTGTAGCTTCACATATGTAGGTAGGTACCACGGTCTATGTCTGCTGGAAAGAACGATCGCGCCGCGCCGTGAGGCCGTCGTTATAAAATGCTTTTGAATCTTCAACCTCATGTCTCAAGGCTACGGTAACCATTGGCCGTCAGCTCTTCGCCTACACAATGTACGATTCGGGAATTTAAATAGGAATGCGAAGTGACACATATAGACGTAGGTCATGCAAAGAGCCACAAAACATGTGGGTGTAAACAGGATTTATTTTGTGAACTTTCGTGTGAAGAATGGATTCAAAAAAAAATCCATATGCCAATAACATGTGTGAAGTTAACAAACAACACGTCATACGTTAGTAGTTATAATGAAGTAAATGTCACAAATGTTTTCTTTTTGCGAGAGCTCTCGATTGAACTCCACAAGTTTTTCGTGACGTGTTAAAGAATCAAATCGGCAAGGGACACAGAACTTGTACGTGTTGTGGTATTTTTGTTTTTGTTTTCAATGAACATTTTATTAAACTTTATCGAATTTTATTTTTGACAGTGCGAAGGCTTACGAATATTTCCTGTCATATATCTAACCTCAAATACATTGCCGAGCTCACAAGCCATGGTGTTTTAAAGCGATTATTAAGCCCCTATAAATCACTACGTATTTTTTGGGTCAGAAAGAAATCTCAGGAGTTCCACTTTGAGAGGGGTACTTGGGGCATATCGGAGTTGAACCACCTGTTAGGCTGGGTCCTCGGCCTGCCTTCTCAACGACAATGTCGTCCACCTTGAGACACGGTAGAAATATCAAATGTTGTGTAAGCTGTCTTAACCACCATCCTGTCTATTTCTGCCGTGAGGCAGTAATGCCGTTTAAAGCATGGGGCAGCCATTGCACGGAAAAACGGAGACTTAGAGCTCTTGTCTCAAAGTGGATGACGGTTCTTACGTTATTGATGTCTATGGGCTCAGACGACCACCTGATTCTTGAGTTCGTCCACTCATCTTAGCAATAGAAAAAGATTAATGTTTTTTTATTTTATTATATCAGTCCAGAGACCTTCACTATATAAGACCGGTCCTACGCTGCTTGCATCCAACGAACCCCGCAAACCTCAATAGGTCGTCGGTCCATCTTGTGGGACGGTACGCGGTCGCCACTAAAGAAACTAACTAAAATAAACTAAACGAACTAAAGATCTTTTCGGCCCCAACGGCTATCCGTTCTAGGAGCATTGTGCCCTGACCACTGCCACCGCAACGTCGCAATCATTTGGGCTATGGCGGTTACCATGGTTTTCCTACGAATCTCCTCCTTTGATCTCAGATTTGATCTCGTAGGGGATCTCCGAGCATAGCCCTCTCCATTGCTCTTTAGGCTACCTTGAGTCTTCTAATAAGTCCAATTGTGAGAGACCACGTCTCGGTGCCATATGCCATTACTGGTAATACGCACAGTAGATACTCATTGAATTTATATTTGCATTATTAACGCAATTTTTCAGCAATACGACATCGCATTTATACGTTAAAGCCAGCCTGATTTGCTAACGAGCTAATGCAGCTAAAAAATCACCCTTTATATGAAATTCGCGGCAACAATTGTGCGTATTTTTTGCGAAATACAAAAAAGAAAAAAAACGCACGCTCTATGAATAATAATGGTGACATTTCACGTTTAATGTGACAAATCTGGTGCACACGTGTTTTTTCATTTGCATGTGTAATCTACTTTAACCATAAAACTAAGATCTACATGAATCATGACCGTTCATAAACTTCAAGGATCTTCATAATTTTGTTTTTGCAAATGTATGTAGTCCAAATTATTTAGATCTCTACGAAATATCACGCATCGTTTGTTTCACGGTTCATTTCGTGATACGAGCGATGCTTTCAGTTTTAACAATCCACACAATGTTCGCACGAATTTCGGATGTACTATCCGAATTGGCTTACATAACTGATCCTATTTGTAATCCGTACATTTGCTTGAGGCATTTCTTCTCGCTAAAAGGGCGTAAATGAGATTCACAAATCACTCCGAAAAACTGGGACATTTTTCAAACACGTCGTGTATTATTTCAATATAATATGGATCTGTCACAACCGGATCACACATGACATAATAAAACATATTTTTACCAAACTAAGTAAAGTTTATCAATGCCACATATATCGTCTTCTCGGATTAAAACTGTATAATCTCAAAACTTACTAATTTTACAGGAGAGTGTTTTAAAGGTTTAAGATGTACTATTTTTAATATAAATCATATTTGCAACATTTATTTTTTATTTTAATCCAGTTAAATTATCTATATTTTAAAGTAAGATAAAATGATGTATTGATTTTGTTAATAGTAGTCAAAACATAGGTAAACTAAAAAAAAAAACGCAACTACGCTCTTTTGACAGTATTTATAAGAAAAATACTGGTGATACCAAATATTTATGCATATTAACTTAATTTCGAATATTTTTGAAGATTGTACACTTTTAATGCGAAAAGGCGATATATCTCCATACATATACTTCATATATAATAAATAATAATAAAATAATTTATTGCCTTTCACACAGATTTAGATTATTACAGGTAGACAAAAGAAGTAAAGAAATAAAACCGAAAAAGAAGGTAGGTGGCTTAACTAATGCTGCTCAAAGTATTAAATGCATCAAAAACTGGTCTGATTTTCAGTCACCCCCGTTTCCCATCGGTTTATTGCGGAATTTAAGGCTAGGTACATGTGCACAGACTTAAAACGTGATATAAACTACAATAAAACACAAACTTCATACATACATGTGTAAAGAAAAGCCTTTTTTATGTAATTTTTATATAAAATCTTTTTAGTTTTTTAAAAAAAAAGGATTTTTCTTTGAGAAAAAGAAAACGAGTTCAGTTTTTTTTTTATGTCTTAAGTGGGTGGACGAGCTCAGATCCCACCTAGTGTTAGGTGGTTACTGGAGCCCATAGACATCCACAACGCAAATGCGCCACCCACCTTGAGATATAAGATCTAAGGTATCAAGTATAGTTACAACGGCTGCCCCACCCTTCAAACCGAAACACATTACTGCTTCACGGCAAAATAGGCAAGGTGGTGGTACCCACTTCGCGCGGACTCACAAGAGGTCCTACCACCAGTAAAAAGTTTTCAAAGATTTTTTTTTTTATATCAGACGTTAGTTGGCATAATATTCTAATGTCGACGAACAACAAACACCCTAGCCACGAAATCTGTAAAGTATGCGAAATGAAACGTGTTGTCTCAAACATGAGATTAATATGTGCAAAGGGATTTTAATTATATCTCCGTCTCACCAAAGCCGAGGTAAATATAATGAATTCTTCTCACAATCTATACTAATATTATAAAGAGGAAAGATTTGTTTGTTTCTTTGTATTGAATAGGCTCCGAAACTACTGAACTGATTTGAAAAATTCTCTCACTGTTTGGAAGCTAGACTATTCCCGAGTGCCATAGGCTATAACATTTTTTGAAAAAAATTAGGGATCCTTACTAAAACTCCAATAATATAACCCAAGTTGTAAAAAAATACCTAAAATATTCTTTATATCGCGTGCCCTGCGAAAATTATTGATGATAAAATAAAATAATGTACTACGAATTTGTAGAACACATTACTATTTACAAAAAGTGTACTGACAGCATATGTGTAACTATTGTAGTTGTGCCGCAATAAGCGTTCTTTTATTTAAAAAAATAAAACAACGTCAAATATCGTTGAAATTTTTGTTAAAGACCCCAGCGGAGCCGGAGCGGGCCGCTAGTTCTATAATAAATATATGACTCGTAAATAGCATTTTCAATTTTAATTACGTTGAAAAATGGCTTGCAATAATGTGCTGTTAAATACAGCTTAAAAAACCGAAACGGATTACTGTGATATAAAGTTATACTAGAACGTGCAGCACATTGTAACAATGAATAATGCTCTTACCTGTAGCGCATTCCGCCAGACATATCACCAGCAACACAACTAGGATCCTAGTCGTGGCTCTGTGGCCGGACCGTTTGTATGTCTTCTCCATTGCGAATGACATCAATGTTTGTAATCCTGAGTAATGAGAAAGCAGAAATTTTAAACATAATATTTCGAATATATAACCCGGATGTTTTTGCAAATAATTCAAGCGTCGGTTGAAAACGTGGGCAGACATACTAACAATACTATTGAATTATGACTGATTCTGGCATACATCTCAAACTTTAATATATAAAACATTTTAATAATCGATTTTATTATTTTTCTGAAATATCGATGATTTTTATTATAAATCGAATGAAATCTGGTCTAGTTCAGCTGTGATTAATTACTAATAGTATAAATAATATGTAGTAGTGACAGTTTTTAGTTTTCTGGAGTACTAACATCGAATGTACCGAGTTTCGTCATAATCGAATTACTTAGGATCGCATAGAGAAAAAATATAGGCCCAAGCATTTTTTTTCATAGAAATGATGACGTTTAAAATTCTTTAAACCATACATTAAATTTAAAATCGTTAATTTTAAAGCCTATCAAACTTCAGGAAAGATTTTCATCATTGAATCACCGACGCGTGACAGGTGGCGAATACTTCTTCTACTCGTAATGAGCCTACGTTTTTCATAAATTTACCAAAATCCATATCAAAGCATGACCCGGCTCTGTTACTATTTTGTTTAAAAAAAAAACTTTTATTATAAAACAAACACTTAACTTCGACTAAAGCTAAAATTTAGCATTAGAAATCTTTAATTACTTAACAAAGTTTGAATTTATTTACGAAACTTGAATTCAACTGTAACAAGGAAACTACCGGGTGATTTAATTCAGTACGCTAAGTTACTTTGTTCTTAAATAATATTGTTGGAAAACTTTAAGTGAAGATAAGATTGAGATAACAGTTCGTTTAACTACCTAGGTTTTTAATTATTTTATTTATAAACAACAGAATTATAAAGTGTTGTTTTTTGAAGCGACCCTGACACAGTGAGTACCACAGATTTTCCCCAATTTTTTTTTTATTGCTTCGCTTCATTCACGCACGACCCACCCAGTGTTAAGTGGCTACCGGAGCCCATGGACTTCAATAACGTAAATATCGAGACTCAGCTTGAAACGTGAGTGGATATTTTCAGGTTTATAGTGAGGAGTGCGGTGTTCGCGGGATTTAATAAAATTTACGCCTTAGTTGCACAACGCTATATTTCAGACTGATTTACTACTAACTTACACACTACACCACCGAGGTTAAACAAAAAATTTAGTAAAATATTTTTTTTATATAATATATATAAATCACACACTGTAGTTTTATTATATACTAGGTGTAACCGTCCGCTTCGCTGGCCATTTAAAATTAACATTATTATTTCTCACCCCCACAAAGATTCTCATCATTAACGCCCCCGCAACTGATGCAGGGAGTCCAACACTCATATAAATATTAGCCTATCCATTAAGTACACGTATTTTCTACACGGATACCAAGGTTCAATTCAATCGGATGCATGGTTCAGTAGTTATAACGAAACATCCGTAAAAACCACTGTAGATTTGTATATTAGTATAGATTATACATAGTATAGATATATAAGGTTTCGTTCGATTTTTATGGATAATGTCACAAATTTCCATTGATAATTTTTTTACATTAGCTCCTATCCATCCATCCAAAACACCGAATCACATTACGGCTTCACGGCAGAAATAGGCCGGTGCAAGGTGGTGGTACTTCCTCGTGCGCGCTAACAAGAGGCCATATCACCAGTTTCTTTACATTAAGGCACCGTGGAAAGTGAGATGGGGATTGCCAACGTGACCTGGAGTAATGTCAAGGAGCAAGCGTAAGACAGGGTTAAGTAGAGACAACTTGTGAGAGCCTTATGTACCACCGGGGTACTCTAGGACTACAATAACAACAACAGCTCATTAATCATAATTTGTCTATTAACTCGTAAAAATCCGACGGTAACTCTGTCGATCTGCGGAATACAAGTGAAAATATAACTAAGGCCCTTTGTTTTAATAAATATAACTTAATTCAATTACCCAGTTTTGAAACGTAAAGTCTAAGTCTCTTGCGAGAGCAAAGAAATGAATTATTCAATGGGACAAAATTAATATTTCAAGTCGTAAACGGCAACTGTGTATTAAGTCTGTCATAGAGACTATATCTGAGGAAAAATAAATAAGAGATATAATCAGGCTACTTAGTTGGAACAAGTCATAAGCATTTACTTGTGAAATAAGATTACTGCCACAATTTAAATACAAATGTATTCAAATATTTTTCAGGCTCAGTGATCAAAGCAAGGAAAATAGAATGTAATTAAGAATGTTCGGGTAGCTGATTTTTTTTATAGCCCTTGTAGGCAGACGAACTTACGCCCTTGATGGTGAGTGGTTACCGTCGTCCATGGACATTGGCAATGCCAGGGACAGAGCCAAGCCGTTGCCTACCGTATTTTGTTTTATTACATCTACATGCAGTGCAGTGAATATTAACAAGACCATAGGTCACTTTGTAGAAGATTTATTTAGCATTTATTAAGTTTAATTTTTGGACTATTAACATTAAATAAGTAATCAGTAAGTTCAGATTTGAATCTGCTTTATCTGGATCATCTGATACCTTTGAAATTAGAATCCTCTCCTCTGTACACACGACTAAAGTATATGTACTCCCAAAACGCGATACTGAATTAGAACAGAAAGATCTCTAGTATATTACTCAGTGACCACTCGATTATATGGACAATGGTGTTGTCAATTTGGAAGGTTGTTTTTATGAACCCGCAATCTGATGCGAAGGCGGCTGGTGAACAGTAATGTACATTAAACTGACGCCAATTTTTACGAATTTGTGATATTTAATGTCATATTGTCTCGAAAATTTAGTTCTAGAAGCTATTTTTGTCGTTTCTGAGAACGTTTATTTTAAGCCAAGTACGCAAATTCTAAATTTACTTACTAAATAATATGAATTATTGATTATAATCTATTGAATTTTACTTCTAAATTAATAAATCTAAACATCTGGTATTTAAAGTAGTTAAACTTTGTCTTTTACACTACATCATTTTGACTACAGCTTACTGGTGGTAGGACCTCTTGTGAGTCCGCGCGGGTAGGTATCATATCAAGGCTATCAGCTTAGGTAGGATTTAAAAAAAAAGGAACTTTATCAAGAACATCCATTTAAATTGATACCCAGGGAGAAGTTTACAAAGATAAGTAGGCGCTTGGTAAAATTTGAGTATTCAGCATACACGAATCAGTCAATATGGTGGAGGATGCGTTGTACCCAGCATCCACCGATGGACACATAAAGACATGAAATTTGATTTATGATCATTGATTAGTATCAAATTTATCATAATGATAAGATCTCAAACGATCTTCACATTGTAGTGTCTTTAGAGCATTATTTTTAAATCGCTTAAAATACCACACACCTTCTAACGCAACCCCTATTTTTTACTGATGGTACTAGCTCTTGTTAGTCCGCACGGGTAGGTACCACTACCCTGCCTATTTCTGCCGTGAAGCAGAAATGCGTTTCGGTTTCAAGGGTGGGGCAGCAGAATAGTTCTGACTATATGTAACTGAGTGCGCGATATTATGAAAGATGAAGAGTGACAAATTCAAAAAGATCAATAATAAATTACAGCTCCCGAAGCGAAGCGAGGGCGGGTCGCTAGTCTACAATACTAATTGATTTTTTGTAGCGCAAAAATCCGTAGACCTATCAAAATAATAGGTGTCATATTAGATTTTAAATGAAAAATTAACTCTTGGTCGTCTACAGTTAATCGATTCACGATCGCCATCAACTAATGGAATTATCGGGACGATGATCGAGGAGGAATACTTGAAAACATCAAGAACAGCTAACATGGCTATTATATTATATTATCAAAATTATTTACTAAATCTATCTCAAGTGCATAACGGATTTATCGCTTCAGCGTTTGTCTTAGGTCGTTGAAAACAGCGTTTATCTTCACAATGCATTTGCATGTCTTAAGCCACGGAGACAACTATTATCCCTTGTTGATGTAGACGTCTTTTTTTCTTGCGTAGGCGTGTACAGTTGTTTCACCGTTCAGTGCTATGCTATTTAATTCTTTATCCCATGTCGTTTATGTCAGATATTCCATTTAAATTCCTGGTTTACCTACGACCTAATGGGTTAAAAGGTTGACAGTATAAAAGTGTTTCTTACGAGTCAACAGCTATTTTTAATTACTACAAGTGAAATACATAGTAAATATTTTTGAAAATGTTTATTATTTTTCATTTGAGGATTAGTAAATTGGGCTGGAGTATGTATGAGCAAATCCTTGTATTTAAACTACTGTCAAAAAAAAACATAACAAGCGCTACTCTACATAGGTGTTTTGATGCTCTGCTATTTATTCAACTACAAAAATCTGATTCGAAGAAGTTATTTATAGCCAAAGCAATTATGAATGTAGGTAAATGATGGGATACATATTTTATAAGTCGCGTCTTACGAAGCTCACTTAACAACTGAGCCGAAATGATTTTAATTAAAATTCTCATTTTGGATTTACGTATCATTACCGAGATCACAAGATGACGAATCACACAATTATATTTGTGTGTCGTGCATGTGATGTACTAGATGAACGATGTGTAGTTCATACTTAGAACATGAAAATGAATTTTACAACAGAACATCTATTGTGTATATTACTAAAACTTTTAATATTTCGAAATAAACGATTTCATGTAACTTTGACTATCTGTCGATTTGTGGGTAGAGAAGACACGGTATAAAGTACGTTGCAAAATAAAATAAAATAAAGTTTCTATGCACTATTTACTTTGTAAGTGTGAAGGATATAAATGAAAAAAATAACTTTGGCCACGATTACTTTTCTAGCCTTCTAGCCTTCCTTCTAGCTTTCTGCCTATAGGTCAAAACGCAATTGCAAGATTCATACAGAAGGTTTTTTTAGTTGAGTATAGACGACAGGGACATAATAGATAACAAGGCTCGAAGTATTTTGGTTATTATTTATGCAGCCTTTAAAACCCAAGATAATACAATAAGAGAAGGAATGACTAAAATAAAAAAAGTAACACGTTGATGTTAGTCACTTACAAATCTAAAGTAGTATTTTCATTAGTCGATTGTTCTTCTTGAGGACTATTCAATGCCGCCAAGTAGCTTTTTATTTATTTTTTATTGCTTAGATGGGTGGACGAGCTCACAGCCCACCTGGTGTTAAGTGGTTACTGGAGCCCATAGACATCTACAACGTAAATGCGCCACCCACCTTGAGATAAGAGTTCTAAGGTCTCAGTATAGTTACAACGGCTACCCCACCCTTCAAACCGAAACGCATTACTGCTTCATGGCAGAAATAGGCGGGGCGGTAGCACCTACCCGTGCGGACTTACAGAGGTCCTACTACTAGTAAGTAATCTATCTATAGTAAGTAATAAAGAAATCAGGTTTTGAAGTGCGATGAAGAGATGTTTCATTATAAAGGACCATTTTATTGACTACCAATAATTAATATTAGGCATGTTCAAAGATATAAATGATTGATAAAATTATCTGGACTATAAATACGACATATAAAGGCAGACCTTTCTTTAAAAGTTTCCCTCAATTGATTGATCGAGTCGTTAAAATTTTCAAATGTATTGCAAAAGTTTTATACATTACGTTTTCTCGGTAAAATGATGAACTAAATTAAATTATTATATTATGTAATTTCCCTTAAAAGTTTTTTAGAGATCACTAGTATGAAGGGATTGATGACATTAAGAAATTATCTGTTATAATTTAGTTTTGTTTTCCTTTTTTTTCTTATTATTGCTTAGATGGCTGGACGGGCTCACGGTCCATTTGGTGTTAAGTGGTTACCGGAGCCCACAGACATCTACAACGTAAATGCCGCCAGCCATCTTGAGATAAGAGTTCTAAGGTCTCAATGTAGTTACAATTTTCTACAAGTTTTCTATTACTTTTGTAGGCAGACGAGCATACGCCGCGCCTGATGGTCCATGGTTTTCGTTACCCATGGATGGCAACAATGCCACGGGCAGAGTCAAGCCACTGTCTACGGCTGAGGACTCTCCATACCTCGCTTGAAAAAGGATTTGATTTTAGAATTGATTATACCTTAGAAAAAGAGCAAAGTAATCAGTCGGCCGTGTGGTTTAGAATAACACCATCTTATGTTCTCTTGTGTGTGACGTAAAGGCGATTAAGTGATTCACCAGAGAATGGGCATTCTCTGAGTTTTATACCAGCATACTGCAATGGCTTATCGGCATTCTGGTAGGGAAATTGTTGGCAAAGTCTCTTAGGTTGAGTTCCGTGAGCTAGCCGACCAGCCTAGGGAAACTGGAATAGCCCTTCCAGGCTACCAACGATTAACTAGGAAACAAAAAGAAACATGATACAATTGGGATTTCGGCCTCATGTCTCAAGCAGCACTCATGATTGACTGTATTATACAATTTCATGGCAATCGTTATTAGGAGTCCGACTTATATTGCCTCTCAGTATAATCGAATTTTAGCGTTAATTGTAATATAGCTCTGGTTAATTCTATGTTGTAGTGTAGTGTAATTCGACTAACTTTCATTGTCCATTTATTCCTACCTAAGCTGTTAGGTAGCCTAGAGGTTATAGCAGCGTAACCGAGCGGTGAGCTCACGGAGCTCTAACCTGATGACGTTGCTAATACTAGTCCTAGCAAGAGCAGTGCTTCTCAGAATGTAGATTCTCACCGGATCGAAAATGCGATCCACTGAGAAGATCCGGCAAGAAACTCAGTGGGCTACATTGTCCCAAATGAATATTATCCGATATCAAATGAAAGACACTGAAATTTTAACTAATTTAGATTATTGTTGTATCTTGTGCGTGTGATGTTCAGAATACTTTTGCCTAAATCGGCAAATGCTCATGCTACTGAGCAACTGCCTACTGAAAACTATTTCTTCTCTTATTTTGTTATTATGACTATTGTTGCTTTTTGTGTTTGAATGGAAAAATAATACAGAAAAGCTCTTCGTCAAGCCGTTCCGATAGATTTGACATTCGCAATTTATTCCGATCCCGTGGGACGTTAGCGTTCGGGAAAAACCGTACACTAGTTGTTACAAATTAATATGGTTTAAACGTAAAATAGTAAATGTGACAATACATATCGTATTGTGTGAGCATTGTTAGGGATTGAATCTTTGAGCACGCAAACGATGACTGAATTTAGGGGTTTATTTGTTTTTTTTTTTTTGTACTCAATTATTACTGGACAACCGAATGCTTTTTCAGCTGCGCTAGGATATGTGAGCTAGCACGCACTCGGTGCCTCAAAAAGTGAGCTAGCAGCTTAAGGATAACTAGCTTCGCGAATGCATCTACTACCGGATTAGAAACTTTCGATTTTGATTTAAGCTTTAGCTGACGTTAAATAATAAAATTGTAATTTTATCTCATAGTGGCTACGTAAAAATTATAAATTTTACGGTGTCTAGAAATCACTTAATAAATTTTCTGTAAATCTAGAGAAGGAGCTATACAATACCTTCTTAATAAAGGAACAATATGTTACAATAAAATATGAAAGTAATCAATAAAATTTTATCGTAAATTGTGTGCCCCGACGAGTAGGTCGAGCAAGCTCAAATTTTGTCTACATTTTTATTGCTTAATTGGATAGACAAGCCCGCCTGGTGATAAGTGGTTACTTGAGACCATAGACACAACGTAAATGCGCCACCCACCTTGAGATATAAGTTTGAAGGTCTCAGTATAGTTACAACGGCTGCCCCACCTTTCAAACCGAAACGCATTACTGCTTCACGGCAGAAATAGGCAGGGCGGTGGTACCTAGCCGTGCAGACTCACAAGAAGTCCTACCACCAGTAAAATCAGTACATCTACATCAGCTGACGTATGATGGGATATCGGAATCTGTTCCTCTGCTATAAGTCATACGTTTCCATTCTGTTGCAATACTGTTCCTTTTAGGATATATGAAAAGTCTTTTCGTGTAAGATCACCGTGGATCATGGTAATATAATTATGGAAGTGGCGAGCAACGCAAGGAAATGAAAAGTTCAAACACTACAATAAGTGTTTTCCGTTAATTTTAACAAAAACCTTTGTGTTCTTAAATTACTGTCAATATTATGGCGCTAGAATTAATTAATCTTCACGGCTCACGAGGAACTTATTAATTTTTTTATATTAAGGACCCAATCTAACAAATGTGGTAATGTTACGCGAGATATTCCCGAAAAGAACCGAGTGATCACTGTGTATTTGCTCTAATGAGCAGATGAACTCACGATTGATGATGCTAATTGGTTATTGGAGGCATTGAAGAAATTGTTGTTGTTTTTTTTTTATTGTCCTTGTATGCAGATGATCATACGGCTCACCTGATGGTGAGTGGTTACCCTCGCCCATGGACTTCAGCAATGCCAGGGGCAGAGCCAAGCCGCTGCCTACCGAATTGTGGAATATGGAATTTGTGACAGAGGAAACAAATATGTTTATAATTGAGCTTGTCAGAGATGCAATTGGTTCGCACTCACTCCGGCATATTTGCCTTCCGGTGTGGGATATCTGAGATTAGAGTGTCATTTGTATCCCTTAGTTGTTGTCCCATAAACACCGACTCTACCCATGTGGTCCCACAAGCTGGCATAGCACCAGTATGAAAGAGTAATGTGTTATTTCGAAACTGGTAAAGCTGCAATACTTAGTACGGAAACACTAAACTTCTCACCCAATAGTCCACAATCGATTCGTTATTTGTAGTATTTTTTTAGGAAACAGAACAATAATCAATCCTCGGTAAATAATACTTCGAATCGTAGTGAGCTGTGACTTTTAAACATTAAGTGACAAACGTGCGTAGATGTTAGCTTAAAATGGCGGGGCCTCTAAGCGTTCGAGGGCCTTAAAGGGCCTAAGTACAGAAATATCAAAAGGAAATGGCAACGCTTTCACATAAAAAAATATGATTTCAAAGCACATCGTAGCAAACTTGCATAAGCTTAATTAACAAGATGTTTACGTTTTGCTCTACATTCCCGCTTTCCCACAGTTCTGGTATTGAAATCTAGTATTTTTCTTTACGGAGTTCTTTCGTACTTGGCTGGTCCTAACTAGGTATGCGCTTAATAAAGCAAAGAGGATTTATGTTCTGATTTTTTTTTCTTGCTATGTTATCTGTAAATTTTCTGTGCCTATTTGCTGGTAGCCTAAGAGGATTTTTCAGCTACGCCCGGACGGATAGGTTAGCTCACGGGCTCAACCTGAGAGGATTTGCTAACACTAGCTCTAGCAAGAGCAGTGCTTCGCGGAATCTACCACCGGATCGGAATCGCGACCCACTGAGAAGGCCCGGCAAGAATCTCAATGAGTTCTGTTTATGGGTTAGTTCGTCGTAATAGACGTGTTCGACGAGGACGGTGATGAGTTCCATATGATATAATATAATTATTTTTATCTCATAGAAAAATACTGCTACATTTCTGCCCTTTCCTTTAAAAGACAGAATACGCTCTTAACTGGAAATAGGCCGAAAAGTGGCACTGAACCAAAGACCAGATATTTGATTGTAATATACATCTATAGTTTAAATCACACTTTAAAAACGCATAAAACAAAATATCTATAAAATTTTTAGTAAAATAACTGAGTGTTACATAACTCATTTTAGTTTTATTTAAGAAAAGTTTATGGCCAAAAAAAAAATTACCCTTTTTAAAAACTTTTCATTATGATTTAATTAATTATACACTCGACATTTTACAGACTCAAAACAAACGCGGCACATTATATTGAAAATTAAAATACTGCACTTTGTAATTTAATTAAAATCTTAGAAGTTGACCCCTCATAAAGGGTCAATTAAAATTGTAAGCGAAGCTTATTCCGGTCTAGTTGAAAATGGATTCGAGTTAATGCTAATTAATATCATTTTTGGTCATGATTAAATTATTTAAAATAGAATGTTTATATTATTATTTAAACACAAAACACAATAAGCAATCCAAGCCTTGTTCTCTTCAGATAAAATTAATAAAACTTTACTTTTATTTTGAATTAAATGTTAAATTACGCATTATCATATTACAATTTTAAAAGACACCTGTTAAAATTATAAATAAATCTACACGTAAGCTTCTAAAAAAAAAAGGAAAAAATTATGATGATGAAATTATAAAATCGATGACGCCGGTCTAAAAAAAATACAAGTCAAAATTACTTACTTAGTATTCCTAGTCCTGCCTAGTCGACGTTGCACAGCAGTCTGTTGACCGCCCTGGAGTTACCATCCCTTATATACCCGTAACTCGCTCGACACACACGGTCTCGTAAAACGACAATTCAATATTATCATGTAATATGTGTTATTTGTCATTTGGAATTTTTGTTCGCTACACATTTTTTATGCCACAACCTCTTTGATTGCTATCTCACTGAACGATTAAGGCTACTGTCGCTGCACTCTTAAAGATTATTATCGTATAGACAATGTATTTTTTTTTGTATCTATAATGCTAGCTATTATATTGAACTTAACGAAAAAAAAAAGTTAACTTGTATGTGGACTAGACCACTATCACTGCACTCTCTTCACGCTTTCTCGTATGTTCAATTTCATTTTCAAATTTCATCTCATTTTGATTCTTTTTTATTTTAAAGCTGGTACCTCTTGGGAGTCCGCACGGGTAGGTACCACCACCCCGTCTATTTCCGCCGTGAAGCAGCAATGCGTTTCGGTTCGAAGGGTGGGGTAGCCGTTGTAACTATACTTGAGACCTTAGAACTTGTATCTCGAGGTGGGTGGCGCATTTACGTTGTAGATGTCTATGGGCTCCAGTAACCACTTAACACCAGGTGGGCTGTGAGCTCGTCCATCATTCTAAGCAATAAAAAAAAAATCGCGTGTGGTTAGTTAGGCAATCGCCCGATGCCCGTATTTGCTGAATCCACATCGGATGACCCCGTGCGTCATAACAGAAACTGCACCATTGCAGATTTAGCAATAAGTTTACTTTAATAAATATATTGTAATTATAAATTAGTCTTGTAGTACATTCAAACGAATAAACATCGTTTTAATTAAATAAATTCTTTTTTTTATAATTAACTCGTTCGCCGTAACTTAACTGGCGCAGTCGGTAGGATCGCGACACTCGCCTTGAATAGAACTCTTCAGGCTTGAGTGAACGGTATCAACCGTTATTTTCGCGAGCTCATACAACGAATCTACGAACGGCGACTATCATCAAGCGGGAGTTCCGGAGAATTGGGAATCCTGCTGTACTACAGGCTATACACCACGTGAGCTTTTATTCGGTCATACGGCATCCCGAAATCCATTAGAGCTATATTATCCTAAAGAATTTTATCAAGATTATGTCCTCAATCACCGCAAGAATGCAGAAGCAGTACAGGAATGTATAGCAGCCCACGTGTCTAAGAACAAAGAGCAGGTAATAGAAAAGAGAAACCAGGCAGCGGAAACAATCACGTTTAAGGTAGGTGAAACCGTTTACAAACAGGTCGCCAAAACCACCAGGAGTGACAAGACAAAACCAGTATTTAAAGGTCCGTATAAAATCATTCATTTACACCCTAATAATGTCGCAGAAATTATAGGGCACCACCCAAATTCTAAATCGATTCGAGTTCATTTCAAACTCTTACGTAGACCACATCTTGTTCCAGGGCCCTCATCGCAGGAGCCTTCGTGCTCTACACAGCCGCCGACTTGACCCTTAATCCTATAGACAATACTAATGGCATCCTTTTGTTAAAACAAGGACAAATTCTGAAGCAGATAGACACTTTTAGTCTGGCCTGCGTATATAACGTATCGTATTTACATGAAACAACCTTAAAGCTTATGTCTTTATATGCCAGTACTAAAGCTGCTGAAGGTAACGAAGAGTTGCATAGAGCATATAAGGATCAAATAGAAAATAGTTTACATTTAATAGGGAAGAAGTTAGCATTTATTGCACCGCACTGTTATAACCCTAGTATGAACACTATTTGGCTGACAACCCTAACCAAGCTGTACAATCAGCATTCCCGAGCTCTCCTGTTCCGTCCGCCCCGCAAACGGACAGTCTTGTACAATCTTTCGACCCGAGCGGTCAAGTCCGATTCAATCTCTCGACCCGAGCGGTCAAGTCTTCTCCTATCCTATTCTAAATCAGTGCGCGTGACTGTCGTCGGACCTCCATAACTTCGTATTTCATTTTTTAAAATCTACGTAGCGAATCCCGCTATAACATTTTGGTGGCAGCGTTAAGGGATCCAAAAACACGGGTCCTCGGATCGTCTCCGTCTACTTGAAAAGCTCATCGCCGTATCCTGAAGAAAACAAAAAGGAATCACTAAGTCTGTCCAAAACCAGTCCGCGCCATACCACATCCACTGAATCCAAGAAGACTCAACCACTGTATCCTGAAAGAAGACTCAACCACCGTATCCTGAAAGAAGACTCAACCACTGTATCCACATACTATATCCACTGAATCAAAGAAGAAAAACCATTGTATCCTGAAAAAAGACTAATCACTGTATCCTGAAAGAAAAAACCCACTGTGTCCTGACGGAAGAATCAACCACTGTATCCTGAAACAAGAAAACACCACTGTATCCTGAAAGAAAAAGCATCGTACCCCGAAAGAAGAATTCCTCATCATCATCACATTCCGAAAAAATCAAGCATCAACCAGGCCGTTTCCTGTCAACCCGAGCCGAGCCTCAATCGCCTTATCACCGGAATGCTGAGACTTCGAGCTACAATATTCGTCGCCTGCGCAACATTGTTACAGTAAGCCGTTCTTTGTTCCAATATTATAATATAAACAAATCGTATCAAGAATTCGCCGCAGTACTTCCGACAATAATTTCAAAGCAAAACAATCAACCCTTGTTCTTAATCGTTTCAACCAAACCTATTGTTATATTTTCTACATCCTAATCCAAATTCTATTTCTATTTTAAAACTTTAATAAATTTGTAACAATGCCATCGGACCCCAAGGTACCGAAAGAAACTTTGTCGCTTCCTCTCCAAGTTGATCTACCTTCTGAATCAGAAGACGATAGGCCTCTTGACTCATTCGAAAAAGAAAAAATCAAAAAGTCCTCACAAATGCAACTAGACCTAAGCATACTTTTAAAATTCATTAAACCATACGATGGGAGTAAGGAAACTCTTAATTCATTTTTAATAAATTGCAACAACGCCTACGAGCTCGCGAATAAAATTCAAAAACCAATTGTTTTCAAATACATCCTATGTCAACTGCAAGGTCGAGCTGAAATCGCATGCTCCATTAAGGAATTCAATAACTGGGAACAATTAAAAACATTTCTTAAAACACAATTTAGTGAACGGAAGCATTACTCCTACTTGCTAACAGAATTACAGGAAAGTAAGCAACAGACAAACGAAAACATTAGTCAATATGCGCTTAAAATCGAAACTCTGTTATCCCAACTTCTTACGGAAATCTCGCTCAATACTACAAAAAATAAAGAAATTCATGGTCGCGTCGCAATGATGGAGGAGTTAGCCCTTCACCACTTTCTAATGGGACTACACCCGAGAATATCAAACATCATTAGGTGTAAGTCACCCCGTACGCTGAACGAAGCGATTAACTTTGCTATATCCGAAGAGAAAATTCAACAAACTCTGTATAGACGCAACGCGCCCATAGATCACGTACGCCCGCGAAGAATAATATCAAACAATCCTAACATCTCTCGCGAAAACCGTAATCAATACAACAACCCTCAAACTCCGCGTTACAATCCACAAAATACCAATTCCAATTTAGTGTGTCGTTATTGCAAAAATCCGGGTCACACGATCGAGAACTGTAGAAAGAGAGAGTATAATAACAAATTCAAAAACCAGTCCATTCCTGGTCCTTCCACTTCCTACCAAGCACCTAATCAATTTAGGAAGGTCAATCTCATTACCGAACAAAACGGATATGACACGGTAGACTATAACGAAATTTCAAAACAAGAAAATTTAAACGCATAATGGACTCCCGCCGGTGTCACGAGAGTCCAGCATCAAGACACTCTCTCGTGCAAAATCAAAACGACACCAATAATTCAAAAACAATCTCACTGTATCAAAAGAAACTCGCTGTATCCTCTGTATCCTCTGTATCCGATTCGCCGAATCAAAACAAAATCGCTGTATCCTCTGTATCCTCTGTATCCGATTCGCCGAATCAATATAAACTCACTGTATCCTCTGTATCCTCTGTATCCGATTCAATGAATCAAAAATCCACTGTATTTACTAAACCTAAACAATCGAATTCAAAACAAAACACTGAATCCATTCTACAAACATACAACATTACTACTAATCCTGCTAAACAACACTTACCATTCATCGAAACAAAAACGACTCTATCCTCTGTTCCGTTCAAGCTACTCATAGACAGTGGCGCATCAATCAGTCTCATAAAGGCAACGTCTATTCAAAAAATGCCAAAAATCACAAAAGAAGTAATCGCGTTTAACGGTTTAGGGTCATCGGAGAATGTAATACACTCCCTAGGCCACATCCTAATCAACATCCTATCAGCCCAACACCGGTTCCATTTAATCCCAGACCTAGACTTCCCTTATGACGGAATAATAGGCAACGACTTCCTCTCCGCATTCAATTCCCAAATTGATTACTCTAAAGAAATACTCACCCTTGGCGACCTAAGCTTCAAACTCCAATTTCATGAACCAACCCTCATTATACCTGCCAGATCCGAAGTCGTCGTAGAATGTTCCATTTCCAATCCAGAACTAAAAGAAGGCCTCATCCTAGATCAAAATATCTCTGACGATCTCTTAGTAGCCAACTGTCTCGTAAAAACAAAGGCAAACAATAGAGCCAACATCACTGTAGTCAATATCTCCGAATTCGACATAACTTTAAGAAACAATTTGAAATTAAGACTCGATCCTATTGACACTATCCCAAATCATCACCCTACTAAATCCAATATTATAAATTATACTAATTCCAACGAAACAAATTCAATCCAGA
This sequence comes from Bombyx mandarina, assembly GCF_030267445.1. Lineage (NCBI taxonomy): Eukaryota > Metazoa > Arthropoda > Insecta > Lepidoptera > Bombycidae > Bombyx > Bombyx mandarina. The sequence goes on from NC_143213.1 coordinate 2,945,150, forward strand.
GAACAAAACAAGTATTAAGCATGCTACGCACATCTCATTTAAATGACGAAGAAACCTCTGCTCTTTTAGAACTTTGTACAGACTATTCCGACATCTTCCATCTTCCTAATGAAAAACTAACATATACTAACGCCATTCAACACGATATTAAAACCACATCAGAAGTTCCAATTCACACAAAAACCTATAGATTCCCCGAGATCCATAAAAAGGAAGTAGACAAACAGATTAATGATATGCTAGAGCAAGGCTTAATAGAACCTTCAATATCCCCTTGGTCCTCACCTATTTGGGTTGTACCAAAGAAACTCGATGCATCAGGCCAACAAAAGTGGCGTATAGTTATAGACTATAGAAAACTGAATGACATAACTATTGGAGATACCTATCCCATTCCCCAAATCACAGAAATCCTAGACCAATTAGGAAAAAGCACATACTTCTCCACTTTAGACTTAGCCTCCGGATTCCATCAAATTCTCGTAAATCAACCTGAAAAAACAGCCTTCAGCGTCCCTCAAGGTCATTTCCAATTTGCCCGCATGAGCTTTGGACTCAAAAACGCCCCTTCTACCTTCCAACGTCTAATGAACACGGCTCTATCCGGTTTACAAGGTCTACGCTGTTTCGTGTATTTAGATGACATCGTCTGCTATTCCTCTGACTTAAAAACTCAAATTCTAAACCTCGCTGAGATCTTTCAGAGACTCAGAAACTTCAACCTCAAACTACAACCTGACAAGTGCGAATTCCTACGACGAGAAGTCGCTTACTTGGGACACATAATCTCCACTGACGGAGTCAAACCTAACCCAGATAAAATAAAAGCAGTCGTTGAATTCCCTACGCCTTCTAATCCCAAAGACATTAAATCCTTTCTTGGTCTCGTTTCCTACTATCGCCGGTTCATCCCCGACTTTTCAAAAATTGCCAAACCCCTTACCTCCTTACTAAAGAAAGAAACTCCATTCAATTGGGAGAACCAACAACAAATATCATTCGATCTCCTAAAACAAAAACTCACTACTGCCCCTGTGCTCGCCTATCCCGATTTCTCCCAACCTTTCCTTCTAACCTGTGACGCATCAAATCATGCCGTCGGATCCGTACTATCTCAAGGACCTGTCGGAAAAGACAGACCCATCGCGTTCGCCTCTCGAACACTTAACCGAAGCGAAGTCCATTACAGCACCACGGAAAAAGAATTACTAGCAATATTGTTCGGATGCAAAACCTTTAGGCCATACCTCTATGGCAGAAAATTCCAAATCATTACTGACCATAGACCACTAAAGTGGCTATTCAACCACAAAGACCCAAGCAGTAAAATGCAACGCTGGCGTCTTAAACTCGAAGAGTTCGACTACGAAATCATTTACCGCAAAGGCAAACTTAATTCAGCAGCCGACGCTCTTTCTCGATATCCCGTGAATCCAATAATTCCCTCTGAATCCATTGATGAAACTCTGAATCCAGAACCTCTGTCTCCTGACGAAAATCATGACAACTTACCATTCAGTCCTATCACGTTAGAGGACCTTACCGTGAATCTTCCTGCTATTTCCGACCAAGACAGTAACGAACTACCCTGTATCGACCTACTAGAACAAGACAATGACATGCTACTTCAATCTAAATCCGCTGAATCCTCTGAATCTGCCAATCCTACTAACTCTAATGACATTCCAAATCCTATTGATCATGAACCGTTGCCCACTACAGCAACCCCACTGACTCCACAAAGCCCAAACTCGAACCCCGACAACATCCTAGAAGACGACTATTCCAAATTCTTAAAAGAGATTAACAAGAATACGACATTCAACACTAAAGTTATTGACCAAAACCAGAACCTCTTAAAAACTCATTGCCAGACGATACTAGTCCCGACATCAATAGACATGGATGAATCCAACCCCTACGTTCCTGAAATAATGGAAACCCTTTCCAATCCCGACGAAACACTATACCATGAAAAACAACTGTACTCCTTCGAAGAGGTCCCTTTCGGCAACAAAGTAACATACCTCATGTTCGTCAAAGTACACCACTTCGACGATTGTTCCTATCCCGAAATATTTCAAACTCTCAAAACGACTAGAAATCATTTAATAACACTGAATCCTCCTATAACTGAAATTGCTATCCCAGACTTCAAAAACCCTTTCGAGTCACACTCATTCGCCAAAATCTACAATATCCTAGTATACGTATTCCACAACACGAACATAATCGTTAACATATATCATAACAGCATCATATATCCCTCGCTTAGTGAAATTAAGAAAATACTAAAAGAAAACCACGATATTCCTATAGCTGGCCATTTAGGCGGTAACCGAATGTTAAGCAGAATAAAAGAAAAATACTATTGGAAGGGAATAAAATCCGATGTCGAAAATTATATCAAAAATTGTACCCTATGTCAAGAAAACAAAGCCCTTAGAAGGTGCAATCGAGCACCGATGCAGATCACTACTACTTCCACTAGCCCTTTTCAAAGAGTCTCACTCGATATCGTCGGACCCTTACCCGAATCAGGAACAGCGAAACTCAAATATGTCATGACACTCCAAGACGACCTTACTAAATATTCAGCAGCTTACCCATTGCGTAGTGTATCAGCTGAAGAAACTACAGACTGTTTGATCCACTTCATATCCCTTTTCGGAATACCTAATACTATCTTCACCGACCAAGGCACTAACTTCACTTCAGACCTTTTCAAAAGCACTTGTTCCTTCCTGAAAATAAAAAACCTTTGGTCAACGCCATACCATCCCCAATCCCAAGGAGCTTTAGAGAGAAGCCATTCCACACTCAAAGAGTACCTAAAATCATTTGTGAATGACAATCAAGATGACTGGCCCCGATATGTTTACACAGCAATGCTAAGCTACAATACGGCCATTCACTCTACTACCAACTTCTCCCCATACGAATTATTATTCGGCCACAAAGCATTTATTCCTGACTCTATTTATAAACAAGACCTCACTACTTACCCTGACTACGTCAGAATGCTCCAACATCGTCTCAAACAATCTTGGGCCAAAGCAGCCGAAAACATCGACAAATCCAAAGACAGATCAAAATCCTACTATGATAACAAAACTCGTCCTATAAAATATAAGGTTGGAGACTTCGTTTATCTAAAAAACCATTTAAGACTTCGAAAAGCCCTCTCGCCAATATGGAAAGGCCCATATAAAGTGATTCAAGTTCACAACAACAACAATGTCACTCTATTAATAAACAGAAGACATGTGAGGCACCATTTTGACGAAATAAAACTGGCAAGTGCCACTCCTAGCAATTAGTTCAAAAAAAAAAAAATTATTATAATTTACATTATTTTTACTATTTACATTACTCATGTTTACTATACTAGTCGTAAGCTATATTCACTCAATTTTAATTAATTTAGTTAACCAGTTACATTTTTATCATCTCTTACTAACTCGTACGACTTTTACTATGTCATACTATTTCCTACTAATCCCTTAATTAATTAAGCACCGCTGCGTCGTTATTAAAACATAAATTAATCTCTAAATCTATAAACACAAATCGTCCATTTCCAGAGCATCAAGTTGCACAACTCCGCAAATCGTTACTCAGATCTCTTCCAGTCCAGGTATATATTTCCATCACGTCGGAAAAACAAAACTAGCAAATGGTCACTTAAATGTACTAATTCCTGTAGACATATCCCGAATTAAACCCTATGTCGAAAACATATTTCAAACACTTGAAACAGTAAAAACCCTCTGCAGGCAAATCAGACAAACTAACAATTCAGAATGCCAAAGTATGATCCACCCCTTACAAACTCGTTACTTAGACCTTTTGAAAGAATATTCTTCTATATCACATCTAATGAATAATAGAGCAAAGCGCGCTTGGATAAGCGGCATCGGCATAGCAATGAAATCAATTTTCGGTACCCTGGACGAAGATGATGCTTTGAAATATGAAAACGCCATAAATGATATCCAAAACGAACAAAAGAGGCTAGCTTCATTAACTAAGGAACAAATTCTTGTAACCAAATCAACTATACAAACATTCAATGAAACTTTCAATGTCATAAAAGAAAATGAAGAAAAACTCAACGTGGCTATCGAAAAGCTTTCCACTCAATTGAGAAACTTATCGCGAACATCTAGTAATATATTAATCAGTTCCCAATTCAATATCGTATTTAGCAATCTAGAAACTGCCCTCTTATGTTTGTCCTTCCAATTGGAAGATATTACAAATTCCATTCTTTTTAGTAAATTAAATATTATACACCCATCTATTCTAACGCCGTACCAATTACACCAAGAACTTGTCGAGAATCACCGACACTTACCTAGCGACTTAGAATTAGCCACGAGTCTCGATTTAAAACACATACATACTTTAATGAAAATTTCTAATGTTATAAGTTATTTCTTTAATGATAAGATCATGTTCGTTTTACAAATTCCGTTGGTAGAACCTCAAGAATTCAATGTATACCTCTGTATCCCATTACCTGTACCTCATAACGCTACAAACATAAACTCCTTCAGCACCGTAATTCCGAATGAGAAGTACCTAGTTATAAGTAAGGACAAAACCCGATACAGTAATTTAAGATCCCTAAGCCAATGTAAATCAATCAATTATGTATACTACATTTGCAACATTGTAAAAATTCTCTCTACAAACGCCAATCCATCCTGTGAAAGCGAATTAGTTTCTAAAGCCATTACCACCCTGCCAACTCTATGTAAAACTAAATTTATCCACGGAATCATAGATGTATGGGAACCACTCAACAACAATAAATGGATATTTGTTCAATCCAAACCAAGTAAACTGTCAATCGATTGTAAGAACCTAGAGATAAGAGACTATATTATATCAGGCACGGGAATCGTAACTATCCCGATAACATGTAAAGGTTTCTGTAAAGATACCCGACTATTTCCCAACTCTAATGTCCTTAATATAAGTCATCCTACTATTAAGTTAGATTTTAACATATTAAACGATTCATGTTGTAACTTTGCTAAATTCAAAGAAGCCGAGAATAACGTGCCCCACATTAAACTAAACCAACTTGACCTTAACTTACTTAACCATCTATTAGAAAACAATTCAAATTTAATTCCAGAACTAGATAAAATAATTGAACACCCTAATCATTTTACAAAATATGGCGCACATTATTCCTCCTTTGTGTTATTTCTAATTCTAATCATAATTATTGTATCTTTATGTAAACTGTATCGCTATTATAAAATAAATAAGCCCAACGACGCTCACGATCGCACAGAGATCCCAATGATCATCGTAAACAATCCAGAACAACCCATTCCTAATCCAGGAGCACTAGATACTCCGTCACCCAAGACTCGCCGTAACCTCTAGAACCACGGCATCCTCGCCTTCTCTTCATCAACCCCTATAATAATGGCATCCCCTACCAAATCTACTAAACCCTCTTCCAGATCCACTGCATCATTTCCAAATCAATAAACTTAGAGGATCAAGCCCCTAAGTTTATTTTCCCATGGGGGGAGGTGTTATAACCCTAGTATGAACACTATTTGGCTGACAACCCTAACCAAGCTGTACAATCAGCATTCCCGAGCTCTCCTGTTCCGTCCGCCCCGCAAACGGACAGTCTTGTACAATCTTTCGACCCGAGCGGTCAAGTCCGATTCAATCTCTCGACCCGAGCGGTCAAGTCTTCTCCTATCCTATTCTAAATCAGTGCGCGTGACTGTCGTCGGACCTCCATAACTTCGTATTTCATTTTTTAAAATCTACGTAGCGAATCCCGCTATAACAGCACCATAGATTTAGACGTGGCTTAATTAACGGTTTAGGTTCAGTAGTTAAAACTATTACAGGTAATCTGGATTATGAAGACGCTATTAAGTTTGAAAATGAATTATCTAATCTACGTAATTCAGTCCATAATATTAACATATCTCAAAAACAAACTTTATTCATAGCAAAGCACGCAGTTGAAGAATTTAGTAAACAGATCAAGTTATTAGACGAAAATCAGAAAAAGATAGGTTCAATGTTAAAAAACGCCACTTTAAGTAATAACGTAGTAATAAGCAGATTGCACTTTTTAGATTTATATATCCAAATATATTTTAGTTTGCAATTACTCTTAGATAAATTAGTTATATTAGAAGACGCCATGACCTTTGCACAACTAGAAGTAATGCATCCTAGCATTATAGCTCCACACAGTCTTATAAGTGAAATAACAGCTATTCAAAAACTTTACCAATTTAGACCCGTTGATAGAATAAGTATTAAAAATATTCATAGTATAGAGAGCTCTATTAGCGTAAAAGCGTATAGCACAAACGACGCACTAACATTCATACTAGATATCCCTTCCATAGACGAAAACCTTTATGACCTTATCCATCTATACTCCATACCAGATAAACAAAACCTCACCATTATTCCTAAATCCAAATACCTAGCACTGGGAACCAACGAGTACTCATACCTGGAGGAAGATTGCAAGAAGATCACACAAGACGTCCAACTCTGCACATCGCTGAATACCCAACCTGTGGAGAACTCTGAAGACTGCATAGTAACTCTTATAAAACACGAGAGCACAAACTGCACCCGTGCCAGGATGAACCTGAAACAAGGCAAGATCCAGAGACTAGAAGACAACAAATGGCTTATCATCTTGAAAGACGAACAAATCCTGAAATCTCGCTGCGGAAGGAAATCTGACTATAAAAAGATGTCAGGAATATACATCGCCAGCATTACAAGCGATTGTCAAGTGGAAATATTCAACCGAACACTGAAGACAAACACGGATACTATTACAGCTGATGAAATCGTACCCATTCCCAGCGAAACCACTATTCTAGAAGGGAATATTCGCTATAACCTACAACTGAAAGATATATCTCTGGATAGCATCCACGAACTGATGGACCGGGTCGAAAACATTCAACAACCTATCATCGACTGGCAGACTATGATGACTACCCCAAGTTGGTCAACACTGGGACTCTACCTCATTCTGATAGCAATAATCATCTGGAAGCTGTGGCAGTGGAGACAGCGACGACTACAATCAAAGAACGAGAGCCCCGAGAACACTAGCACCGAGGACGCTGCTGGAAGCTGCGGGACGCGCTTCTATCTTAAGGAGGGAGGAGTTAGGCAATCGCCCGATGCCCGTATTTGCTGAATCCACATCGGATGACCCCGTGCGTCATAACAGAAACTGCACCATTGCAGATTTAGCAATAAGTTTACTTTAATAAATATATTGTAATTATAAATTAGTCTTGTAGTACATTCAAACGAATAAACATCGTTTTAATTAAATAAATTCTTTTTTTTATAATTAACTCGTTCGCCGTAACTTAACTGGTTTCATAATTTTTTTTTACAGATCTGACCAGTAGTTTACCTATTATCCTTGATGATGCATTTTTAACTGAATCCGACTACATTGATAATATCTCATTTTATTGGAAGTCGGTTCTATTTTTTTTGTAATATTGCTGAATGATGTTCTTCATGAACAAAATTAAACAGATGAAAAGGAATTCAATTGGATATATTTTAGATTTAATCTGACTGACTAGGTGGTGCAGTATTTAGCGCCTCTGACTGTAGCGCCGAGGGTCGTGGGTTCCATTCCCACATCGGGTAAACCTTCGGGTGATGAATAGGTCGTTGTGTTTATTTGCTGTAGATGTGTTACATCAGTCTTTGGATAACATAAGAAATCCAAAATGGGAACCAGATGAACGTGCTGGTGTCTTCTTTCATTCCTATTACCTTTACATTGGTATTGGGCAGTCTGTTCTAGCTCCACCCACATCATGACCAAGACACCCAGCTCCTGCTCCACTGAGCGACGCCAAGTTGTTCTAGGACGGCCTCTCTTATATAACTCCAAATAAATAAAAAAAACATCAGGCCATCATCATCATCATCAGCCTATGGCAGTCTACTGCTGGTCATAAGACTCTCCCATTGCACACCACTGAGCACGTCTCATCTCTTCTTTTAAGCTTGTTCGTAGAGATTGCGGATTCGGATGATCATTAATCCATCGTCATTATTCAACAACGCCACCACCTTCTCGTGAATTAACATATATTTGTACACCTAATTAAAATAGACAAAACCACTTGTACAAAATGTTTATCTCTTTTCTGATTAGCCATATGATGTTATGTATACTATACTATGTATGTGTACTATCTGACTATACTGATGTATACTATCTCTAATAAAGACCTTTGGACTAAATGTGACCAAAACCCCATTGGGCAAGACATTGCCCATCGGAAATGGCGTTGGATAGGACTGGTGGTAGGACTACTTGTGAGTCCGCACGTGTAGGTCCTACGCTCTGCTTATTTCTGTCGTGAAGCAGTAATGCGTTTCGGTTTGAAGAGTGGAGCAGTCGTTGTAACTATACTGAGACCTTAGAACTCTTAACGCCTTCTTAAAGTGGCGTATTGATGCCAACTGTATATACTTACTGATTGAGTTAAGCTCCAGGTCATCATAGAGATCCACATTCCTCAAGAACCATGGTGCTCCGACGGCTATCCCGAAAAAACGTGATTGACGGACTTGAAGCCACTTGTAACCACTACCCATAGGGCAGATGAAGAAAAGGTATAGGTTCATTCATTCAGTATAGGTAGCTAGCTTATTGTCACTTTATTTTAAGTTATTTTCGTGGCAGAGCAATCATTACGTAAATAACTCGTCTTCAGAAACTTGTTCTACGAACTATTGGTCATACAGTTCTGTAAAGGAATTGATTTGAACAAGATCAGAAGAATCTCAAGGTGGGTGGCGGCATTTACGTTGTAGATATCTATGGGTTCCGGTAGCCAATTATCACCAGGTGGTGTTAGCTAATTCTCTCAGGTTAAGCCCGCGAGTTCAACTACTAGTAAATGTGTAGGGAAAAAATGCTCATAGCCTTATGATAAAGTTACTTTTAAAATGTAACTAACATTTATGGGCATAAGCTTGCATTTGTGGACTGATAATCGTAAGACAAGCAAGTCTTTTAGGAGACTGTGTGTGCGTGCCTTTACAACAAGGTCCCGCAAAACCATTCAATTAGGTTCCACATGTTCATAGATTTAAGGAAAGTGTCTAGGAATGCTTATTCAAAGCGATATCTTTTGGTTTTTTTTTCGTTACAAAATTATCACGTGAAAGCTGTATTTAATATATTGTAATTTAAGACAATATTATTTTGCTACGTTAAAGGTATGCAAATAAAAATGAGATAGCTTCATTTAATAGTCTAATTTTTTGGCAAAATCTCAACATACCAAAGACCCTTGGTCAATTTAAAATAACTACCAGCCTCAAACTAATTTCATGAATAAATAAAATTCTAAACAACGAAAAATATCTCCATTTTATTTTACATAAATCCATTTTTTATTTAATGCAAATCAGGCTGTGCTCCTGGCTCAGTTGGTGCTAAGTGCTCAATCTCTTTATCTATTAAAAAAAACCGCATCAAAATCCGTTGCGTAGTTTTAAAGATTTAAGCATACATAGGGACAGACAGATATAGGGACAGAGAAAGCGACTTTGTTTTATACTATGTAGTGATTACTATAATGCTCATGCATACAAGCAAAAACAGTTGGGTTTATTTAACGCTTATTCACGCAAGAGACAACTTATCGATATGATTTTTTGCGGAGATATTTTATGGATCGGTGAATGACAAAGTTGTTTCTTATTAAGGAAAAATAGTGATTGTTTTCTTATTTTAAAATTATAAACATGACGCGAATAAAACTTCGCTACTTTCAATTTAGACATTATTTTTAGACAGTCATTGTGGCCTGAAGGATAAGACACCCGCTACAGTCGTATTGAGCGATGCGATAGTGCCGATGTTCGAATCCCGCGGGCGGGTACCAATTTTTTTAATGAAAAACGTACATAAAAAAAAATTCACGAATGACTTCCATGCTGAAGGAATAGCATCGTGTAATAAAAATGAAACCCACAATAATTAGAAATTGCGCAGTTATTAGTGGTATGCCGTCTTGCGAGCACGCACGGGTACTGACGGGTAGGTACCACCACCTTGTTTGATGTTTATAGTCTCCGGTAACAACTTAACACCAGTGCGTCAGTGAGCTCATCCACCCATCTTAGCCATCAATATATAATAAAAACTTAACACGATTCCCCAATATTTTTCCATGTTTATTTTGTTCAATGGCAAAAATCGAGAATTACCCACATTACTCATTCAATTCAATAGCTCCAACATTAATTAATATCAGTACTTTTTTAATCCAATTTTACAACCTCCCTCTTTACCTAGATTTTAATGAAGATGTCTTCTATAAAAATATTTCTCTTAAAATATTACGGACACATCAAAGAGTCTGTGTGCTACTACTAGTTTCAAAAGAAAATGAGGGCGGAAAAAAACCAGAACATCCGATGCTTTCGTTTCATATCTTCATGTTTTTAAGTAGCTTAGATGCGTAAGCAGTGTTGGATTTGGACTAGATGCACTGGGAACTAGTGCCCAGGGCGGCCAATTTTGGAGTGCGAGGGAAAATGTTCGATCTGCGTTATTGAAAGAGATTGTTGTTGCTGAAGGAGCAGCGAGTTTGTGGTCTTGTCTGGGTGGGACAGTCTGCTAACCAAGAGGTCCGGCGATCGTAGTGCTCCGGTTGGTCATCTAGTGGGGGTAGAGTGATGGCCAGACATCTGCTCTTGTCTCATCCTAGGCTGGAAAGCGGGCTATTGAGATAGAAGGTATTTTAGTTACTTCAACTTCAACACGCCTCGTGTTGCCCTTCCAACGCTTAGGCTGAAGTCCAATGATTTCCTCCTGATCGAAAAAATAATCATTGGATTATCGGATACGAGAATTAGTTCGAGTTTGACGAGCTAATTAACCTACAGACACAGCCCACTGAGTTTCTCGCCGGAGCTTCACAATGGGTCACGATTTCGGTCCAACGGTAGATTCGGCGACGCACTGCTCTTGCTAGGGCTAGTGTTAGCAAATTCTCTCGGGTTGAACCCGTGACCTCACCTACCTGTCCGGCGTAGCCAGAATAGCCTTTGCGTTTGGACGAAACAACGCTTAGTTTGAGTACTAGATCAAATCTAATTCAAATTGTACTTGCGTTTCCACCTAGCAAAATTTCCTGAGATGATGAAATTAAATGAGCATTGGAAAGTAGTGAAGAGTCATCGAAGCGTCAGTTGAAAATCATCACGTGCCTGCTACATATACATATTACGATCACTTTTAGACAAATGTTTATTTAAAACGTTTACAGACACATGTGAATAATGAATAGAGAAGGCGGAATTCAGCAAACGAACAACAATTGAACCGGGTAAAACCGGGTAAAGTTTCACGTTTGACTTTATTGTTTGGAGAAACTAAATATCGTTTAGTAAACTTATAAAGTTCACTGTCTATGCGAAGTCGAAGTAATTGCTGTCTCTATGAGTGTAAATTAATAAATGATAGTTTAAAAAAACTAACAAAATACGCTTTTTATAGAAAATCCAAATAAGAAATAGAAAAGAAATTTTAATCTATATCTATACTAATATTATAAAGAGGAAAGATTTGTTTGTTTGTTTGTTTCGAATAGGCTCTGAAACTACTGGACCGATTTGAAAAATTATTTTTCCATTAGAAGCCGACATTGTCCCTGATGAACATAGGCTACTTTTTTTTTTTTATATATTTTTGGTTTCATGTGTGTTTTAATGTTTCCGAAGCGAAGCGAGGGCGGGTCGCTAGTAAACAGATATGAGTAGAAGGGTTATTTTGATAATATCCTGAAAAACACCCCAGGCTTTTTTTACAATAAAATCTTTTTTTCTTACATTATTTTTAATTCAAATTTATTAAAATTTATTTTATATTTTTTAGTTGAATTTTCTACAAAAGCGTATTTTTTTTAGTTTTTTTAAACTATTATTAATTTTTCAATTTTTAGTTGAATTTAAATTTTTTCAATATTTTTTTAAATTTTTTTTAATTGTTGGATTGTCATTGGTCCTTAATAAGTATACAAATTTCGAGTTTATCCGACGTTTCGAAGGGGGTCAAAATCATGTTCAAAGATTCCGTTACATACTAACATACATACGTCAGAAGCTAATAAAAGCGTATTAAAAACAGAACCTTTGGTAGCATGGTGATAGCAGGGGGCATTGCTTGTAGAACCGATTGCTGTTGGGGAGAAAGAGCATTTTAAAGACGCACTATATGGAGATTTTTCATGAGTTGTATCTACGTTTCGGTGAGAGTAATGGGAATCGTCTGAACGCGAGCAGCGCAGAACAAATCATTTATGCAAAACTTAAGATGGAGATAAACTTTAAATCTAAAGCTTTGCAAGTTGAAGTGTACCTGAATGTACACGGTAGATTTTGATGTGAAACATCTATAGCCGCACGAAAAACCGATTTCTGGCGTGGCGACGCCGGCCGTGGCGACGTCTGCCGTGGGGGCGCGTCGCCACGCTATATGATGGTATATATATACTGTCTTTATGCAGTAGTGTGTACGGTGTGGCGACGCGTCGCCATGCACAATCGACTGTGCGATTCTCTCCCACTCGATCCGGCGTTAAGCCATCTCTCTCGCTACACTGAGCTCGGATACCTATAGTGTATACTCCGTAGTGTATACAGTGTTATTTACTACAGTACACTTAACCTGTGTTTTACTTGAAAACAAATTATTTTTTCGTAATATTTTATTTTATCATTATGACATATTTAGTTCTTATCACAATCTGTTCTTTTCTGCATATTACTTTTACAAAAGAATGTCGATGTTTCACATCTGCCAGGCGTCCCGTGACGGCTCACATTTTTTTTAATTATCGGAAAGCACGACGACCGTTGTGCTTAAATCATTTCCTCCACAACAGTTTTGGGTCACTTTGACATTTGACCTATTAACAAATACCAACTTGTTAATTTTCACAGTAAACTATCATCTAACTATAAACGTGTGTTTGTGTTTGCTTCACGCCGGTATCAGTGTCTCATTTGGGCTGTGCGACAGAGCACGAAATTACCAAAAGCTGACAGAAAAGCTCGGCTAATTGCTGGCGTGAATTCCAGAATGCAGTCACAGTGATATTACAGTGAGAGCTATATAGCTGTTAGTTAGCTTTTTCTTATCATTTAGATGGATGGACGAGCTCACAGCCCACCTGGTGTTAAGTGGTTGCTGGAGCCCATAGACATCTACAACGTAAATGTGCCACCCACCTTGAGGTATAAGTTCTAAGATCTAGGTATAGTTACAACGGCTGCCCCACCCTTCAAACCGAAACGCATTACTGCTTCACGGCAGAAATAGGCAGGGTGGTGGTGGTGGCATTGCTGAAGTCCATGGGTGACGGTAACCGCTCACCATCAGGTGGGCCGTATGCTTGTCTGCCTACAAGGGCAATAAAAATATATATAATTATTGCGGGTTTTGATTTTTATTACACGATGTTATTCCTTCACCGTGGAAGTCAATCGTGAACATTTGTTAAGTACGTATTTCATTAGAAAAATTGGTATTACGACTTATCCTTTAGGCGACGACGACTTCAGTTTTGTTATAATTAAATGAATAATTAAGAAATTCGACAATATTCTAGAAGAAGAACAAATTCTATCAATGCACTGGAATTCATTTCGATAATCATTTAACAATTTAAATTTAACGCCGATAATAATAGCAAATTAGGGCATTTAATAGAAGCCTGTTAACAATACTATTAATGCTAATCAAACACCGATGAAATGATCCACCTTTAGACGTAAAGGTCCAAGTCCTGATTTGATTTTCTCAAATACACCACGTGGAGACCCTTTAAACCGGTTTACAGGATTGCTTCAGACTAGAAATAGGACGACAGCTTGATACATTGTTCCAACTTACCTAATAATTAAAACTGCATTAACGACTTCGTTGTTATTATAATTTCACTATTTGATTATGTAGCGTTTCGAATACTGTATATTTTTTGCATTTTTTTGTAGAACTTAAAATATTTTTGTTGGCGAAGTAATAAATGGAAAATAAAACAGGTAGTTTTAATAATGCCTACCAGTCATGAAAATCGAAGAGCTTATGTTTCGTATTTTAATGGCAAGCTTTTCCCAAAGTTGGGAGTATGGGAAAATGGGGAAAAAATATTTGCGGAAATAGTTCATGGGCCCGAGTGTAGCTTCCGAAATACGACATATGTGTTTCTGTATTTTGCAGGTATAATTCAATTTTATTTTAATTCTCATATCGTACGTGGTTGATGTCTATGGGCTCCGGTGACTTAAGACCAGGTGGGGCGTGAGCTTGTCCACCAATTTAAGCAATATTCGAGAAAATATGCAGTTGGTGGTCAATTTTATTCTTTTGTATAATATATATCTTCTATAAAATGACAAATGTTTAAAAAAATGACGTTTTTAATAGTCACAATAACAAAATGAAGGGAAAAAATTTTGTAACTTAAACCGACATTTTTTTTTATACTTTTTTTTTTTTTTTATAACAATTAAGAGTTACTGTGAGTGTTTGTGTATGTGTGTGTGTGTGTGTAACTTTTGTCCTAATTGTTGTTTGTTTAATTCTTTCAATCACATTCTGTTTTGGTCCGAAACTATAAACATTATTTTACAATTGGCTCTATATTTTACCGTAGGGTTTTCGAAGGAGAATGCATTCTCACGTAAATTATTCAAGCTTCCGCAGCATCAAGCTTCGAGGAAAATAGGATCTAGACTTTGTTGTAGCTGAGCCGGATTCAGAAACGAAATTGGAGGAAGCTTTAAATCCTTTTTCCAACGCGAACTTTTTGATATTTTATTTACCTAGATTCTTGAATAGATTTGGTGTAAACTAAAAAAAAAGAAAAAGTTATCTATACTAATATAAATCGACAGTGGTTTTTACGGATGTTCCGTTATAACTACTGAACCATGCATCCGATTGACTTGAAACTTGGTATTCATGTAGAAAATACATGTACTTAATGGATAGGCTAATATTTATTTAAGTGTTGGACTCCCTAATAATTATGACAAGAATGTCAATTTTAAATGCCCAGCGAAGCAGGCGAGTACGACATTTTTTTTTCTTTTTTTTTTCTTTTTATTGTGCACAAAACAAATTACAACCATAGAAATTAGAAGTTTAAATGCTTAACATAACAATCTGGATTGCAATTCAAAACAGGTGCATACAGAAAAAAAAAATACAACTGAACAGATGCCTAATTACGATACATACGCTCACACACACACACACACACACAACCGCACGCACACACACACTAACACACATGTAATTTACTATCTGATTAAATTAAATCTAATGTATCATTAACTGGACAATATTAATTATTTGAGAATATGTATTATATTTAAGATCAAACGAGCAGTTCTATCTACATACAGATTAAAAACTTAAAAAAGATACAGCCTTTCTATCACAAACGCTAGTTGACCACTCAAACATCTGTCATAAACCTTGAGTTTCGATGTACAGATTAAACAAACCTCTATTTTAATGATATTTAGAAGAGTTTTACGACTCTCGATGTCTATGGTCCATTGATAGTTTTAGGTGTTACCAGGTTTTGAAGATAAAACTGAAAGTTGGGGGAAATAAGAATAGAATCCGTAAACAAGACATTGAAATTGTGGAGTAAATTTAATAGGAAAATGTATTTAAGTAAATTGTTTTTTTATTTTCTTATTTCACTATTATAGCTCAATGTACATACGACATACGCGGTGGTCAGCGGCTACAGGAACAATGGAGATGCGAGGTTGAACACGACACTGTGCCACAATCCAAGCCGCATGTGAGCTTCTTTATAGAAACACGGCTACTTCCCGGCAAGGCTGTAGAATAAACTTATTCATATGCCGTACAACTAGCCAAATTAAGAAAAGGTCATGAGTTATATCTGTATTAACAAAGTAAGTAAGTAAAATTAGTATGCTGTATACAGTTACAGTATATTCTAAAGTAAGGGTTCCCCAACTTATTTTGTCTACGGCCCGCTTTGATAATGAACTATTTTGTAGCGTCCCCATTTTTTCACCTACTTAAAACCACGATAACGAGAGTTCAATGGATGTGTAAGAGTCCTCCTAGATGAAATTAGAAATTACCTCCCAAGCCCCTACACAACGCCCCCATTTTTTTCTGGGTCTCTTACCACCCCCCTTTAGGCCTGCAGCACCCACAAGGGGGCGTCATCGCCCACCTTGGAAAAGGCTGTTCTAAAGACCCCATGAAACCGAAGACACAGTAGTGGGAAACTATTCATTCAGTGCGGTATTCATTCTGAATTCATATTGGAACTATGCAAAAGGCCATACAAACAAGTTCTGGTCGAGCTGTAACTGATTACTGTACTTCATCATCAGGGGTTTTTTTGCTCTTATACAGACGAGTATATCATCCACCGGATCATGAGTGGTTACCGTCGCTCATGGGCAGAGCCAAACCACTGCCTAGATTGATCCGGAGACCAGCGGTAGGTAGCAGCTTGACTCTGCCCCTGGCATTGCTTAAGTCCATGGGCGACGGTAACCACTCACCATCAGGTGGGCCGTATGCTCGTCTGCCTACAAGGGCTATAAAAAAAATCCTAATTATCCTGCAGTCGTTGAATGTAGTTTATGCATGCTCTCATTCATCACAGACAGTGTGAACTATAGGTATATTTCGTGTATCACAGAACGAGGAAAATTGAAGCTTACTGTGGCAACACTTTCTCTTTAATTTACGACTATTTGAAAGAGATGTATGTAGGTAGATATATATCTTAGCTTATTTGTACTCTGACGCAGTCGTAGAACACTTTAGTCACGGAACTTCTATCAGATTGATAAAATAAATTAATGTTTTTTTGTACAAACACATTTGAAATTTGCGATGAGATTTATTACATTGGGCTATTGCTCAGAAACGTGCGACATTTATACACAGCTATCTCCTGTCTGGATCTTTAGACTTTATTAAGAACATGGATTAGGTACGTGTTCAAACATACTAACACGATGATAAAGGAACATTACCTATCTGAAGTTTGATTCATTTGCAAAATGTTGATTTTTTTAAGTTTATTTGAGTGTGTAAATAATATAATGTTTTTTTTTTTTTTTTTTATTGCTTAGCTGTGTGGACGAGCTCACAGCCCACCTGATGTTAAGTGGTTACTGGAGCCCATAGACATCTACAACGTAAATGCGCCACACACCTTGAGATATAGTTCTAAGGTCTCAGTATAGTCACAACGGCTGCCCCACCCTTCAAGCCGAAACGCATTACTGCTTCACGGCAGAAATAGGCGGGGCGGTGGTACCTACCCGTGCGGACTCACAAGAGGTCCTACCACCAGTAATTACGCAAATTATAATTTTGCGGGTTTCATTTTTATTACACGATGTTATTCCTTCATCGTGGAAGTCAATCGTGAACATTTGTTGAGTACGTATTTCATTAGAAAAATTGGTACCCGCCTGCGGGATTCGAACACCGGTGCATCGCTTCAACACGAATGCACCGGACGTCTTATCCGTTAGGCCACGACGACCACGCATTATTATTATTATTGTATATATTATTATTATATTGATTTAATATTGTATTATATTATTGTACTAGCGACCCGCCCTCGCTTCGCTTCAGAAACTGTAATTTATTATTGATTTCTCCACTATTTAATGGATGTTATTATACATATAAACCTTCCTCTTCAATCACTCTTATCTATTAAAAAAACCCGTATCAAAATCCGTTGCGTAGTTATAAAGATTTAAGCATACATAGGGACAGACAGATATAGGGACAGAGAAAGCGACTTTGTTTTATACAATGTAGTGATTACTATAATGCTCATGCATACAAGCAAAAACAGTTGGGTTTATTTAACGTTTATTCACGCAAGAGACAACTTATCGATATGATTTTTTGCGGAGATATTTTATGGATCGGTGAATGACAAAGTTGTTTCTTATTAAGGAAAAATAGTGATTGTTTTCTTATTTTAAAATTATAAACATGACGCGAATAAAACATACATGTACATCTATTATTTTTTCTTAATTACTTAATGTAGTGCCTAAAGTTTTTGTTCATTTTGATAGAATTCACCTACTGTTTTCTTCAGAAATTCTCTCAATAAAAACGGTTGATGGAATCCATTTTAGCTCTTTTATCGCTTTTAATGATATGATCGCCTATTGTACAATTACACTTGACTTGGCTGTTTTCCAATATTTTAAGTGTTTTGAGGTACAATAATTTCCGATGCACATGAAATTATGTATTCAAAATAATTTACCCCTGGTAGAAAAATAAATGTGTCTTTTAGTACTAGATTTGACAAGTAATTTTACCGATAGCAGGGAGTATTTTGAGCCCACACGATTACTTATCACCATATTGTCTGTCATTTCTGCAGTCAAGTGTACTAGTTGTATTAAAATGAAGAATTCGATTTCCTTAAGTTGAGTAGCAGTTTTCATGTTTGTAACATGACAGTGTGATAATTTTATTACCATGAACTTGCTAGCACCATCTGCCGTAAAAAAATGAAAATCTACAATCTAAGTTACGAACCTACACTGTAGCTACGTAGCTTCATCTGTCTACGATAGTTACGGTAATGCTACGACCGAAGCTATACCGATCTCACTTTCACAGCGCTGTCTACGAACATTGCTCAAATGAGTCAATAGATGGCGTTAATTTCAAGATAAAAATGAAGCACGTACGAAATGAAATGAATTGAATCTTGATTTTGATTTAAACTAATTTTACTCTTTTAAGTTTACGTATTTTACATCCGACATATTGAATGCATTAGCCTTTACGTTTGTAGTAGTTTTAGTTATGCCTACGAATCGTCATAATCGAACGGAATATGCATTTATTATTTAGTCTGATATGTTGAGATTATCTAAGACTTATAATGTTTTATAATCTACAAAAAATAGGGTCATTCGATATTATTTAGATGTGACATTAGAAGGTAGGTTAGACTTAAAAAATGTGCCCTCATCATCAAAACCATTTTATAACTGCCAATATTGACAGTCGGAATAATGGTAGTTAGTTATTATTTTTATATTTTTTTTGCAACAGTAGATGGAATTGCTCACCGCCCACATGATCACCCACCCATAGAGTTCATACCATGAAAGCCGCCACTCATCTAAGACACAAAATCTCAATTACATCCTGTAGAAAATGCCCCACCCTTCAAACCGGAATCCATGAACTACTTCGCGCTAGATTTAAGCTGAGTGGTGATTCTTAGACGACTTCATTGTGGAAGCAAATCGGAAACGCGTTTTATGTACGTAATCGATTACAAAAATCGGTACTTTCCGGCGGTTTTAGAACACTGGCACAGTGACATCGCTTGATACGAGCACACCGTTTTATCTTTCAGGCCACGACGCCTTCCCATTAGCATTTTTAAATTATCGCACCACAGCTAGCGGGTTCTGAACATAGGCACAATCGCATTGCTCGATACGAGTATCTTTTGTCACTAAAATATATGAAATACTATACATATATTATTGATGGTAGGACCTCTTGTGACTCCACACGGGTACCACTACACTTTTTTTTCCGACAGTGGGCCGAACCTCATGTGAGGCTTCCGCGCTTCCTGAGCGCGCGGGGTGTGTGGAACTTGACGGTTTGCAGATGTTGAAAGCAGAACACGGGTCCAAGGATGCTTAAGGGCCCTACCCACCAAACGATTCCCCTTGCACTCTCAGACTCGTCCGATCTAGGGTCAGAACCCAGTCAGAGTAGGGGGGTTCCCGTGATCAACACTAGAACCAGACTCGCGGCGCCACCCCGAGGACGCCCGATCGACGGGTCGTCGAGGCGATAGTCGGGTACCACCACCCTGTCTATTTATGCCGTTAAGCACTAATGCGTTTCGTTTTGAAGGGTGGTGCAGCCGTTGTAACAATATTCAGACCATTTGAATTCATATCTCAAAGTGGGTGGCGGCATTTACGTTGTAGATGTCTATGGGCTCCAGTAACCACTTAACACCAGGTGGGCTGTGAGCTCGTCCACACAACTAAGCAAAAAAAAAAATAGGACTTTGCGCTGGTTCTTACCTGTGTGCGCACACAATAAACATTACCGTATCAATAGAATTAATTAAGCCACATTCATAAACATTACTAATTTCATGACGAAATGCACGAGAGTCTTTATATGAAAATTTATGAATAGTAAAATGACTGCATTTCTGAATATAAATTTAAAATTCTAAAATGCGGTAAATTTGGCAGTATCAGAATTTATGTTTTGTTTATTGAAACGTGGATGCGGTAGTTTTCGTTTTCTGATCATATTTAATATCGTATTCATTCGGTGTTATTAAAACTTTTTACTCGGAATCCTAGAATTCATTTTTTTGCTTTTCATAGGCCATAAGGGGTAGGGCTGGTAGGGTTTTTGGTAAACGTCTTCCAGCCCGTACGAGTAGGTAACACCACTCTGCCTACTTCTACCGCGAAGCAATACTGCGCTCCCATTTATAAAGTGGAACAACTATTGCACTATATAACTGAGAATTAATTATTGTGTCTTAAAATGTGTGGCACCACTTAATAATAAAATAATAATAAAGCTTTCTTTATTCCACACAAAAATTGTTAATTACAAACAATTTGGACATACATTAATGTTTTTTTTAAATTTATTTATTAATAAAGTTAAAAAGTACAAATTAAAGCTTAAACAGTTATTTAAGAAGTTAGTTTAGGATTAAAAAGTTTGTTTATTGTTATATTAATTTTAATATTACATATTTACATTATATCTGTATGGATCCCTGTACGTAAGTGGCACCACTTACTTTGACAAAACTTTTTGATTTAAAAGCCTCAAACATTGCTAATCAGCACTAACAAATATTTATTCAAACCTGAATTGAATTAAGCTAACCGGAGACTTTTAATTCTTCGAGATGGGCTGATTTAATTTGTTAACCAGCCTGGTTAAAAAATATAGGCACGATTGTAAGTATTTCCCTTCACAAGCTTACAATGCCCTCCGATATTTTAAGTCGTTCACTGTTGTCATGGATGCATCAATAGTGAATGCTTTACCTGCTATTCTACATAATTTATAACTGATCCCCTGATCTGTTACCATTTCAGACCATGGTAGATCGAGTGAATTTTATCTCGCTCACCTAAATCGGAGATTATCACCATGTTCGAATCTTCCTTATCTCGTCCTGGTCAACGAAGCGTCTACACTCTCTAATTTAGGTGTAAGTAGTTGAAGAAGCTGCAAAGTCAGCGAAAAGAGATTCTTGCGTTGGTGCTTTTTTGAAATGTCGTCATAAAGCTATTACTCGTATAACAACCATCAGTTTAAGCTTTGGGAAAACACTTAACCGTGCAATTTGCGTGGTGCTCTAACTCTATGTTAACAGAAGTTTTGTTGCCAATAAATGAACTTCACGAGCTAATTGCTAGCTGGCTGCATAGCGCTGTAAAATATCTATTATCTAGCATTTAAAGGTAAAGAGTACGCGAATATAAGCTTAAAGCATACTCGATCGACTAATAAATTTTTTTTTTTTTTAAACAATCACGCCACGTTAACTGGTCCCTTGATAAGTTCGTAAAGAACTTGTATTTACAGGTACCAGATAACGGATATAAATGAGACGGAATAAGATTTTTATTATACACATTTATATTTATCATACAAATATCTTCCCTTGGCGGGATTCGAACCCGCGATCCCCTTATGTAGTGACTATGTCACTTACCACTACACCAGACGGCCGTATAATATATATTTATGAGTGCGTTCGAGTTAATAATTTGTGACTTTACGAAGTTTTGTCATTTCAATGCAATCTTGTTTTAAGCTTTCGCAGCTATCTACATTACAAATACTATTATTTCGAACTTATTAAAACAAATGATCTTGTTAAGAACCTGTTAAATATATGGGACTTGGTAGTGCGGTTGTTAACACCCCTAATTTTTGCGCCGAGAGTCGTGGGTTCGATTTCCATATGGGGCAATACCCATAACACAGAAAATCCTAACTGTGCGTGCTTTATTCCCAGTTGTTATAATTAATTAATTATATTTATTAATATGTTCACAGAAAATCATTGATAAGCACTCTCTTAGACCCGATCTTTCCTTCTGGCGTTTTAATATATTTTTATGAAGATACAGATCCAAATTTAAAATTCCAAACTGGACTTTAACATTTCTGTAAAGTAAACGAAAATTTTGAATCCTTTTATCTTCAAAATTAGCGACTTCGCTGCAGTCGAGTTACTAATTATGGTGTGCAAATTCTGTCCGACTGTTGAATAAATATGAACGCTGAAACTTTGTCATCTGCAGCTTCTAATCAGCATATTTTAAAGCTCATATTTTTACGTAGAGATCCCTCTCTAATCTAAGGCTGTAGGTGGAAATCGGGTGTCGCACAAAGCGACTACCATCATCGACTTTGACCCAAGTCTAAAAAAATTTGAATTTAACACAGTGCCTAAAAAGCATTCATGAACATCATCATCATCAGCCTGTGTCCTCTGCTGGATGTAGGCCTATCCCATAGTCCGCCACAATGAACGATCCTCCGCCTCCCGCATCCAATCTTTCCCAGCATATCGCCGCAAGTCATCGGTCCGCATGGCAGCGGCACGCCCAATGCTGCACTTACCGGTACGTGGTCCCCAGTCCAGAACACGTCTACTCCACCGGCCATCGGTTCTGCGACACGTATGTCATGAACGTCTAATATCAAACCTTTTTTGACTTTATAACTTTACTACTGATTCCGAATTTAGTTTTACTATTAAATATAGTTAATTGGTAAAAAACTCATGGTTAGCATAGCATGGCTATCAAAATAGCTAAATGTATAATTGAGTACATTAAAATAGCATAAAGAAATAACAAATACCTGGAACTGTTATTGTTCAAAGCAAGCCAGACATGAGCTCTAATTTGACGGGGGGCAGAGTCGTATTAGAATATAAATTAAACATTGGCCTGATTGACGTTGATGACATTTATGTTGGTGATACTCGACCAACCACTGCAGAAACCATTAATCACCAGATAGGCAGTGATGCTCCACCGATAACCACTAAACACCAGATAGGCAGTAAGTTTCTAAGTTTGGTCAACAGTGTTAACATAAAAAAAGTAATATTCGTGCTTAGCTTAGCGCTCAAGCCCTGATTTTTCTGAATCAAACAGTTCGTCCCCATATTTTATATAGCCTTCGAAGACAGACGAACATACTCACCATAACCTGGGCCGTATGCCTATCTGCCTATAAAGGCCACAAAAAGGGTATCAAATGAAATAAAAGAGAAAAAAACAGAAAAGTCCCACCTTATGGTACGATGCAATGGATATATGCCCACTTACCCCAAGGAGGCTTGACGTTAGAAAGACGGCCGGTCGTAAGGCTCATGCCAAATCCTCATGCAGCATGACAAGTGGTCACGAATCCCCATATGCTACGAGAAAAAAAATAAGAAGTTTAGTTCAGGTACTAACAATAAATGTTCATGTTAGATAACCTTTCGGTCTCCTGTAGCGATCATAAAATATAATGTACAATTTATCAGTTCGTCGGCAGATGTCGTCACCGCGTGTCAATGCACTCGTTTTATATCCTTTCGAGCTTTAACGGCGCAGAAAGGAATTTTAACATCCCCATTTCATTGGGGCGGATTATGTGAAAGCGCACCATTCGCCCGTTTTATTTTTTAGTGCGATTTTTATCGCGAGAATAGAGGTTTCGCGATAAAAATGTTTCGGAGGCGTAAAGTAAAATTTGACTTTTTTAAGAGCAATAAGGTTTTTTGCATAATATACCTGCATGGTCCAACATTTGATCGAAGAAGAAATGTTTCGATGCATATTACTTGGTAGTGGTATTGGCGCAAGGTTTTCTTATAAAGTTCCTTAGAGCATCTTAGCTTTTTGGTGGATTCTAATAGCCACTGCTCCTCCTCACACTGTTTTTCTCCTTACTAATGATCTTGATTCCCCCGATAAGAGATAAATTTCTCTTTGATGATACTTCTCTACCTGTGTCTGTCCTTGGCATTACGAAGAGCATCATGTACCTTAGCGTTGAGTGATTGGGCTGTGATTTCATGATCTTCTTACATTGATTTTTCCTACAATCATCAACCGGTCCAGACAGAATATATTCGTCTTCTTGGGCGATATGTCCGAAAAATTCCAGGATCTTTAGGAGGCTCGTGGAGAGTCTTTCTTTTACAATCTTAAGATATATATTGTTACGTACTGGGGTTCAGGATAAATAAAAAACTCTACCGAAGTGTAAAATAAAACTGTATTAACGCTTAGAACACTTTAAACACTTCTCAAACACTTTAAAATTCTCAATTCACTTCTTCCGCTTCGCTTTAGGTGATCCATTTGCTGTTTCGCTTCGAGTAGCTCCGATCACTAACTGACTGCGTGCCATCTCTGCAACGCTTTTATAGTCGATACCACATCCTCAGAATTATCGAGAACATTCCTCACAAGTCGAGTATTTTTCGATGTGTGTTTCCGTTATCAGACAATCCGTTGTACTTTACGAGCGTTCTAGATGTTACTAGATCTTTTGATATTCATTTCGGCTATTCGGCGATAGATGGCGTTACTCTTACCGGCGTAACAATATGTTTAAATAGCTAAATTATCTCAACGGTGACGTCATATACGGCAAGTATAAAAACTTAAATCATACTAAATTTAATTAAATCAAAAGTAAATAGCTCTCGGGACAATCATCCCTCATACCGAAATACGTTATCATTAATTAATACCGCTATACGTGTTAGTCGATCTTTTCGATTATAGCGGGAAATATTGGAATTATGGCATTTTAAACAAAAGACTAAGTCGTTCGCAGCTCTCGAAGCAGGTATTTGGATAAAAACGCAGTTCCCATTTCCTTGTGTCAAGCGAGCAGACTTCATTAATCTGATACTGAAATTTATAAACCAATTAGATCATTGAAACATTTGAGACTAATTTTTATCCAATAAATTACTAACCTACACGGATAGCTTGCTGCAATCGGACCTTAAATTATCTCACTAAGGCAGCATTGAACCAAAATTCGACAGACATCACACCCGATGCCAGCATTTGTGACATGCTGGAAGCATGCCAACAAACCGCGCATCCTGTAATGCGCCAAATGATAAACTGTCAGTGTTTCAAAGAAGGAAGTTTGAAGTTCACATTATTTTGTGCAAAACTATTATTAATTTATAAATTCTTAATTTAAATTTTAAAAGTGAATTTTTAATGTTGGTTCCCCGACTGGCATGAGACTCTCGGGTTTTCAGTTCCGGTATCGCCGGGGACGCGTGTTTGCCGCTTCAATATCTGGAAATCAGATTGATGCCGTAGCTGACGACGAGTACGTGTCATTATTACGTAGGTTCCCTCCGAAATACTAGTTAGAGGGCCCCACGTTGGGCGCCAGTTTAATCCGCCCGCGCATCTATTGCACCCCTAGTAGTGCGCGCCAGACTCTGAAGCAGCAAACACGAGTCCCTGGTCGATACCGGAACTGACAACCTGAGAGTCTCATGCCAGTCGGGCACCCAATATTAAAAACTAGATTAATTTGTTGTAACATAATTCGGACTCTAAAGAAGGCTGATCAAAGTCTGGTCGACCAGACGACGGATCAACGTATCTATCCTGGAAGAAGCAGGCGTCTCCACAAGACTTTCCACCAGTTGTCTACGTAGGGTTTTCGAGTTTTTCGTTGACGTTGCGAGGAAGAAGGGTGACAATATCGAAAAACTACTCATTATTGGCAGTGAGAGGAAAGAGGCTGGCGGAGCATATTCCCATGAGCTATTCCGATCAAATTAAGAAGTATGACTCCAACATCAATGTTGCCATCCACTGGACAGAGAACAGGAACGAATGGAGGACTAAAATGCTCCCTAAAGGTCACGACCCTCAGCAGTGAGGAACACGATACAAATGGTTATGATCAATAAATAGATATGGTAATAATAATAGTCCTAATCCCGCAGGTAAGTTTAATTTTTCCTAGAAACTATATATAGGTCTATGTGCATGGGAAAGCTTTTCATGATGAATGTGAATCGGAATTTAAAATGCTAAATTATCACACTATCACTGTCTGCTATTTTATCACGTTTTTATTAGCTTAGTATAGACCTTAGTTAATTTGTCTGTAACGGAACTTTGAACGTAGTTCTCACAGTATTCAAGACGTCCAATTAACTTGACTTAACACACGTATCAAAGACCGGTAACAGTATGAACAGCAAATAAAAATGAAGTTAATTGTTCCTTCTGTTTACTATTTAAACATGTTTTTGAAGTTATATTTCTTTAGGCGCGCTATGAAAAATTTATGAGAGTGAAATTTTACGAGGCGCGCGCATCGTGACACAAAATTAACAGAAATGAAGTTGCCCACTAAAGAAAGAATGCTACCAACAAAACAGAAATGGAATGGTTAGTGGCACATGCTGGCACGCACGCTGCCTCTGTTCACTGTGTATTTGTAAGCTTGAGGGTAGATATTAACTTGTTGAACACCAAGTAAAACGAAGTCACCTTTGGTTTCTGATTTAATCAACAATATGTTAACTTGACAATTCACTTTAACACTTGTCCAACTTTAACCAGTACGTACAACAGTCACTGAATCACACAACGTAACAACGATATAGTAAGTGCACCGGGCAAACGCAGTCGAACGAATGTCCATTTCAAGGCACGTTCCGCCTTTTTATACTAGCCGGCGCAGCTGGCTTATGAGTCACTTCTGTTGCAGCTGTTGTTTACGAGTGAAACGACACGGCCGGCGCACCTGGCTTGTGTGAGTCACTCCTATTGCACGTGCTATATAACATAAATATCGTTAACGCCGTCATATTATATTTATAATATTTATCCACATGCTTTGAGTTTCTACATTTAAAACACGTGTTTTCATTTTGTTTTCATTATACAAGTGCGAATTTTCTATGTGCGTCTGAATCATAATCAGAAGTGATTTAAATTGAATATTTAAATCAATATTAGAAATTAATATTAGAAAATATTTGTGAAAAAACTGAGGTTAACTATCCGTATGTATTATTTAGTAATATAAATGACAAAATTATT
The DNA here is from genome assembly GCF_030267445.1 of Bombyx mandarina. Lineage (NCBI taxonomy): Eukaryota > Metazoa > Arthropoda > Insecta > Lepidoptera > Bombycidae > Bombyx > Bombyx mandarina. Next base: position 2,972,408 of record NC_143213.1, read on the forward strand.
ATTTAATATAATTCATAATTCCTTCTTCCTATTCGTACACTCTTGACAGAGTGGTCGTGGTCATGCATCAGTCGGATCCTGCGATACCGATGCTCTCGCGATGCGACGCCATGTGGCACGATGTTTCGCAGAGTGAGAGCAAGCATTTATGTTGGAGTGAGTAACAGTGAGTAACAGATAATTCATAATAAATATTATTAAATTATTAACCTTAAATATTTATTATTTATTATTTAATATTAAAAAAAAGAAATAAATTTAATAAAAATAAAGTATAACTTCTTACGCGCGTACATAAGTACACGAAACATTTTTTTTTTTAGAAAGATTTACTTCTGCTTGTTGCAAACAGTAGCAGTGTTTGAAACGAATATCCATTGAAATTTTGACTTCATCAAAAGGTTAGCGATCCGTATGGGTTTGTTAATAAAAAAATATAATATACTTGTCCATTTAGACCATTAAAAAACCTATAAGTTTTTGTTACATGTTACAGTAGAGTAAGAAGCGCTGTCTCTGATTAACATTAATTAAAATAATTGCGCGCCCCATTCATAGCCCGAAAAATGCTTTCTCAGTGCTTAACAAGCAGAAACTCTTGTGAGCTGCAGTATAATATAGTTAGAGTGTTATAAATGAAGTGAACTTTACGAGATAATTAGCCCGTATTCTCTACGACGTAGTAAATTTTCTAACTTCCAGAATTTCACCATAAAAGGGCGTTACAATGAAATTGCTTCATGAAATTGCTTCGAGCACTCAATCTGTAATATTTTGTATTAGATGGGAAGGTTAGAAGCTTAAATTTGAGAACTATATCGAGGGCTGAAAGGCTATTTCTTTAAAGCGACATTTTTGCAACTTTACAGGCCAGAGCCATTTAAAGTTTAAAATTTGGAAAACATACAAACAAAACAAAGATTTACTGGTGGTAGGACCTCTTGTGAGTCCGCGCGGGTAGGTACCACCACCCTGCCTATTTCTGCCGTGAAACAGTAATGCGTTTCGGTTTGAAGGGTAGGACAGCCGTTGTAACTATACTTGAGACATTAGAACTTATATCTCAAGGGGGTGGCGCATTTACGTTGTATATGTCTATGGGCTCCAGTAACCACTTAACACCAGGTGGGCTGTGAGCTCGTCCACCTATCTAAGCAATAAAAATGACAATAAAACTTGTTCAAGTATTTGAATGGAGTTAACTTAAGTGAAGTTCAATTAAAACATCACACTGTTGAGGCTAATACTAAATAGAACGCAACTTTAATTACAAAGATAAATGTCGCGTATTAAGTGAAATGTGGCTTAAACTAAATAGCTTTTCACCTCTTGATACTATACGGGTTTAAGACCAAATAAGTATTCATATACTATTATGTCTTTATTTATGTATTTTAAGAATAATTCTGTTTACATTTTATTATTTATATAGCGACCCGCCCTCGCTTCGCTTCGGAAACATTAAAACACACATGAAACCAAAAAAATAAATAAAAAAAAAAGTAGCCTATGTTCATCAGGGACAATGTCGGCTTCTAATGGAAAAAGAATTTTTCAAATCGGTCCAATAGTTTCGGAGCCTATTCGAAACAAACAAACAAATATTTCCTCTTTATAATATTACTAGCGACCCGCTCTCGCTTCGCTTCGGAATCATTAAAACACATGAAACCAAAAAAAAAAAATTAAAAAAAATTAAAAAAGTAGCCTATGTTCATCAGGGACAATGTCGGCTTCTAATGGAAAAAGAATTTTTCAAATCGGTCCAGTAGTTTCGGAGCCTATTCGAAACAAACAAACAAACAAATATTTCCTCTTTATAATATTAGTATAGAGTATAGATTATTTGGCACTTTTGTTTTATTTTCTTCTTACTCATCCGTTGTTTGTTGAAACTGTTGAGACCAGTATGGCCTTAAAAATGTTGAGCACAAAATACATTAAATCTAGTTATAGTTTTCATGAAACACAATATCTCCTTTTTAATAGAAAATTAAAGTTAAACCTGAGCATACTATTTTCAAACATCTCTCAGCTGAGATTGTATTCATTCTATCGTGTCATAGATATCTGAAAACCAGACCTCAAGGAACAAAAATCTTTGACCCTTATCAAGTGTCGATACCGGGTCCTATTGCACTGTAATCGAAACCAAAAGTCTCTCTAAGCAACAAATAATAATATAACGACCAAATGAATTTACTGGTGGTAGGACCTCTTGTGAGTCCGCGCGGGTGGGTGTCACCACCCTGCCTATTTCTGCTGTGAAGCAGTAATGCGTTTCGGTTTGAAGGGTGGGGCAACCGTTGTAACTATACTTGAGACCTTAGAACTTGTAATTAGGGGTGGGCGGAGCATTTGCGTTGTGGATGTCTATGGGCTCCAGTAGCCACTTGACTCCGGGTGGTCTGTGGGCTCGTCCAACCATCTAAGCAATAAAAAAAAAAGCAATGTATTTACTTTTGTCTGTAATACATTACCGCATTTCCACATTTAGCGACATAACCACCAATCGAAAGGAAATCAGAGCACATAACTTTAGCACCTAACTAAATCCCTGATATATCGTAATCCTTGAACGAGCACATAGATTACCCTAAATGGTGAAGAAATATCTGAGAGAAAAGGTTTGTAAACTTTTCGTACTAAGGCGCATTTACCCTCCTTGCGTGATAATGTGAACAAAATGAAAAGAACATTATCACATTCATAAATTTTGTTCTTTTAGAAAAGCCGTTGGATGTGTACGGGTGGTAAGTGGTCATACACTTGATTGCAATAACGGCTACCAATTATTATTATCAATCATTATTATATTATTACCAATTATTACCAATTATTGGTTATGGTCTCTCATGAAAACCAGCAAGTGAAGTCGCTACCTAATCATAAGGGCTTCCTTCATCCCTATTACAGCATGAGTCCTTAAGGTATTTTATTATTTTCTATTTATATTTCCTAGTTATTTTCCACTTCTTTTTTATCTGTTTTGTGTCAATAATAACAACGGCTGCCCCATCCTTCAAACCGAGACGCATTACCGCTTCACGGCAGAAATAGGCGGGCTGGTGGTACCTACCCGCGCGGACTCACAAGAGGTCCTACCACCAGTAAAAAGGTCACTTAAGAGGTTACAGGTTACTTAAGAGCTAGAAATACCCGTCAACGAAGCTCTCCACCAGACAAATGATAGGAATAGGTGGAGAGAAACAGTAAGAAGACTACAGAAAGATCACAATCATCAACAACGAGCAAATGATTGAGAAGAAGAAATTTGCGAAAAAATTAATAAATGCGTTTTTTTTAATTCAGCATCGAAACATCTGACATAATAAAAATGTAAAACCTCGATATTGAATTTTAAAATTAGTTTTAGTCGGGTTTTCGATTCACTAAAACTGAAAGAAAAACTTTATAAGTAGGTATATGTGATAAATAAACATGACAACCCCTCTACGTGTTTTTATTTATCACAAGATTAAAGGAAGGTGTTGCAGTAGCATAGTCTCTAGGCGACTATAAACATTTTTACGTAAGTATTTGGTATCTTGGAATATTTTGAAGAACCGTCTATCATCACAGTAAATTGAAAATACGTATTCGGTCCGGCTATTAGGACTTTTTAGACTGGACTTTAGGCAACGGCTTGGCTGTGCTTCTGGAATTGCTGATGTCAATGGACGACGTTAACTATTCACCATCAATTGAGCCGTATTCTCGTCTGCCTACAAGGGTTATTAATAATTAAAAAAAGCTACATTGTGAACTACGTGGTATTTCCTTCGGGTTTCGCCAGTTCTACACATAATTATAATTACTTTTACATTATTACGCATATATTATAGTCATTGGTGAATTTGAGTATTCGTAAGTACTGACGACTGAGCATTATACACATTTTACATTTTACTGAAACATTTTAAATTGTTTTTAAACTTCATTTTTTTATGATTGAGGGATTACTGGAGGCCCGGAGGCTTTTTCCGTTTCACCAGGACAGGTGAACGAGCAAGAACTCTGCCAGTAGGAGTGGGATTTTATATCCTATATAATTATATCCTATATTGTTAGTAAGGTAAAAAAATTGGTTCTCTGTAAAGTCGATTTACGTACGATAGTGTTACGTTATCGTCCCTCTCTATCGCTCGTTCCGCGCTCTTGTTTGCACGCTTAGGCTCAGGCGGAACGTGACACTTTTTCGTGCGTGCAGCCGGTGTTCATCGACTTAGAAGATGTTATCACGTCAATAAATGTACTTAGTTACTTTTATAATTTTTTTTCGTTTACTGTATTCTTAATTGTTATTAGCACAATTATATTTCTATGAATGCTGTATTTTCCTGTAATTCAAAGAGTAAAGTTTACTAAGTACCATTTATTACCTTTTTTACAATATTTGTATTATTTATTATAATCTTACGTTGGAAAACATAAACAAAATAAGGTAGATAAGTACTAAATTCCTTATTTCCTGTCACGAAACAGTCCGCATAGCAATTTTGAAGCGGCAACCGTTATAATGCCGATAGATGACGGTCCTCCATCAAATGAAATATATCTATGATTTATTAATCCCAAGTCGTCGTGGCCTAGCGGATAGGACGTCCGGTGCATTCGTGTTGATCGATGCACCGGTGTTCGAATCCCAGGCGGGTACCAATTTTTGTAATGAAATACGTACTCAACAAATTTTCAGGATTGACTTCCACGGTGAAGGAATAACATCGTGTAATAAAAATCAAACCTTCAAAATTATAATTTGCGTAATTACTGGTGGTAGGTCCTCTTGTGAGTCCGCATGGGTAGGTACCACCACCCCGCCTATTTCTGCCGTGAAGCGGTAATGCGTCTCGGTTTGAAGGGTGGGGCAGCCGTTGTAACTATACTTGAGACCTTAGAACTTATATCTCAAGGTGGGTGGCGCATTTACGTTGTGGATGTCTATGGGCTCCAGTAACCACTTAACACCAGGTGGGCTGTGAGCTCGTCCACCCATCTAAGCAATAAAAAAAAAACATTTTTCATTGATTAAAAGTGCACGCGTTCCGTGATGTATGTTCGAACTCATAAGTGTTGTTCACCCCAGGCCATATGACACGTTCCCACCATTACCTAACCCGGGTACCGTACGTGTTTCCTGCGACCACATACCCCTTAGCTATACACGCATTCCTTATTAGAGATAAGATATATATTTATACGGTTAATAATGTTAACTTCGTTATTTGAATACAGATAATAAAAACACATATTGTTGAGGTGATAAGGTTGTGTTTTGAATGGCTTGATATTTGAAATAAAATACGTGTGTTTTGTGTAGCACTTTCTATGACGCTGACTAATATATTTAAAATAATAGAAACATGACAGTGACTGGCCGTAACGCTTTACATGCAAAGAGTATTTTTTTTTTTTTTTTTTTTTATTGCCTTTGTTGGCAGACGAGCATACGATCCACCTGATGGTGAGTGGTTACCGTCGCCCATGGACTTCAGCAATGCCAGGGGCAGAGACAAGCCGCTGCCAACCGCTTAATACTCTCCGTAAGCCTCGTTTGAAGGACATGTCTTACATGATGGACATGTAGGATATGATTTACATATTGGTCGCATTTTATTCGTAGCTTCCCATTTCCCGACCTTTTGAATACTTTCGAATTCAGGGCTGGAGTTCTCCGTGTTTTTTGCGGTGAAGTTCGTAAAATAGACCAAGTAAATGTCAGTAGAACATGAAGCAGAGTTATTAATGTTCAAAGCGGACGCGCATTAAATGTTAAAGAACTTAATTTCATGTAAAAACATTAAAAGCGATTTTATGAAATTTGAATAGCTTTTTTTGGGTACATTTGTAATAAGCATTATATTAATTATTCTGTCAGTTAATGGCAAATTTAAGTCAGTGAAAATTCATAGTAAGAAAATTGAAAGACTTAAATAGAAAGAATCTAACTGTAAAATGTAATTGTATCTACAATAAAATAGAAAACTATATAAACGAATTAAAAAAACTTATTTTATTTTTATTTTTATTGCATAGATGGGGGGACGAGCTCACAGCCCACCTGATCTTAAGTGGTTACTGGAGCCCATAGACATCTACAACGTAAATGCGTCACCCACCTTGAGATATAAGTTCTAAGGTCTCAAGTATAGTTACAACGGCTGCCCCACCCTTCAAACCGCAACGCAGTAATTAATCACAATTTTAAATCTTAAACTCCCTCCCTTTAAAACAATTGTGTCACAAAATGTAAATTGTATGTTTTCGTGCCACTTCTAAACATCTCAGCCTTTAAAGGTCTGGATCAAGCAGCTGACACTAACGAAGTAAATGTCACCCGTTAGACTTGACAGCGTGCTACAGACGAAATACTACTGAAATATTTAAATTTAAACAAATACCTCTGTAGGTTTTACTTATAAACTACTACAATATTTATCTAGCTTATATATGACTTATCTGTTCCCAGCCGCGTTTATTTGTACAAACTGGGCTCGATTATTTACCAGAGTCTGTGTAACTCAAATCAAAGATTTTGATGTCTTGATGTATTTGTTCTTGTAGTGTCTTGCGTCTTATAAACTCCAACAAAATTCTGAGACTATTCAATGTTTTATATACATACATGTATTTCTCAATAATTAAGTTGGTAAACATTTTTAGTGTCTGTCACCTTCAGACTCTCGTTGACAATGACTTATGTTTTTACTTTAAGATTATTGAACTTTTACACGATTTTGAATTGGAATCGAATTTGATTAAAACAATATTAACACAAACAATAGTTGGTAGGACGTATTATAAGCCTCTGGTTGCATTTCATTATGTAAATGTTTGGATGTAAATTTTTTTAGTGTTTTTTTTAGTTTTCGGTAACAGCGGCTTGGTTCTGCCCCTGGCATTGCTGAAGTCCATGGGTGACGGTAACCACTCACCATCAGATGGGCCGTACGCTCGTTTGCCAACAAGGGCAATAAAAAATAAATAAATAAAATGTGCTCTAGAAGTTATCACCGTGGCTAACAAGAAAGTTGGCGTTAAAAATACAGCAACAGACTACCCTTTAAGACTTAAGAAGTGAGCGATAAAGCTGAGTTTGAACACAAATTTATTGACTGGAAATATATTACCGTTCTGCTGATAGCTATTTTAGTAAGAACTCACGCAAAAGGAATTTAAAAGTATAATGTAAATGAGCTTAAGACAATTAGAAGTAAGAGATGCAGCAGAATGTAAATACAAATATGTCGTGATTCTTCTTCTTCTTCTTCTTCTTCCAGTGCCTCTCCAATCCTGAAGGTTGGCCGTTAGCTTTCTGTGTTCCTTTCTGTCAGCAGCCAGCTGGAACAGCTGTTCGACGGAGGCAATACCAGTCCACTCCCGGATATTCCGGAGCCATGACTTTTTTCTTCGCCCAGCACGTCTCTTTCCGTCCGCTTTGCCCATAATTATCAGCTGCAGCAGAATGTATCGATCGTCGTGATATACGCATAATTCTATTAACTAAGAAACCTCCAACATAATCTCTCTAGTTAATGGTTACATTTTATTTTTAAACCGTGCCTTGGTTCTTTTTTTAAACGGTTTTATTTAGCTCGACCTGTACGGAATTTGTTTTTTATTTATTTGGGTCAAAATTAGAAATTGAAATTTAAGCACCTTCCCGTTGTCAGATTGATCTGAAATTTGGTACACACATTTAATTTAGATGACAATACAATATAATAAAATCAATGACATTATAAATCTAAGATGGCCGCCGATACAAAATGGCGGATTACATATTTTCCTTAAACCCCTCAATATGGGTATCAAATGAAAGGGCTACACTAGTAAAATACGATGATTATGTCAAAATTTAAAATTCAAGATGGAGGCCGTTCCAATATGGCGGACTAGGTACATATTTTTCCACAACCACCACAATATGGGTATCAAATAATAGGACTACACTAGCAGAATACTGTCATTATGTCAAAATTTCGTATTAGGTGTTACAAGTTACAAAATGGGGTATTAGGTGGGGGCATGATTAGTCGTGTCGAGAACAGTTGCGTCCAAGATTGTGTGACGTTAGAGGGGCAGATAAAAAAAAAGGTAATTAGATACCTCGTTAGTAATCGGTAGCTATACCACCCAAGTTAAGGTAATAGGTTAAAACGTGCCGAGGACTGTATGGCATTAGGGTGGGTAAAAATGTAATGTCGTCAGCGCTTCCCCCTCAAGATTGGGCGCATCTTGTTGTATATTAAGCCTTACCCCTTTGCTGGACTTCTGGCGGGGTCGACCGTCAAAATGCCCCTTAATCGTGGGAACAGCATGGTAACAATAAATAAAAAAGCAAACAAAAATAAAAACGAAACTGCTGCACAACGAAAAAGAAGGCTCGAAAAGGCAAAAGAAAAGTATAGAACGAAACGTGCAAAGGAAAGTGAAAATGAAACCCACAGTTGACTACAGAAAAGAAGAGAACGGTTAGCAACAGAAACACCTGAGCAACATGATACCAGGTTAATAGTACAACGTGAGAGACAAAGGCAGCTGGTAGAGTCAGAAACACCTGAGCGTCATGAGTGCAGGCTAGCATCACAACGTGACAGACGAAGAGAGCTAATAGCGTCAGAAACACCCGAGCGTCATGAGTCCAGGCTAGCATCACAACGTGACAGACAAAGAGAGTTGTTAGCATCAGAAACATCTGAGCGTCATGAGTCTAGGCTAGCACCACAACGTGACAGACGAAGAGAGCTAATAGCGTCAGAAACACTTGAGCGTCATGAGTCCAGGCTAAGATTACAACGTAACAGACAAATAGAGCTATTAGCGTCAGAAACACCTGAGCAACATGAGGCCAGGTTAACAGGACGGCGTGAGAGACGAAAGGAGTTAGAAGCTTCAGAAACACCTGAGCAACGCCACGACAGGTTAAATAACCAACGTGAGCGTGCACAGCAACGCAGAGCTGAAAATCATGTACAAGCGTTTGAAAATGACATTAACACATCGTGTATACACGTTTGTGACATTTGCACGAAGCATTGATATCCTAACCAAATTCATACTGTACGTTACAACACAGCTGTATTAGGATATCTACCTGCAGAACTGTCTTCAAAAACAACATTACTTTTATGTTCGCGCTGCCAAACACATGTGACCAGTAATAAAACAATAGCACCATCAAAGGCGTACTGGAATAATCTGGATCCAGGTTCAATACCAGATGAGATTCAAGCGCTGACGCAAGCAGAGCAGCGATTGCTGTGTAGAATCATCCCGCTTGTTAAAATCGTAAAATTTACTGGGCTATACGGGCAGTACGGTTTCCGCGGACAAGCAGTGTTGTTTGCCCAAGATATCTTTGAGGTCAGTGAAAGATTACCTAATATGCTTCCAAGATCTTCCAGCCAGGTGGGTATCGTTGTAGTTACAGAACGTTTGGAGAATTTGAACATCACAAGAGAGTTCACAATATCTCGCGAAAAATTCTACAGCGCTTTAAGATGGTTAACTAGAAATAACCCACTTTATAGAGATGTACGCATTCACGAAAATGTCCAGATTAGTGAACAAGACTTAATACGACTTAGTGTGCCAGATATACCTGAAAACGGTGAACCTGAAAGAATTGAAATTCCAAATGTATTCATTAGTATTAATGACGTTGCTAGAATTATTCGGGCTTCATGGCATCAAGGTGACCACAGCGTTTTCACTTCGGGATTTGCCGGCGTGTAATGTAATGGCATGCACGTTATTTACCCTAAAGCCATACAGTTTCCAGCAAAATTCAATTATGGTACGGCTGAAAGAAGGATGTTGCCCTTAGTTTTGTCATGGGCATCCACCGTCCATAAAATGCAGGGCAGCACCGTCGACCATGCAGTAGTATATTTGGGCTCAAAATTTTTTGAGGAAGGACAAGCATACGTGGCTCTAAGTCGAGTCAAGTCTCTGGAAGGGCTATCTATGTATTGAGGAATTAGATTGTACTAAATTATCAGGTAAGAAACCATGTAATAATGATGCACTGAATGAATTAAATAGAATGAGGAATATTCGGTAGACAATTTCACTAAATACTAAAAACAAGAAAATAAAAATCGGTAAAAAAACTTTTAAGTTAAACGGTTTTATTTTATGTGCACTGAAAACTACAAAATAAATAAATAGTTACTTACCTATCAACCTACGTAGGTGATCTCGGTCATTAATATCTTTGATGGTAGTGGTTGTCATAACATGAACCATGTCAGCGGCCGAAAGGCAGTTCATGAAAGAACGCTAACACCAGGGTTTGCTTGGTAGGTAAACTAAGCAGCCCACACTATAACAAGTAGGTATTTTGACCTTCTAGTTCAGAAATATTTTAGTACTAGGCAGAATAGCTTTTAGGCATTATTAGACTAAAATAAAAACGTGGGGCCCATTATTATTTCTGTATTACTTTCTACTATACTAAGTGTGGATTGTATCGACTTATTATAATCGTCATCATCATCATCCTAGCGGTTTATCCCGGTCGCATCCGAAACCTCATAGCTCCGGAGTCCAGGGTCCGCTGAATCGACTTACTATAATCGTAACTGGAGGTTTTGACCATCAATAACCAGCCGTGGCGGCTTCACCAGCGAACGCCGAGCTCATGATCTACCAAAGTATAAGATATGCTCTGCCATAGATATGATTTCAGAGGGGCCCCACGTTTTTATTTTAGTCTAATATGCCTAAAAGCTATTCTGCCTAGTACTAAAATATTTCTGAACTAGAAGGTCAAAATACCTACTTGTTATAGTGTGGGCTGCTTAGTTTACCTACCAAGCAAACCCTGGTGTTAGCGTTCTTTCATGAACTGCCTTTCGGCCGCTGACATGGTTCATGTTATGACAACCACTACCATCAAAGATATTAATGACCGAGATCACCTACGTAGGTTGATAGGTAAGTAACTATTTATTTATTTTGTAGTTTTCAGTGCACATAAAATAAAACCGTTTAACTTAAAAGTTTTTTTACCGATTTTTATTTTATTGTTTATATGGGTGGACGAGCTCACAGACCACCTGGTGCTAAGTGGTTACTGCAGCCCATAGATATCTACAACGCAAATGCGCCACCCACCTTGAGATATAAGTTCTAAGATCTCAGTATAGTTACAACGGCTTCCCTACCCTTCAAACCGAAACGCATTACTGCTTCACGGCAGAAATAGGCAGGGAAGTGTTACCTGCTCGCGTGGACTCACAAGAGGTCCTACCACCAGTAATTACGCAAATTATAATTTTGCGGGTTTGTTTTTATTACACGAATGGTACGAATAAACATTAAACCTATGAATGAATCAAAAGTTTGAATAATATAAAACAGATTACAAAAGTTTCGATGCTTGACTCACAAATGATTTAAGAGAGAAATAAGTTACAAGAAAAATCGAACGCCAACAAACGTAAGATACTAAAGAAGAAAATACAAATCAAATAGATTCAATTGAGCGGTTACACTCAAATCTCCAACAAACCCACTTGAACGAATAACCGTTAAGTTTGATGAAACAATAAAACACACGTAAATTATATGGACCGAGTTAACTGTAGTAGTAAAATCTACGGGAAATGATTCTATTTTTACAGCTGGTTTCTTCTGCAATTCCATCGAATAGCATTCTGACTGGTGTATTTATGACGTATATCACAGTAGATTATTATATATTTTTGAGAAAGAAAAAATTAACAAGATTAAAAATACATATTTCTCGATATTAATTGGTAAAATTTTCTGGAACCGATTAAACGTCACTGGGACTTAAATTATTTAAAATCTACACTGTACAACATAAAGCCAATTGAAAAGGCTTATACAAATCATCTTTCAAAGATAATAATTACAGTATTTCTAATAATAGTAACAGAAGTTTAAAAAAGGAATGGATAGGTTTTTTTTTTTTTTTTGTTTATATGTTTGGACAAGTTCTATAGCAATAAAAGAACAAAACGATAGGAAAGTAATCAAGCGAAGATTGAAACTGATCTGTGCACTTATATAATGAAACCGGGCCGGTTCAATTTTACAAAGTGAACCCTGTACTGGTTGCTTTAAGAGTATTCGGCGGTGGTTTTGAAAATTAGGTAAAAGCATTTTCTGTGAAGATCGATTTACACGAAGCACTCTTTGTCTCCTCTTAAACTACCCTTACGAACAAGCGTAAATAGCAGCGAACAGTATTCTTGACAATTTTTGGTAAGTTTAGCGAGTTTCGCTATTGGGAGAAGGGAAAGATAATTACCACCTAATTAGATAATAACTAACATAATAATATGTGTGTATATTATTATTTCAATAAGTGTGAAAACTGAAATTTCACTCGGCTTACCTACAAATCCGAGATTAGAAATTTACTAAGCTTGATCTTATTCTTTGCAAAGTATTACACAAAGAGGGAATTAATTACCCAACGAAACATCGTAACTTTATTAAGGATACAAATCTCTATACAACCATAAAACCTTGCAACTCTTTTTTTCCATTATAGGGATTATATTCGAACAAAATCCTATTCCGTGCCTTTCTAAAGGTCACTCGAGGAACATTTCCTTCAAATTACAGCTAAGCATGATACATTCATATAAAATGAATCAAAGGTTATTATTACATAAAAAAATGAAATTTTCATTGCATTAGTACATTGGCTTCAACCCTGTTTGCTTCGAGGCAGGAATGGGCTTTTTTCTACTTAATCGTTGGCAGCCTAAAACGTTATTCCAACTACGCGCGCACTGGTAAGTGAACCCACGGACTTAAACTGGAAAATTTGCTGACAATGACCCTAGTAAGAGCAGTGCTTCACTGAATCTACCACCGGATCGAAATCGCGATCCACTGAGAAGATCCGGCAAAAAATTCAATTCGCTGTGTCTATGGAATGGACTTTCTTATGGGCTTTCAAGAGCTAAAGAGTTTGGAATTTAAAAGTTAACAGTAGTGTAAAAATTAACAGTACATCAACCAAACAGAAGTAGAAGTGGTGCTGTGGACGCATAGCAGAAACGTATTTAATAGACTTTTTAGTATTGAGTCATACAAAGAGAAATACTTTCAAAAAGTGAAGACGGCTAAAGATAAAGATAAAGACGGCTAATAAATACACCGGAGAAAGAAAAACCCCGAACGAGGTACTCGTAAGTACTACTTATTTCTATGTGAATATGATTTGTTGTATTTAGTACATACATATATAGTGTTCTTATCTATTTCAAGATTATTTGTAAGTTTCCTTACGATGATTTTCATTTTGAAACTTTTGACTTTAATTATAAAACTTGAAATTGATGATAATATGCCTAAAATGCTCACTAACCTAAAATGATATATTAATATCTTAGCAGACCAGATTCAGACAATCCATGAGTATAGCTTGCAGATGCGTATGACACATATTATATTTGCCCGATTATACCTTTTATCTGCAGGCTATAAAAACGATTATCCCATGACTCCGACGAGGACATTATGCTAAATTTATTACTCCACTTCAGTAAATTCCAAGAGCGGAAATGCAATATACCAAGAATATTCTTTTTAGCTTTCTTTGAAATTACTCCAAGATGGAATCGTAAATACTTTTGCATAATTGAGATTCAAGCATTATTTTTTTAGTCCTCAAAGGTAGATGATAGTAGGTAAAAGGTACGTACAAGGTAGGTACAAGGTAGATACAAGGTAGGTACATGGTAGGTACACAAGATATACATCAGCACTAGAGGCATAGCCGCTTATAGTGCTCAAGTACAATGAAGGGAAATTAAGTCTAGAGCCGGATTAGAAACAATATTTTTAAGCGGTTAGTAAAAAAAGTAATAATTTCTTGGAACGTTCATGCAGTTTCGTTTGTAAATTAGGCAATTAGATTTTTCCGAACCGTGTTTCAGATAATTTATTTAAGAAACTATGCTAAGAAACTATGAAGATAAAATTTCTGACTTTTATCTTTTGTTTTAGAAGCAAGTGTGCTATGCCGTGGGTTGCTATAGGCATCCAATTTGATTGTGTTCGTTCTTAGCTTTATAGCTCAGTGTGCTTAGTGCGAGTTATCTTAAATTTGTGTATATTTGGAACAGCACCCCTAGCGGCAAACGTATGCAAACGTTCCAACTCCATTTGAGTAAACTTTTACGCTATCGAGAAAGTTAAAAACCTCGCACTAAGCACACAGAGGTCCTGTGTATTCGTATCGAGTGCTGCGTCCATATCGGAGTCCAAAGCTTACGATGGGCGTGACTCTCCAACGTCCTATGCGCACTAGGTCCTTAAGAGATCAGTTACTGAATATTGTTAAAATTCGAACGAATTTCCCATCTCTGTATTTTGCTGATATATTTATGCATTGTATGGTGTTGTTTTGTATCTTTGCTTAAATACATATCGACGCTTGAAAGGCAAACATGACAAATTGAATATGAAAGCGAAAATGAAAGCGACAATGCGTGAACTTTACAGTAGACTAATTTAAAGTTGAAATACCTGAAAACAAAATTTATTTTAACGAATCTAGCTGTAGTAGAATCTAGCTAGTAGCTGTAGGATTCAAATGATTTTAATAGACCTAGAAATATATACTTTTTGCGCATCGAATATGGTTATTGCCTATCATTTATGTACAAAGCAGTTATTGTCCCTTAGTCATGTTTGCCTTTCAAGCGTCGATATGTAGGTATTGTTTTTGTTAAAGCTATATTTGACTTCATTGATTTTTTTGTTCTTGCATTTTTTAAATGGACTATATGTGTAAATTAACTCCTTGTTCACTTATGTAAATAGCTACACCTATTTTCTATCGTGATTCCGAAAATCTTTTACCGCACTTCAATAACATTATCGTTTGTATATAGTACGAGTAAGCAAGAAAGAAAACGCATTATGAAATAAGCTCACCCTAGTGCATACATTTTTTTTTTTTTACTACTTACATACTACATTTTTTTTAAACAGTTTTTTTTTGTTATTGTTTTTTCAGTAAATATAAACGAACAAAAGCTATTACTATTAATGTTATTTTAACAGACCCGAATGTCGAATATAAATGGTGATTAAATATAAACGGTGATTAAATGTTCGGTAAAAAGAAGTTTTGTTTCAGTGGCTAAATTAAAATTCTTTACCGATTAATATATATTTTTTTGACTCTGAATACTGAAAATATTCATTACGCGCGAAAAAATGTGTTAAGGAATTCGAAATTTGATTTTCGAAGGTCTTTCTAAAACGTCTTTCGAGTAGACGCGAATAAAATTCAGAACAGTCAATTTTAATTAAAATTCATTTGTTAACACGATTTGAATGTTTATTTTTGTTTACAAATGGAAATGGTAATTTCTTCCAATCGTTTTCATAAAAGGCGACCAAGGGATTCCTTGGAGAATGAACAACGATGTTACTTGATAGTTAGTCCCTTTTATAAATTCCTTTTATATATGTATTTGTCTCCCGTCATTGGAGATGCCTAACTTCCCAATGTATTAGATTAGTATAATCTATGTTGAAGAACCTAAATATATATAGTATCAGTATAAATCAACCTGCGTTTTACTGGTGATGGGACACAATATCGATCGACACGGGCAAATATAGCACAGTTGGTCGTCGTCGTGGCCTAAAGGATAAGACGTCCGGTGCATTCGTATCTAGCGATGCACCGGTGTTCGAATCCTGCAGGCGGGTACCAATTTTTCTAATGAAATACTTACTTAACAAAATGTTCACGATTGACTTCCACGGTGAAGGAATAACATCGTGTAATAAAAATCAAAACCCGCAAAATTATAATTTGCGTAATTACTGGTGGTAGGACCTCTTGTGAGTCCGCACGGGTAGGTACCACCGCCCCGCCTATTTCTGCCGTGAAGCAATAATGCGTTTCGGTTTGAAGGGTGGGGTAGCCGTTGTAACTATACTGAAACCTTAGAACTTATATCTCAAGGTGGGTGGCGCATTTACGTCGTAGATGTCTATGGGCTCCAGTAACCACTTAACACCAGGTGGGCTGTGAGCTCGTCCACTCATCTAAGCAACAAAAAAAAAAAAAAGCATGGATCAGGTTGCACCTCGAACTCTTTGCCGAGTTCAACAAGTACAGTTACCAGAGTCCCTAGACCTACTCCTAGTGCTAGAGCTGAAGGCGTCTAATGCAAGAGTTATTTGTTCTGATGGATCCGTAAGGACGTGTCTAGGGCGTCGTCGGTGATTGGCTCCTGCGTGGACAGGATTCGGGGCGTCGGCTAGGCTTTTATAGCTTAAATAGGTTGAAGAGTTCATGGCACATATATTGCGAAGTGGTTACCGGAGCCAATAGACATTAGGAACGTTAATGCCACCACACACCTTAAATGAGTTCTGAGTCTCAGTTTTACAAGTACAACGATTGCCCTACCCTTCAAACCGTAACGCACTGCTTCTAAGCAGAAATAGGCAAGATCATGGTACCTACTTACCCGAGTGGACTCACAAGACGGTCTACCTCCAGTACTATGTTGAACCTAAGTGTATGTGGAATTCGTAGTAAGAACCCGTAGTTTAAAACAATATATTTATTTTCTTCTACATGTATCAATGGATACATTTAGCCCAAAATAGAACCAAATGGAACTACTGATGATGATGATGATGATGATGACGACTTGGAGGAGGCCTTCACCATATTTTATGGTTTCCAGAAAAACATTAATGTACATGAAATGCTTAACTATTTATTATTTTGTTTACTGTATATTTTGAGAGAAAATAAAAGGCTTTTTATTACTATTTTATTATTTATTTTGTTTGTATAAAAACCGTCATGTCCTATGTCTCGATAAGACGTAAATACTAATCTTAATACATTTTATATAAGCAGCACGTTTACCTTGGTTATCACGAGGCCTCAGGGAGCGTTCCTACAAGTACCATTTTTGTTGATTCCAAGCCAGACGTATAGGCAAAAGCTTACGTAAGCGCTCCTAAAGAGACTTGTACAAACTGAACGCATTTCAAGTCCTCACTAGGGTGCTGAATAACATTGTAACGAAATGTACTGACAAAATATGTTTTTCAACTTTTTAAATATGACTTCGAAATAAAATGAACGAGAAATTCCAACGAGAGATCTATAGAATAAATTTTTAACAGGATAAAAAAAAAAGAGAGAAATATGTATGGCATTTCGATTTATGATAA
Source organism: Bombyx mandarina (assembly GCF_030267445.1). Classification (NCBI taxonomy): domain Eukaryota; kingdom Metazoa; phylum Arthropoda; class Insecta; order Lepidoptera; family Bombycidae; genus Bombyx; species Bombyx mandarina. The sequence goes on from NC_143213.1 coordinate 2,989,613, forward strand.
TCCAATGTACCTAGTCAGGTCATAAGTATTGTCACACAGTAAAAACTTTTCTTTTAGAATGCTGGCCACAAAAAAGTTTATTGAATTCGAATTTCGAATTGTTCATGAAAATAAAAATGTATACTTTTAGAATTTTACTCATTTTTAAATATGGAGTGGACGCTTAAAGAAGACCGTGTTGCAGTTATTGCGTTGCATCGTTGTGGTTGCGCGCCAATTCAAATTTTTAACATACTGAAAAATTTTAATATAACCAAAAGATTCATTTATCGTATCATCAAACGATACAATGAAGACTCTAGTGTAGATGAAAGGTCAAGAAGTGGTCGCCCTCGGTCTGTTAGGACTCCAGCAGTGATAAAAGCTGTGAAGGCGCGAATTCAAAGAAATCCCAAACGTAAGCAGAAACTGTTGGCCCCTTCAGATGGGATTAAGCAGAACCACAGTGAAAAGGGTGTTAAATGAAGACTTATGGCTTCGGGCATATCGAAGAACAACAGGACATCGTTTGAATGCTCGTCTAATGGACCTGAGACTGAAGAGATGCCGCGCTTTGTTGAAGCGGTACGCGGGAAAAAATATCGGGAAATTCTTTTTTCGGATGAAAAAATTTTTACCGTAGAAGAGAGCTACAACAAAAAAAATGATAAGGTGTACGCACACTGTAGTGAAGAAGCGAGCAACCGTATTCCGCGTGTCCAACGAGGTCATTTTTCATTCTCGCTCATGGTATGGTTGGGAGTTTCTTATTGGGGCTTAACAGAGGTACATTTTTGTGAGAAAGGTGTAAAAACGAATGCAGTTGTGTATCAAAATATAGTCCTGACGAACCTTGTGGAACCTGTTTCTCATACCATGTTCAATAACAGGCACTGGGTATTCCAACAAGATTCGGCGCCAGCTCATAGAGCGAAGAGCACACAAAACTGACTGGCGGCGCGTGAAATCGACTTCATCCGGCACGAAGACTGGCCCTCATCCAGTTCAGATTTGAATCCGTTAGATTACAAGATATGGCAACACTTGGAGGAAAAGGCGTGCTCAAAGCCTCATCCCAATTTGGAGTCACTCAAGACATCCTTGATTAAGGCAGCCGCCGATATTGACATAGACCTCGTTCGTGCTGCGATAGACGACTGGCCGCGCAGATTGAAGGCCTGTATTCAAAATCACGGAGGTCATTTTGAATAAACTTTAGTGTCATAAGAATCTATGTTTTGGTTAATTTTGATATATAAATGGTTACGTAATGAATAAACTTGTTTCAATTATTTTACATTAAACATGTGACAGAATTTATGACCTGACTAGTTAAAATTATCAAGTTGTAACTTTCAGTAAGATATTAAACAAATACAGTAAAAGCTCCTTCATTCTCGTTTTCACTATTCGCATATTAAAAAAAAATAACCCAACTCCTATATTCGCGGCTAAATCCTTCTTTATTCGCGGGTCTAATCAATATGTCGGTACATGCATATTATTATTATAATAAAAAAGCTTTCAGTATCATCAGTTCATCCAATCTAATATCCTTTGTAAACGCACTTTACCATATTCACGGTTTCTGTATTCGCGGCATAATTACCGAACATATACGCCGCGAGTTTTAGAAGCTTTTACTGTATTTCATAAATCCGGATATCCAGTAAAATTAAACAGGTTTTACGATGATTTCCCACGTCACACGATAGCAGCTATGTCGATAAATACAAACAAAAATCGATTATTACTACGAGTTTTATTTAATCTAATTACCTACCAGGAGACTTTAGTAATAAAAGTTTTAAATTCCCTTTTTAAAGCCCCCAGGGGTAGGCTGTAGGCCTATTCTTGAATAATAATACATTCTTGTTCGGGCTTTTATGTAAAGGAAAAGTTAGCAAAGGAAAAATACAAGTACCTATTTCTTTCTATTCGTAATATTTTTCTGGGCCTTTTGAGATACAATCTGCGTGATATGTAAATTATCAGAATCCAGCACGTCTCTCTAATAGGGCTGACATCTGATTTCAGGCGAGATATTTTAAATTGCGAGATTTTATTAGATTTTAATATTTCTGTCCATTTTGTTTCATATGTACTGCTGAAAACTGTAGTCCTGTAAGAAATTTGTCTCCGTGTGAATTTTTGGCAATTAATTAAAACATGTGGAGTGCCACCCCTGATTTTTTCTCTATTGCATGGAAAACTTTATAAAACCTGACTTTTAATTTTAATTTAAACTAAAATTCTGTCAATAAAGAAAAACAAATGACTAAACAAAATTATACGAATTCTATTTTGGATCTTTCCACCATCATCATTCCGGAAATCTTACAAATGAGAATCACTTCAATTATTCATTTTTTGGATGATTTTTTTAATTAAATTTAATATTACATTTCTAAACAATTGATCTATAATTCGCTCCAAAGCTCTCACTTATCGATTAAACCAAATCGTATTAACAAAATCAGTTTCATAGTCAAAAGGCTCACCACGTTATACAAAAAATATAAAAATTCAGTATGGTACCGATTTCCGCTGGCCACGTATTGTATAAGTCGACAAAGTTGCTTTTCATGTTGACATCGATCGAAAAATTCTGGCTATAAAAATTCAAAGACTAGATGTGCCTGATTAAAACCATCTATGTGGTATAGCTTTGTGTGTAACGTCACGAAAACTGTCCTGAAACATCAGAAATACAACTACAGTAATATAGCCAATAAAAAAGATGAGTTTGAACCGTAAAAAGATATTTAATTAAGTCAACGACTTGCAAAATCGAAGAAAATCCTAGATGTACCTAGGTGTATGTTATCATACAATTTAGCCATACTTACTTCACTTAGCTTAACCGGTCTTCGCTATTAGGATAAATACTAAGATGGTAGGAAAATAAGATAGAAGAACGACTTCTGATTACGAACCCGTATACTACCACAGCAGAAGACAGGCTTCGCCCATTTAAGGGTAATTAAAATTAAATAAAAATAAAACCGCCATTCGAGAAGCTGAGGACCGGACGAGGTGGAAACAGCTCACGAGACAGGCCATGGTCAGGTTTCAGGGACACGACCTTCAGCAAAGAAGAAAGCGACGAAGAAGAAGAAGAAAAACAATAGTCGAGGAGAGTAAGTAGCATAGTATAAAATTTCTGAATAGTAAATTTGTTTTACGGAGAATTGAAAATGAGGTAAAAATCTCAATACTGTTGGCAACAATTTCATGAAACTTAACATTCAGACCGTGCTAGTAAAACTACTCGTTCAATACCTTACAAGGTCTTCTTTTTGCGTCATGAATCAGTACAGTCTTACAAAGAAACCATCATCATTGACGTATGCATTATTTGTTTCATGCAAAGGTAATTCGTAGGACGCCCTTGAACATTGACGTCACTGTACAATATTGTCCTATTTCTTGTGTTGCGTTTATTAACTGTATTATGTACTGTACTTTATTAGTACTGTATTACTATAATGTACTTTACTGGTAGGACCTCTTGTGAGTCCGCGCGGGTAAGGTACCACCGCTTTGCCTATTTCTGCCGTGAGGCATTAATCCGTTTCGGTTTGATGGGCGGGGCTGCCGTTGTAACTATACTGAGACCTTAAAACTGATGTCTCAAGGTGGATGGCGCATTTACGTCGTAGATGTCTTTGGGCTCCAGTAACCACTTTACACCAGGTGGGCTGTGAGCTCGTCCACTCATCTAAGCAATAAAAAAAAATTGGCTTGCGTGGTGTCAGACTAGATCATCATCCCATCTCTTCCCTTACACTGGGATTCTCTGACTACCATCAACAGCGCACTGCGATCGCCAACCGGCTTTTACTGGCGCTGTGAGGCGTATTATATAGGCTCACACATTTACATGTCTATTTCTTCCAGAAGTCACGGGTACAGCCATTGTACACTTAGACCTCATGTCTCAAGGTGGGCGCCATTCACATTGCGATGTCTATAAAAAAATTCTATTCGGCGCTAAATCTTTTGGCCATTATAAAAACGGCCACTATCAACCGCCGTGTAATTTTCAAAAAGAAAATATCTTCAAAATTCTCTATCTTTGTGGAGAGTAATAAATACGGCTGCTACGTGATGAGCTTTCCTACCGTTAGCTGATAGTATTCAATAGACGTTGCTTTCTGTTTTTGTTTTCCTGAAAGGGAAACGAAATGTTTAGAAGCTTTTTTTTTTCGAAAGCTAAAACGAGCGTTTCCGGGGAAATTTAATCTGTTATTCCTCACGTAGAATTGTCAGGTTTTCAATTTCTTAATGTAATTGTTTCGTTCGCGAATGTTTCATATTGTAGTTGAGTTTTCATTAACTTATACCAGACCTGTACCCGTCCGCTTCGTAAAATTAACATTATTATTTCTCACCCCCACAAAGATTCTCATCATTAACGCCCCCGCAACTGATGTGGGGAGTCCAACACTCATATAAACATTAGCTTATCAATTAAGTACATGTATTTTCTACATAGATACCAAGTTTCAAGTCAATCGGATGCATGGTTCAGTAGTTATAACGGAACATCCGTAAAAACCACTGTAGATTTATATATTAGTATAGATATGACCTCCGAACGGAGGCCGGAAAGTGGTGGATGAGGAGAGCCCAAGACCGGGCTCAGTGGTGTGGATTCGGAGAGGTCTATGTCCAGCAATGGATTACTGTGGGCTGATGATTATGATGAAACGACGCACGGACAAACTCACGGCCGCATGGCGTTATATGAGTCAAAGCATAAGACCGTAATCCCGATTGTACTACGGCTGTAGTATATAATTTAATAGTAATATAATAATTGGAGACGGGTCCTCTGTGGGAGTCGAACCCACGTCCCTCAGCCAAGCAGTCAGAGGTGCTAATAATGGCACTGCTGAGTCAGTCTTACAGCAGTACAATACGTCATTAAAAATTCGTATGCATTACCGCTTTGCTACTAAAATACTCAGGTCACATCAGTGACCATTTGCAAGGTGAAGCATCCACACTGACCGTCTTTCTAAGAAATCATTTTCTGCAGTAAATTAGTAACATACAGTGCATTATTTAATAAACAATATCTATCGAAGTAGTAACAATAGTTGTGCCGAATGAGAGCGCTGGCGATCGTGCTTCCGAAGGCCGCTTCTCCAGAGTCTCTTGGAGTATTATTATTGTTGTATTAAATTTCTACTGAAGTACAAATAAAAACTGTATTAACACTTTAATTAAACTTATATTAATACACTAACGAACGCTTTGAAATTCTCAATTCGCTTCTTCCGCTTCGCTTCAGGTGATCCGTTCGCTGTTTCGCTTCGACTAAATCGACTAGCTGCATGCCATCTCTGCAACGGTTTTATAGTCGATACGACATCCCTAGATTTGTCGAGAACATTCTGGGCAAGGCGAATAGCTTCGGTGTGTGTTTCCGCTATCTGACAATAGATGGCGGTGTACGTCTCGAGCGTTCTCGATGTTGCTAGTTCCTTTGATATTCGTTTCTGCTATTCGGCGATAGATGGCGTTACGCTTACCGGCGTAACATTGTGATGGTGCTCCATATATTATGTCCCTCAATAGTCACCCCGAAGCCGCGACCGGTACTGCAAATGTACGACGAGGACAATACGTTCTACCGCTAAATAATTACGAAATATTAATTTATTGTGTCTAATATTTCGAACATGATGCCACTTTTTCATCGTGGAAATTGGGGGAGGGGCCAAGGTTAATAAGCTTAAAGGAAAACACGAGCTTAACTCTTCCTTATAAATACTTTAAAAATACACCAACAAAGAGGGAAAAAACATTAAAAATTGTTGATTTAAAAGTACCAGAAAGCTTTTAATGACGGAGGACATATAATTATATACACGCATGTACAAATAATGTATAAATTCGATGACTATTTATTGTCAAGTGGACCTTCCGCTCATCTAACCAATCAGTGCGATGATGAGATGTAATTACGTATATTACAATATCTCTTTTAAAGGTTTTACGATGTTTTCCCCGGATTTAAGATAATTAAAGTTTTTAACAGGACAATTGAAGATCATCCCCACCTAGTTAATAATAATTGAGTGAGTAGAGTGCTTTAGATTACACACTATTTACTTACGTAATCCAAAACAGTCTTAGACAATTTAGTGCTTTAAGACGAACACGTTAATCTTATTTCTCATCAAAATTTCAGAAGTGCGTATTAATCTCTAAAGAGGCATCGCGTTCAAGTGCTCCAACAGTTTAACATAAATAACAGAGACGACGTATTTATTCATGGCTGTCTTTCGTGATTTTCCATGTGTAGGCTTTTCTGTGCAGACAAGATTCGGTGAGCACAATTTGTGTCTTATTTACGTGGTAAGATTTAAAACAAGATGGCTGCAACAAATTTTCTACCTTAACCATTTCGAATATCTTAAAAATTATTACCCACTTTTAAAATAACCTTTTTTTTTATTTAGAAGCGAGGAAAATTGCTATCATTCCGACGTGACGGTATAAGCCGTATATTTGGGTGGGCTGTTAAAAATCGCATCTCAGCCGAGGCGCTAAAAAGATTTACGATACCGTTGTGAAGCGGCAGTGGCTGCGAAGTATTACCGCTAATTGCCTCTTTATCGACACAGAGAGTTCCTAAACTGAACAGCTAGTGGTGGGACAATGTCGATGGATTAAGAATCGCTTTAATTATGAAAATTTTTATTCCAAGATCACTTTCATGAGGTTCCTTAATTATTATCCTTTTTTTTTAAATCCTTAAATGGGTGGGCAAGCTCACAGACCACCTGGTGTTAAGCGGTTACTGGAGCCCATAGACATCTACAACGTAAATGCGCCACCCACCTTGAGATATAAGTTCTAAGGTCTCAGTATAGTTACAACGGGTACGGCTCTTCAAACCGAAACGCATTACTGCTTCACGGCAGAAACAGGCAGGGTGGTTACCCACCACGAGACATGAGGTCTAAGGTCTCAGTTTTTACAGTACAACAGCTGCCCCACCCTTTAAACCGAAACGCATTACTGCGCGGACTCACAAAACGTCCTACCACCAGTATTAATTGAGAGTTATGACGTGATGTTGTTTTTTAAATTGAACTTTCTATCTTTAGATACTCGTGTATCGAATGTTACAGTTGAGTAAATATATGAAATAATCAGTATAGTAAATAATACACGTTTAATACGGTTTTCAATAAACATGAGAAACATATATATTTCGTTACATATCTATGTATGTGTATACGTTTGATTTTATTTACACAATTCTTACGCTTCGTTTGAAATTTAATTTCCAACACTTCCATAATTAACATGTAAACAACATGCGTAATTACATACAAGGGATTGCTTCGAAGCATCTATAGATTGTATTGACTTGTAGATAGATGTAAGTAGCAACATTGAGTAAAAAGGATTTAATGTTTGGTATTCAAAATTTTTTTCTTGATGTCTTAAGGGTAGGTATCTACTTTATACATATATCATACATAAATATTTATGTCGCGGAGCCATGTAATCCGATTCGAATGGTGGAGAAGCCGTCGAACAATTCGACCCACGTCTCAAAGTGGGTAGTGGTTTTCCTTTCTGATGTCTGTGGACTCCTAAAGCTGAAATTTCTTCTGCTGAATTTTCAGATTTTTTTTCACCACTTAAGTTTGAGAGGAGGCTATTTCAGCGTAACTCTAGCTAGTAGGTGAGCTCAAGGGGCTCAAACCGGAGTGATGCTAACACTAACCCTAGCAAGAGCAGTGCTTCGCAGAATCTACCACTGGAAACGCGACCCACTGAGAAGATCCGGCGAGAAACTCAGTGGGCTGTGTCTGTGGGTTAAGTCGAGCCCTTCGTCACAAGCGACGGGTTCGACGAGGACGGTGACCGGTGCTTGTGGTACCTAAAAGCACCGTTAATGGATCGGGAGGATCCGTAATGACGTGTTTTGGGCGACGTCGACTGTTTACTATTCGGTCTACAGGATCGGGGATATAGTTTCCAGCGGCTACGACAAGAGGGTTCTCATGTCGTGCCGCCTTCTCAAAGTGGTTTCTGATTAATGGTAATTTCATGAAAGGCTACTGAAAACAAACGATGTCACCGCTACAATTCTTCCGACAATCAAATATGAATATAATTAAAGCCCGAAGCCACGTTATGTTCATGACAAGTCTAATGAACCTTGTTATTGTATCGTGCGAACGCTTCAGTTGTACGCTATTGATTGTTCCTTTTATGTGTAGACTTAATTGAAGACGTAGTCGGAAGAAGGAGCTACGTGTGATCTTTTCAATGATCAGTAATAATTTTAAATGATTTTATAAATTTCTAATATTTCTATATTTGTTTCGATTAAATATTGCAAGATAAACTAAATTCACTTTTAGCCCACGGGCACTTTTAGCTCACGGAGTTGGATTTCGATTTCTACGACCATTATTTTTATGGTAAGCATGACATAAGTCGCGATATTCAGGTTGAAGATATATGTATATTGTGCATTATGTATGCATGTATATGTGCTTGTGTATATATGTATAATTGTATATGTATACTTTTTTTTGTGTATATTTGTAACTTTATATAAATTTCATTGCACCTACCACTATTTACTCTGCACTACCTTTGGTTGACTGGTAGAGAATGCCTTAGGCATTAAGTCCGCCAATGTAAATTTTACATGAAGTATAATAAATAAATAAATAAATAAGATATAAAAAAGTCTTCAATGTTTTTTGGTACGCTCACGAAATTTTGTGTTCATATTTTCTTATGATGGTATAAATTTTACCATATAATTTAGTGGCGGCACCCTGACCGAGATTTTGATTGGGTAATATCTGATCCAACTAATATCTGGACTCAAATATCAAAATCAAAATATGCACAAACAAGAAGAATATTTTAGTAATTGCTGTGAATAAGCAGACGAGCTCACAGCTCGCCTATTCTCATGTTATGTCTCAGTTACTGAGACCTTTAGAACGGAACACCACCACGCGCTTTTTAGGTATTGCATACCGACTATCCTATCCTTCAAGTCTGAAATAGCCATGATAGTGGTACCCATCTTAGGGGCTCAAGGTAACACAAAACTTTAGTTCCATTTTAAGCAATATCTTTAATTTCTATAGTATGCCCTTCATCCACTCACATCTTCAAGTGTATTTGATCTGAATACACTCCGAAGCCATCCCCTACACGTAATTATGCATGTTGTTTACATGCTAATTATGAAAGCGTTAGAAATTCAACTTCAAACGAAGCATAACCATTGTGTAAATTAAATCATATATCGACTTCAAATACGCTTTGAATACTCAAGCCGTCTTCTTTGTTATTGAAAAGTCTTACGCGCCATTTATTAAAAGTCCTGTTTGAAATAAACTTTACTTTAATATATTGGCGACAGAGATAGCACTCTTTTTTTTATCAGCTCAGCCACGTCCACTGCTGAACGTAGGCCTTGTCCAAGGTTCGCCACAATCACCCGTCTTACGCAGCCTGTATCCAGAGGATTCGACGGTCCACTTCGTGGGAGGCCACGATACGCTTTCTGATAACGTGTCTTCGATCTTCTGTGAAGCTGAAATTAGCAGACTATCTCTTTCTAACGGACGATGTATAATATTTATCGTCGGGTACTGTAATTTTTTTTTATTGCTTATATGGGTGGACGAGTTCACTCACAGCCCACCTGTTAAATGGTTACTGAAGCCCATAGAAATTACAACGTAAATGCGCCACCCACCTTGAGATATAAGTTCTAAGGTCTCAAGCATAGTTACAACGGCTGCCCCACCCTTCAAACCGAAACGCATTACTGCTTCACGGCAGAAATAGGCAGGGTGGTGGTACCTACCCGCACGGACTCACAAGAGGTCCTAACGTCAGTAAAATAAATATTGATACTTTCTTCGGGGTATACGACATCCAAATCTTCCACGGAACGGGCTTAATAGCTCGGTAGACCAACGGCCCGAATATTATTGTTCGGAACTGGTTTATGTGCAAAGTTGTCTTGACGAATGTCTTTAGAGAGGTTCTATTATCTGTCAAATGTCTTATGTTCTAATGATAGCTACCGCCACATTTTGACCTTAGGTCTTAGGGCGCGTAGCTGCATTTCTATTATGGTGTCTACGGGAAGACGGAAATATGTTTTATCGTCGTCTAAGAACTTTATCGATTAAATGAAAGGCACGTCTCTGCTTTTGAAACAGCGACGTTAAGACGAAAGTATAAAAGTCCATAATAGTCCAATTAACCCGAGCTCGCAAGAGAGTTAATTTGCACCATATTGTTATAATCATACGCGGAATTACCCAGGGAGTGTATTATTAATACATCGATATGTTTTTATTTTTAATTAATACGGTTTTATTAGCTGTCATATATTTATAACGAACGCAAAATCTTTCAACGCAATACTCATCTACCTTAAGATATCCGATTAACTTAAAAACCTCGTAAGGATCAAGAACTAGATACAAAAATGCAATAATTAGACTAAATACTTTGTTAAATTTGATATTTTGTTGACTAAATTTTCACAGTTCACTCGTAATTTTTTAGTTTTTTTTTTATGTCGAACCAAAGAAACAGACTGACGTGATTTTTTTCGTGATAGTTTAAGTTAAGAAATTGACATGCTACCTTTTATCTCGAAAAAAAATCTCATTCCGAGGGGAAGCTGCGCTGACACTTTTCCTGGATAGCTAGTCTGTTCGTAAATAGGTAATAGAGAAAATAAACGATTTGTCAACGGATTTTAGTCTTAATTATGACAATTTTTTTCTGCTGGACATAGGCCCAAAGATCCCCAAAAATTTGCCGCATCGTAGGAAAACCTACCCACGCTGCGTATTCTGGTGCGCGGTCGCCACTCGGGATATTTTTGGCCCAAGCAGCCGTGTCTTCTACGAGCAAAATGCCCTGCCCACGCCATCTCAATCTTGCAATCCTTCGGGCTATGTTTTCTTCTGAAGTTTAGCAATTATCCATAGACAAACAAAGTATTTTTTTTAAAGTACCTCTTTTTATTCGATTTTCATTTCTATGGGCTCTGATAAAAACTTAAAAGCAAGTGCTCGTCTGCTCTTTTTTGTTTCAAAAGACAGTAAACCAAATTTTATTATACCTTACATTCACAATGAAATGATTGTCAAATAAATGCATTCAATAAAAGCTACAAACATATTGAGAAAAAAAAATCCTTAAAAGACCTTTTAATGCTAAACTGAGTTTGAAAGGGCTACAACTTGAAGTTTCAGCTTTTAAATTATTCATCGGTTAAAATGAATTTATGCATCACAATTAGTTAGCAGTAGTAATGAATTAATAGAATACAGTAAAGGAATATGCTATTTTGATTTTATTTTACTAACTCGTCTCAATTATGGAAAAGCATAATCTTTAACAAAAACACATTGTTAATGTAGTTACTCTCTAAAAAAAATTTATAATTCTTATTTATATTTTGACTTTCATAAAATTTACTTAGAGATTTATTGATTTGAGTTTAAAAAGTAGATATTTAAAATTCAATTTCAACTCTCAAACTATGACTACATCTGACTGTAGACGTCAATTTTTTCGTCCAGTTTGTATGTTTGACAATATTTGCCACGCTGATATTCCCTACAATTCTTTTAAATATTATTTTTATGTTCTTTATCATAAAAAACATAAAGCAAACATTTATAATTAATTTCAATTACCAACAATTTGTGTATTTGCAAAAAAATACAACGATAAAAAAAATTGTCTTTATTTTTCAACGGGATAGTTAGATTATATTTTGTCCTCATAAAATGAGATGAACAACACAATTTAAAACTTCAAAGTGAGTCAATTTCGTGCGTAAATTGAAACTATTACGGCTCGGTTCCCGGGGGCTGGTACTCGATCAATCGGTCCTTAGGTTCTTTGCGGATACTGTGTGCAGCGTACTGTGGTACTGGCGCTACGACCCGCCGTGCGGCATTCGACTCCGCACCCTCATCGAAGCAGCCTGCCGCCTCGCTAAGGTAAGAACTAATCCAGACTTTCATAATCTTTATTTAAGATAAATTTTATAATAACACTTTATAGTAAATAGGTACACTGAGTTTTTTTTTAACAAAAATTATTTTAAATTTTCTAACTTAAATCTCTAAGTTAACTAGGCTTAAAACTTTTATGCGCCGATTTCCGTTACATTCAAAATCGGAATTCAAAAATTGTTTTCAAATATCTTTGATTAACTGAAACAGAATATATTTAAATGGTTAAATAACAGTAAATGTTGAATAAATTTTATAATATTCAAAAATTAAACAAAAACCATGTAATTTTACGGCGCGTTTAAAAATAATTTTATAAGATCAATATTTATTCCTATTTAATCAAACTAAAAGCAAAAAAATGTATTAAAAGGTTTATTTTAATGAGTGAAATCAATGTGTCACGGGAATTAATCTATCTATATACCTGTATATAAAAATGAATTGCTGTTCGTTAGTCTCGCTAAAACTCGAGAACGGCTGGACCGATTTGGCTAATTTTGGTCTTGAATTATTTGTGAAAGTCCAGAGAAGGTTTAAAAGGTAGATAAATATGAAAATGCTCGAAATTAAATAAAAATAATAATTTTGTTTTCCCTTTGATGTGTCCCCCGTCGGACGGATTCCTTTTGTTTGTTTTAAGTTTATTTTATACAAAAGTTTAGGTCTTTTATTTATCGGTTGAGGCACTACAAAGTCTGCCGGGTCAGCTAGTAAATTCATAAAGTAATGTTATAACTAATGTTATAACTAATAAATTTTAACAAAGAAGCGATCCACTATCGCGCGATACGACGACACCAATTATCAATTTCCTATACATATTTTATAGTATTAGTCACTTAATTGTGTGCCGGCTATTTTAGTAATCGATAAGGTCGTTGATTCGATACTGGCCATGCTCTAAAACTTCTGCTTAAAGTAAATTGACAGGGCCATCTATTTAAAATTTACGGTTGCATCCAAAAAGCTTTTCTTGAAAGCTTATTAGTAATTACTACACCAAATTTGAACTCAATCGAACAAGTAACATTTCGCATGTAATTTGTTGGATTATTGTACATTAGATATGATTTATCATATTAACCAATTTACCAATGTCGATAATCCCGTTCTCACGGATTTTTTGGAATCTTTGGGCTTACGGAGGGAGTTTGGTTCTCTTTGTGTTTTGTATCGCTCCATGAGAAGTTCTCTAAGGAATTGTTTGAGATGATCCCATCATCTCATTTTTACCATCACACTACCCGCCACCAGAGCAGAATTCATCCATGCTATTTAAAGCCACTGCATTCATCCCTGTGGATGTTGCGTTTTCAAAGATATTTTCTGTTACGTACCATCCGGCTTTGAAATGAGCTTCCCTACACGGTGTTTTCTGAGCGCTATGACATATCCTTCTTCAATCGAGTTTTACGCAGAGTACTCAGTGGTAGGCGGCGGCTTGACTCTACCCCTGGCATTGCTGACGTCCATGACTGATGGTAACCATTCGTTTGGTAGCTAGCAATGGGCCCCCTAGCAATGGGCCAACTAGCAATGGGTCCACTAGCAATGGGCCCACTCGCAATGGGCCCAGTAGCAATGGGCCGTTTGCTCGTCTCCCTAAAAGATCAATAAAGAATAATTAAATAAATATTAATTTTGTCTAAATACGTATGTCGTACAAATCCTACCTGTTATTATATCACCACTCGTATTGAGAAAATCAAATAAAAATAAAAATAAATCTCAATTGCATAACAACTATTACGCTCCTTGGATCGGTTTTAACTGAAATAATCCGGACAGTAGTAATTACCTATATGGGCTTACATTGTGGCTCTATCACCAGTAATTACGTAAATATATAAATAAATAAAAAATAAGGAAAAAACATTATTTTAATAGTATATTTATTTTAAACCACAGACAGTTTGATAATAGCTTTAACAGCCGACCTTGTCGATTGATATAGCTTAGTATATGTTTTACTTTTGACGATCTAAAGGGCAAACATTTTCACACAAGATTTCACAAATTAAAAATAAGCTGTATGGATCAATTCTCTCGATCTTAATTTATCTAAATCTGTTAGGAGCTGTACAAATAGTTAGTTGCCCGACTATTAGACCTTTGGAATAATTTGTATCGTTTCTCTTTCTTCCACTGCTCACACATTAGTACTTATGTCAATAATCAGCGATATCTTTTTTATTCCAATATCAAATATTCAATGGTATATTCTAATGTATATTTGCTGTTAATAGAAACAATCATAATATCAATTGCGGTACTTAATGTACTAGACGTAGACTACCCATATAAAATATACATACATATATTTTGTCATAATTATTTGTAACTATATTGAGACCTTAGAACTTATATCTCAAAATGGGTGGCGCATTTACGTTGTAGATGTCCATAGGCTCCAGTAACCACTTAACACCAGGTGGGCTGTGATCTCGTCTATCCATATAAGCAATAAAAAACATTTTTTTTGTAGTCCTCATATTCCGTCCTTGCTTATCAACTTTGGAATTGTCTAAGTTTGATAATTACTATATTATGCTTAAGACGTCTTTAAAGTTTAGTTTGTATTTAAAAGACATTCTTTTTCTTCTTTCTAGCGTTTTTCCAGTCTAGTGCCCGGGTTCGCTTTCTTACTTAAACTCCTCCACTTTACCTGATCTTCGGCATCCTTTTGGGGGAGTTTATTCTCCTTCATAACCGCCTTTACCTCATCCCACAATTATATGTATATAAGAGACATTATATATCCATATAATCCATAAGCAAATATACGACATACCTTTGGGCTTTGAAGAAACGAATTCACTGGTTCGGTGGTGTTGTAGATTATGCAATCCAAAGCCAATAGTGACAATTGTCCCTGTAATTTCAGTGAATCGTGCGTTCTGGTTAATCTTAATAGAGAATAGGACAGTAATTGTATCAATGCAGCTGAGACAGACTAAAGCAGCGGTAATTACAATGTTGTACGGGTAACCCTCTTATTACACGGTTTGTTACAACACGTTTCCGCTTTATACGAAAACAGATTTCCCAAAGCTCTCTTATAACACGGTACTTCTATAGCACGATAACGAAATTTTTGTTTAAAATTTTCTAGAAAATTACATTATGCACTACGAACACAAAGTGTATGGATATATCCGAAATTTCACGGGTTATTTTTTATGTATAATTAGTAGAAAAATACATACAAGCATAGTTCAGATGTTTCATTCAGAAAAATTATTCTTCTTTTTGTACTGGCTTCTAATCTCATATAACACGGTTTCGCATAACACGGGACTTTTTAGGAACCTATTTACCGTGTTATAGGTGGTTTACCTCTATTAGGCATCCGCATTAACATGCGGTCAACATTCTATGATGCATAGTCCGTCCAAGATAAAACGGGGTAAAGTTTTATTTGAAAGAATCTAAAAAGTACAAAAGATAACGTTTAAATCATCTCCTTGTATCTGTAACGGGCAATTTGGCCAGCCCAAGATTTATGAGTTCGCATAAATTCGAAGAGAAACCCAATATAACTTTTGTACGGAAAACTTACGGATTGCTTTTTTAGGTGTACACATTTTTAAAATGATCGTTTTTTTTTAAATCAGCTTACCTTACTAGTATACTGAGCAGTATCTGCTTAGCTTATATTAATATCATAAGAATAAATACTCATAGGAATAGCAAAGAAGTAGCCCTCCATTTAATAAATATCAGAAAATTCGTTGTCTTAAGGAAACAATTATGTTTTGCCATTTAAAGGATTTGTAGGGAATGTATAGTGTAGAAAAAAAAAAATCTTATTGTAAGTGTGTAAGGATGTGGTAAATGAGTGAAAGAGGCATGTAGCGCTGTGAACGACGAGGGAATATAAAAATATCAAAACCTCATTCAACCACATAATGCCTCATTATAACAAAAAAAAGATGTGTGGTGTCGTGGGACACCGGATAGGAACAAAGTTCGTTATAATAAAAATATTAATTTTAAGATCTATTCGAGGAATAAAGAAAATAAAACTGGAGGTTTCGCAACAACCCACAGTCATTCGGTAACGTGCGAACTTATTGTGATACACTTCATTCACGGTTGCTTGCATAAGAGTTAGTGTATTGCGCAAGCGAACGATCTGAGATCGTGGTCAATGAATGATAAAAAAATATGCAATTTTTTGTAAGTTATTACAAAGTTAAGTCGTAGACTGTGTGCATTACTAATAAAAATCTTACGTAACGGACGTTTTTTCCCGGTTAGGGTACCCCTCCGCATCGTCCCATAAGGAACTTCGTTCCAAAAAAATAGTTAATGTTAGGGGTGGACAACCCTTATCACTTAGAGGTATGAAAAATAGATAGTAGCCGATTCTCAGACCTACTAACATGCATATAAAATTTCATAAAAAATCGGTCGAACCGTTTCAGAGGAGCATGGTAACTAACATTTTGACACGAAAATTTTATATATTAGATTTAATTAACAAATAAAAAATAAGGGTTGATCATAGAGGGGTAAAAATTTAGGGTTGTATGTATTTTTGTATGCTGTATCATAAAAAAATAAAAAAATTTTTTTTTGTCTAAACAATAAATAAAAAATTTTAGGGGTAACCCTTAAAATTTAGGGGGATGAAAAATTGATATTGTCCGATTTTCTATCCTGGCCAATATGCCCGCTAAGATTCACGAAAATCGGTCAAGACGTTTCAGAGGAGTTCAATCACGCACATCGTGACACGAGAATTTTATATACTAGATTACATAATAATATATATTATTCTAAATTCAAATGTATGTAGTTTCATTGGAAAGGGTTGTTTGAAACAGAAGCTTCGTATTATTGGTACATTCCGCTAAAATAGAAATGATCGACCGAAAATGTAAAACACGGCGTCTTTATTAACGCTAATTCTTTTAAGGATTAATTTCGTATAGAAATAACGTAAGCGCCCTTTTTTTCATAATGATATTTTATTCAAACAGGAAACAGAACAGTAAGGTGTGTTTTATATCTGTACGGGAACATACAATATTCCGCAAAAGATTTATTCTTCCAAATGTAAAATTCTTTCTACCATATATATCATAAAAAAATTTAGTTCATTTACATGAGCCATGAGGGTATTCTGAGCATTACGTTGTGTCTATAGACTCGATTACCTTTTAACGTAACATCAGCTATTTAATCTTTTACGAATATACAAAAGTAAAACATGTAAAAAAGGCAAACTGGATATTAAGGTAAGTTTTTAATAAAAATCATATATTTAATAATAAGTACAGTAACGTCATGAAAAGATAAAAATCTTGGTCGCGTGTCTAAAATCTTTTTAATGTGGTCGTTTTTTCGAATTAATTAGTCCTTGTTTAGTTGAAATTTTGGCTTTCACCGATGTTTGATAAGGTGCTTCCTCGTTAGCCTTTATAGTTTGATACTAAGTGTAGTTAAGATTGTTGGTTTGAAAAAATACTAATTTTAAAACTACTTTAAAGAGTTTTGTCCAACCCAATTGAGTATTGAATGTTAGAATTGGCAAAATTCAAAGTCCTCGTACTGGAATCTTCTCTCT
Organism: Bombyx mandarina; assembly: GCF_030267445.1. Lineage (NCBI taxonomy): Eukaryota > Metazoa > Arthropoda > Insecta > Lepidoptera > Bombycidae > Bombyx > Bombyx mandarina. The sequence continues at coordinate 3,007,220 of NC_143213.1, forward strand.
TGTCACGGATAATACACATATGCAAGAGGTGATAGGACCTCTTGTGAGTCTGCGCGGGTAGGTACCACCACCCTGCCTATTTCTGCCGTGAAGCAGTAATGCGTTTCGGTTTGAAGGGTAGGGTAGCCATTGTAACTATACCGAGACCTTAGAACTTATACCTCAAGATGGGTGGCGCATTTACGTTGTAGTTGTCTATGGGCTCCAGTAACCACTTAACACCAGGTGGGCTGTGAGCTCCTCCACCCATCTAAGCAATAAAAAAAGCAACTATATCCAGAATCCTAATATCGAATACTTCAGTATAGATACAGAGCGCAACTGGGCTACAAACCTGGATCGATTGGTATAAGACTACTGCTGCTACTGCTCTTGACGAAGGAGACTTATAATGAAATATTTTTAATTTGCAGCTACGCAAAGAATATCCTTGACTCTACTTTAACTTAGTACATTGTCAAAAATCTGTGGTAGTTATTTAGACCAAGATACACATAAAGTCTAAGTCTATTACGAAAAAATATTGTATAAATCTAATGTGACTTCTGAATCCTTAGTCCATATTTTCCGAGAAAAGCCTCGCTGAGGTATATAATGCGAAATTATTCTGGGAAGAAAAATTCAAAGGGAAAAGAATACTGCATCAAAATGTATGTAAATTTGAGTTACGCAAGTACCCGCCGGGGAAAGATATGGAAGGGCAAGTCCTGAATAAGAATGTGCTAACAAAGTAAAAGTATCGATTTAACAGTTCGTATAAATTTTTTGTAAAATGTCTGATTTAGTTACCATAGTGCAAATTTGGCCTGCATGCAGCAGAGATGCGAATGTTGCGATGTATGTGTGGAGTAACGAGAATGGATAGAATACGGAATGAATATGTTAGAGGAAGTCTGAAAGTGGCACCTGTGACAGAGAAGCTGAGGAGTGCACGTTTGGGATGGTATGCACATGTGATGAGACGAAATGAAAATGAGGTTGTTAAGAGAGTGTTAACTATGAATGTGGAAGGATTTAGAGGAAGAGGTAGACCTAAGAAGAAATGGATGGATTGTGTGAAAGACGATATGGGTAGGAGGGAATGGTATATAATAGAAGAGTATGGAAGGAGAAAACATGTTGCGCCGACCCCAGGTGACTGGGAGAAGGGCAGGATAATGATGATGATGATGAGTGCAAATTTGGCCTATTGTGAACCTTAAAGGGTAGGCACAACATCCTGCCTATTTCTGCAAAGCTATATCGTTTGAAGGGCGGCACAGACATTGTACCAATATCATTGAGACCTCTAATCCACATGTCAAAGTAAATAGTGGAGGTCACGTTGTGCTAGCCATTAACTTCTGTTTACATTTAAAATCATAATTTCTGTTAATGTATTGCATCTTGTTTGTTATCATGAAGTCTTTTCTCATCGTTCGCTCTCGAAATTATTTCAACTAGAGGTCCCACAGTAGTCGAAATTCGACTATAATTAATTGGAATTGTAAGTTTGTACCCTATTATGATTGTATTTTATACTTCTATAATCACAAATTTCGCCAAGACTACACTATAAAAAAATATTAACAAAGACAAACAATATTTATTCTATTCTCAATTTGACAACAGACGTTAAGAACAAAAGTTTGACAATAAATAGTATGCATGCGTGTGTGCGTCAAATACATGGTATGTAGTGTGTGTAATGTTTTCTTTATTGATCTAATGTATCTTTTATGCATTATTTTAAAAAAAATATTAGCATTGTGCACTTCTTCTCTATATTCTCTATAAGTGTGGAAAATTTCATACTCCTCCGTCCGGGCGATTTTCGTAAAAAGGGATACAAAGTTTTTGCTTCACGTATTAATATATAGATAACAGAAAATACAAAGTAAGTTTTATGATTGAAATCAGTTTTCAAGTAAACGTTGCTAACTAAATATCGAGTGCTCAGCAATTGAAATGTCGAAAGCTTTGACGTTGTGTACCACCAACCCAGAATTTTTTCTGCTAAGAAAGGCGAAAATAGATAAATTATACCCAAAGGTGCGTTGCTAGATTACGTGGACCAAACCAAAAATGAACTTGCGAGAAAAATTGTTTGTTTTTCCTTATCTCTGTGTGTGATGTTTTCTGGAGCAAAGAACAATGTTACGTGTCTGCGTATGTAGCAATCAGAATTGCTATTAGCGGATCGTGTGAACAGATAACTTTATCGAAGAAAAATACTCAGTAAGAATTTGAGTGTTAGTCTATAAAGAAGTATGGTCCAGTTTGAAGGGTAGGGGGGACACCTGTAGTTTAATACAATTTAAGATTTGTCATGTTTCAAGCTCGATCTGGTAACTTTACACTAAGGTTGTCCCCGAACACGCTCGCCGGTTGTCCTCGTCCACGTTGAATAAAAAGAAATACATTTACAGAATAAAAGGGGGGATCTTGCTGTATTCCTTGTCAAGCAATCCCGAACGGAGAGAAACCTTTATTTTTTGGACAGGTAGACGAACCTTAGGCGCGGTTCGCCTAGATTGCGCGCAAGGTATGTCGATCTTGAAGGTCAAATGTTGGGAGCAGACTGCCACCAAACAACTAACCTTGCGCTGTCTCATCCAACGTTCGATCTCCGCCCATGGTCAAAACCTGGACGGTTCGATAGGGATGTTCCCGCGTTCAAAAGTATTACCACATATGACATAAGTCGGTTTGTACAATATTTTCATTTATGGTATCCAAGAAGGTATTTAGGAAGATGGTCTTGAACTAAATATAACTCGCGTTTTATTTGAGGGGTATAATTATATTATTTTATTAAATTGAATTTTCTACGATCGAATTTAAGAAGAAAAAAATCTGTATTATATTCAATGTTCTAGTTAATTTTAGTCTACTTAAAAAAAATATATATGTAGCGCGAAATCGAAGTTGAGAACACCAGCAGTGCGTCATCTCAAATATCTCACAAATTATTTAGTTTTCCAAATGAGCTTACCATCATTTATGACTTCGTTATAATACTGTGCCTTAGCTTGATGCAATCTCTATAATCAGCGGTCTGAATGATGGTCCGGCATGATGAATGATCTAGGAACGTGACATAAAGAGTAATATGGGACAAATTGGTCATTTGACTTTGGCCCGATGCCAAGTTTGATGACTGCATTGAAGGAATTCCCTGGAGTTAGGGAAGTCAGTCAGTGCGTAGCCATCGGTGGAAGTTGTCTTGTAATAACCCTGTAACCGGTCCAGTTCTATTTTCAGAAGTCAGTTTATACTACACTAAGTACCTCTTAAAGTTCATTACTGGTCTGCTATAGACATTCAAGGAACAACATCTAGAATTCACATTTTGAAATTCTTCTAAGAATCCTTTTTGTCATTTAATCTAACATTTAGACAAGGTCTCATTTCTGGTCAGTCTTTTTAAATTGTTTAATATTTAGATTTATTGATCCTTTCTAACATCGTTCATGATACGAGAAATTTAGAAGTCATTTTTAATGGCTAGATTTATTGTCAGTTGTCCTGAATATATGTCCCAATCAAATGCAAATTAAATTTATTTATTTCTACTTCAACGTCATCAACATAGGCTCATTGAATATTGAAACGAGTAGTGTGTACAATTGCTTTAAAAACCCAATTCTTGAGAAAAAGCGGTCAAAAAACTCAGCGAGGCAATCTTTATTTATACGAAGCCTTATTCCGTATTCTTTTTGAAAAGAAAATGAACAAGGTCGTCGCTTTAGTTATTAAGCTCGGATATAAAACAAATATGTGTTCCCTGATGTTGACATTGCAGATTACTCTTCAATATTGTATCTTAGTATTGGCGACGTCATCGCCAGACAAACCGAAAACTCAGTCGTAGCATTGTAACAAAAACAGGGACTACCTAGCAAAATTCCATTTTTTTTTATTGAGTATAGTTGGAATGGTAAATTTCTCTTTGAGCGATTAGTTTTCTATAATTCTTAACTACCCCACAAAATATATAGCTTTAGTTTCTCATCATTACGATGTCACTTTTGTCAAATAACACAACAGCGATTTACTTGTAAAGCATCTTACTAACACACAACAAAAGATCTTATATCCTTTACGTCATTGAGAGGGGATTTATCTCGAAACGAAGATTGTTAGAAGGCCTTTGTGTTTGGCCTTTATTTTCTTTGGCGCTATTAATCATTTGCAGAAGGATAAGCGCTCATGTAACGTCAATTTCTAGGGATATTGAATTAAAAAATACGTTGGAAAAGACTGTTGTTTGATTGCGGCACGGTGGATATCTGAAATCTGAATAACTATGAAACCATAATGCTTTCTGTTATTATAGGATAATTGATGTTTTGACGCCATTGAGATTAAGAGAAATGAAACCGAAATGAACTAATAGTAAGCTAAGGTCGTAGAAGCAATTCAAACCACGAAAATTCAAAATCATTCGTAGCGCTCTACTGCGGCTTGTAGCAGTGTCGCGTAATGTGGAAATGCAAACTCGTCTAGTTGAGTCTTATTAGTACATTCAATTTCCGAACCGTGAATTTCTCGAAAGATATTCGCGTTACCGAGGTATAGGTATATATTTTTTCTAGTCTCACGTTAGTCATCAATTATTGTAATTCAAATAAATCATTTCTGATTAGAAATTATTCAGGTATGTGTAATCCTTGTGTATTCCTTAAGTAATTATAGTTCATATTATACTTTTTTAAATCAACTAGATTTAAAGTATCTCTGTGTTGGGGAGAGCCCAATTCCATAGTTTTAATTTCAAGGGCATCCTCCACGTCATTAATAGGTAGGTTAATGTAATTGTTTAATGTATTATATTGTGAATAATGTTTTTTTCCTTACATTATACGTTAGATTGGTTTTCGTTATCGTGTTGTTTTGTCGTAATTGTAAGAAACATTGTTGTACAAATTCAGCACTATAATATGTCTTGTTTTGTCGTGCGCACATAACTTATGTTGCAGGCCAGATTTTGTTTCTTTTTACTTGTGTTTTTTATGTATCTTTTTAGCTTGTGATGTGTATTGTGAGCCTAATAAAATAAATAAAAAATAAAATAAAATTTGAAAAATCAGGATTTATTGCTACTCGTTCCAGATAATGAAATTATCTTTTACAAAATACGATAAGCACGTCAACTATATATCATCTTACGAATGTTAACTTCAGCAAAATAAACCTGTAAACATTTAAACTCAGATACAGCTTAAATAATTTATTTTCCTGTCCAGATAATTTATTTTAACCAAGCTCCCAGCGAGCCCACGATAAGCCCTGACAAAATGTGAAGTAACAAATTTCTTGGCATCTCTCACAAATCAGCTGTCTACAGGAATCCTTTTGGCTGGCTTCCTTCTTTGTTTTACTAAAATTTTGTTTATTCTAAAACACAGTGTACTGTTTATCTTTCGAACCAGCTTCCTAATTAACCTTACGTTAATTATTGACACCAGAAAGACCATTAGAAAAAAGAATTAACATTAGGAATGATTTTTGTGATTAACTGGATACATTGAATAGTCATTGTGAAGTCAATTTTAAAATGTGTCTCTCTGTCATTATAATCATGATTTCAAATAGTCAAATGAAATTAAAAATTAAGAAATATATTTGTTTTTTCACTTTTTCTCACACGTCCAGTAAATATTTTATAGATGAAACAAATTAAAAGCAAAAGTATTTATAAAATTTTCTATGTATATTTTATCTTGTTTTTAATGCGTAACCTAAACTATTCGTCCGATTGCGATGAAATTTAATCAATTTGTTGTTGGCACTCCAAAGGCGGTGTCTGTTATAGTACCATAAACGGGAGACAAGTGGCGCATGAATGATATCAAAAAATTTAAGATTATTACAAAAAAAGAAGCCGTAGTGAGCAGAGCGTGTCCTAGTTTCACTATTTGTTAATCATTTAAAACGGTCGAAAGTTATTCGACTTGGAAACTATAGAAATTTCGATTTATGGGTATTTATATTATAAATAAATACTAATAAATAACTGGGAACAAATCACGTGCGGTCACCTGGCCCCAAATTAGGTAGGTCAATATATGTTGAAATATAAACAGTCAGAGTCGCTAACTACTGCACCGTCGAGTCAGTCCATTATTTATATAGGTATTACAAGTCAGAACTGCTTGTCACTTTCGTTCTCTATTCGAGAGCAGAAGACACTAGGCTATGCGTCATGATAATCGCCTTATCGTTGCCGCCGCTGACTACTCCCCGAATCCTGATCACGCAGGAGCCAGTCACCGTCGATGCCCTAGACACGTTCTTACGGATTCATCAGACTCAATAACCTTTGCATTAGACGTATTCAGCTCTAACACTAGGAGCAGGCTTAGGGACCGCGGTAACCGTTCTTGTCGAACTCGACAAAGAGGTCGCCGTGCAACCTAACCCGTACATCAGCCCGCTGAGTTTCTCGCCAGATCTTCTCAGCAGGTCGCGATTCCGATCCGATAGTAGATTCATTCGTGAAGCAATTAATTGCTCTTGAGTTGTTAGGTCTTCTTCGGAGGCGCTCGGGCAGCTGTTAGCAAATCCCACACCTCCTAGCTGAGCTTTTGCTCGCCTATCTGTCCTGGTGAAACTGGAAAGGCCTCCGTGCCACCAGTGCCCTTTCAATAATAAAAAAAATATTGAGAAAAACGTATCCTTCATATCTGTAGTAATAGATCAAATACACAAACTCCTCCAATTAATTACATTTAGTATAAACGCTGACATCTATATATATAAAAATGAATTGCTGTTCGTTAATCTCGCTAAAACTCAAGAACGGCTGGACCAATTTGGCTAATTTTGGTCTTGAATTATTTGTGGAAGTCCAGAGAAGGTTTAAAAGGTAGAAAAGTATGAAAATGCTGGGATATAAATAAAAATAAAAAAAATTGTTTTTCCTTTGATGTGTCCCCCGTCGGAAGGATTCATTTTGTTTGTTTTAAGTGTATTTTATACAAAAGTTTAGGTCTTTTACTTATCGATTGAGGCACTACGAAGTCTGCCGGGTCAGCTAGTATATAAATATATACTGTGAAATAGTTCTGCACCAACAAGATTCTATTTAATTCGAGAATCCAATTAGTCGACGACGATTCGTCTCGCAGCTGCGCGAAGCTTCCGTGAAAGAGCTTATAATTTAAGTATTTTTCTTGCAGGTACTTCCGCGCTGAACGAAAATCAGACCCGAGGTAAGTTCGAATTTTGTTTGTTTTCAATTAACTCAAAGCGGGCTTGAAATAATTTAATTTGAAAATTGTTGCTGAATTTCATACTGGTATTTATTTTATTACGTCGTTTTGCTGAACAAAATACTAGTTGTTTTTGAAAGTTTTTTGTTTATTGCTTAGATGGGTAGATGAGCTCACAGCCCACCTGGTGTTAAGTGGTTACTTGAGCCCATAGACATCTACAACGTAAATGCGCCACCCACCTTGAAATATCGTGAATGAATTGAAGTCGTCGTGGCCTAAAGGATAAGACGTCCGGTGCATTCGTATGTTGCGATGCACCGGTGTTCGAATCCCGCAGGCGGGTACCAATTTTTCTAATGAAATACGTACTCAACAAATGTTCACGATTGACTTCCACGGTGAAGGAATAACATCGTGTAATAAAAATTAAACCCGCAAAAATTATAATTTGCGTAATCACTGGTGGTAGGACCTCTTGGGAGTCCGCACGGGTAGGTACCACCACTCCGCCCATTTCCGCCGTGAAGCAGTAATGCGTTTCGGTTCGAAGGGTGGTGGTAGCCGTTGTAACTATACTGAGACCTTAGAACTTATATCTCGAGGTGGGTGGCGCATTTACGTTGTAGATGTCTATGGGCTCCAGTAACCACTTAACACCAGGTGGGCTGTGAGCTCGTCCATCCATCAATGCAATAAAAAAAAAAAAAAAAATATAAGTTCTGAGGTCTCAGTATAGTTACAACGGCTGCCCCACCCTTCAAACCGAAACGCATTATTGCTTCACGGCAGAAATAGGCGGGGTGATGGTACCTAGAGGTCCTACCACCAGCAAAAACTCTTCAACTGGGGTGTATGAGTTTTTTTTAAGTTAGTTTGTAACCTCAGCTGTGTAATGATCGCTTACTTCTTTGCCTTCAACCAGATAACTATCAAAGCCTGAAAATAGATAGTGGTACCAAATACGTTCGTTATTTCATTCCAAAGCACAAATTGTCCCTAAGTTAAGAAATTCAACTAGGATTTAGGTTACATAATCTAATATTAATGATTAATTAACATTAATCGCACGCGGTGACTTTTAGACAACGATTGTAATAAGTTCCGAATCGTTGGTAATAATGGTTGGTTGGTGGAGTTTGGTAATTCGCTAATAACCAAAAATACATGTAAATTTTAATTGTATAGATTTAAACTAATTTTATAGAAAAAATAAATAACGTTCAGATTTTTCATGAATATGTTAAATCAGGATAATTTGTTTTTTATTTTACATAATATGTAGACGAACTAATTTACAGTCTACTTTGTGGTAATAAAACCAATGAGCACCGCAAAGTGAACTTCTCACTTATTTTGAAAAGCGACTATATTCCACTTTCAGCTAATGTGGACAAATTTTGAAGTCGTCGTGGCCTAAAGGATAAGACGTCCGGTGCATTCGTATATAGCGATGCACCGGTGTTCGAATCCCGAAGGCGGGTACCAATTTCTCTAATAAAATACGTACTTAACAAATGTTCACGATTGACTTCCACGGTGAAGGAATAACATCGTGTAATAAAAATCAAACCCGCAAAAATTCTTATTTGCGTAATTACTGGTGGTAGGAACTCTTGTGAGTCCGCACAGGTAGGTACCACCTCCCTGCCTATTTCAGCCGTGAAGCAGTAATGCGTTTCGGATTAAAGGGTGGGGCAGCCGTTGTGACTATCCTGAGACCTTAGAACTATATCTCAAGGTGTGTGGCGCATTTACGTTGTAGATGTTTATGGGCTCCAGTAACCACTTAACACCAGGTGGGCTGTGAGCTCGTCCATACATCTAAGCAATAAAAAAAAATCCGTAAGCCCATCCGCGGGATCGACAAATGTGAGCTCACTACACGCTTTGGCCCAAGTATAAATCTATCTCAGCACAACCGTCGTCAGATACTCTGCGTCCTATATTAATTAAAATGAAAGGTTTCAGGTGGAACCGCAGGCTGCTTAAAAGTCGGTTTTAATATCCAATTACTAATTAAGTTTCGAGGTATTATGAGTAAAATTTGGGATTTACAGCTGAGAGTAATCTTCAGAAGTATGTAATAGGAATTATTAAATTGTTTCTTGAATCTTTTTAAATTTTTCATGACAAATATCAGTTAAGTTTATCAATAAGATTACTAGCGCAAGCTTCGCTGAGACTGACGTTGATTGAATGAATTAAAATAATGTGAAAGTGACAATTCTTCCCTCCACGGTGTTCCCGAGCACTACGTCATGTCCTTGTTCAAACGAGGCTTGTGGAGAGTACTTAAAGGTAGGCAGCGCCTTGGCTCTGCCCCCGGCATTGCTGATGTCCATGGGCGACGTTAACCACTCGCTATCAGGTGGGCCGTATGCTCGTCTGCATACAAGGACAATAAAAATTATGAACACAATGAAAATTACATCAGTCAACTCGCTAAAGACCTTCTCAAATGTTCCCTAGGACAATTCGCTGTTGATTTTAACTACAGATTACTTCATATGATATAAAACAGTGATGAAGATGACAACAATATTTTTGACCGTAAACACCATCTAAAGCCGGACAAGAAATCCTTATAAATCATTCACGCAGACTTAGATAACATTAACGCTTTGGCTCTATAGCTCCATCAAGGAAATCTAATTTAATTACTACACATAATACAATCTATAAATTAGATATATAAGCCAAGATAGTCGATCACCGTTTTCACCTTTGTGTTAGAAACGATTACTGATTATTTAAAAAAAGTAAAGTGTACTACTTTAAAAGTAGAGTCATTGGAATGAAATCATGAACTAGATGCAGGCTGCGTAGTACCAGTTATTGTGGCGATTCTTGGAAGAGTCCTATGTCATGGAGTACATTATCTGAGTATTAAATAAAAAAGATTTTGTCATTATCCGGGTAAAAAAAAAACCAACATAATTTAAAGATTTTTTAAGTTAATTTAGCACTAATTAACAAAAAAACATTTATCGTAATAACGGTATCCTCACTAGACAAAAAAATATGGTGGTACTGAATTTACACATTTGTACTAAATATGTATTTACATAGATAAATATGAAAATGCTCGAAATTAAATAAAAATAACAATTTTGTTTTTCCTTTGATGTGTCCCCCGTCGGACGGATTCTTTTTGTTTGTTTTAAGTTTATTTTATACAAAAGCTTAGGTATTTTATTTATCGATTGAGGCACTACGAAGTCTGCCGGGTCAGCTAGTTTCAAATATAATTTGGAAGGAAAAATAAAACAATCATTTCTTTGTACACCACTGTTTGCCTCCTCTTCCTCGCCAACAGTTTGCAAAACGCGATAACCAGTTAACTTTAGTCCAACACTGAGTTTCGTGTACGCGTCTAGTGCAAAAAGTTGTCGTTATTCCCAACAAAGCCCACAAGTACTTCGAATTGTTTAATAACAGTATTTAAAAGTCGTTTTCATTCTCAAAACGTACGAGAATGAAGTTGTAACGATACGGTTTCCACTTCAGCGGCCGCTTTGAGGCCTGATGAGCTCAGGGAGGTCCTTTACTACCAGTTTTTAGCACAATTCTATTAGCCATTCGAATTACACTATTTACGGAATCACAGTTTGTAATTGTCTACATCTGCCTTTTATTGCTGTTATTCGTAAGGTGTGTTTTTGATAGCTGTTTAAATTTTTTGGGTTTATTTTTCATAGCACAATTCTCTTAGCCATTCGAATTACACTATTTACGGAATCACAGTTTGAAATTGTCTACATCTGCCTTTTATTGCTGTTATTCGTAAGGTGTGTTTTTGATAGCAGTTTAGATTTTTTGGGTTTCATTTTTCAAAATAGCTATTCGTATGTCTAATTGGTTAGTGCTAGTCGGCTCCCGTTTTCTTTATTATGAAACTGAATATTGCCTTTATTAGCTAAAATTTGAGCAGTGCGAGCTAAAGATACGGTTACTAGTTATTTAGCAATTTTACAATTTTACGTGGCCTTTAATATGTTTTGCACATTATTATTAAATCATCGTGGAAGCCGCAGACAGAAATCTAGGTATTTTCTAATGAACGAAGTACTTACTCAACATGTGATTCACGAAATATTTCCGTAGTGAATTACTATTACATTCACGAATATTGTAGGTATGCGTATTTTAAAACCATCGAGGAATACACGTCAAAAATCAACATGGGTCGCGTTATTTACGTTGTGATATGTATGAAATCCGGTAACCACTTAACGCCAAATGGACCGTATGACAGATGAAGGGTCAGAGCAAAAAAAAATAATTTCACTATCCTACCTATTCATGAAGTGAAGCTGTCATATGTACCAGTTGAAGACACGCAGACAGACAGGCATCACAAAGACCAAAAGAACGGCTTTCAATTGCGAATTGTTTTAAATTTTCATGGTTTATCTACATTACGTGCACTATTTCTGTGTATTCTACGGTGTCGAATTGCGATAGCGTTGAAATATCGAAAACTTTCACATGTGATAATCAAGCTGTAAGCTGATAAAATAATGTTCACGTCCTTACGGATCCATCATATCCAATAACCTTTGCATTAGGCGCCTTTAGCTCTAACACTAGGAACAGACGTAGGGACCCCGGTAACCGTACTCGTCGAACTCGACAAAAAGGTCGACGCGCAACCTAACCCATGCATTAGACCGCTGAGTTTCTCGCCGGATCTTCTCAGCGGTGCGCGATTCCGATCCGGTAGTAGATTCAGTCATTAAGCAGTTGCTCTTGAGCTGATAGGTCTTCTTCGGAGGCGCTTGGGCAGCTGTTGGCAAATCCCACCCCTCCCCTCCTAGCTGAGCCTTTGCTCGCCCATCTGTCCTGGTGAAACTGGAAAGGCCTCCAGGCCACCAGTAATCCTTCAATTATAAAAAAATAATGTTCTTAAATTAGTCTAATCGTTACTGTCGATTTTATTTACTATCCACTTTAATAATGGATACGTTAATCGGCTTAAATTTCGGCAGAAATGTACAATCGCTGTCTTCTCTGTGGACCCTACAGTATTAATTAATTAAAATCCCGGGAGCCCTGCATAATTAATTGCCCAAGAAAATGAAACCCTTTCGACTTCTCTAAAATAGTGTTTATAATGGATACGGAACTGCCATTATTGTTTCTGAAGGGAATTGAAATTCAAATATAATTTGTGAATATAATGTCCAACGAGCAAACTTACAAAAACTTACGTACTTATTGAATCGTAGTATTGAAATCATAGTGTGAGCTATTATCAACAGATCTCTTCCAAGTGACCATGAATGAAAAGGGATTGGGAGAATGAAGATTTTTATTGTGAAATTTAAACATTGACCCTGGGCATTATCGACCCGCATGGGAAAGTACCATCGTTGCAACTATTTCTGCAGCGAAGCGAACATCCTTTCGGACTTGAGGGATAGGATAGCCGTTATACAATAAAATTAGACTTGGACCTCAATGTGTGTGGTGGCACTGATGTTGTCTTGTCCATGGACTCTGATAAACGTTTAATACCAGGTCCACTGTCAGTTCACCCATCTATAATGCATAACAATGCCTCTAGTCTCATACCACATTGTAATCTTACTGTAGTTATCTAACAACATTAAACTCGTTTTCTGTTAAAAAACCGTACAATATAATAAGACATCTCTATTTACCAAATGTCACTTGAACCCGTAAAGGGAATTATTCAAGAAGGCACCAAAAAACCGCGTCCCATTTCCGAGACATAACTTATGCAATACCGTTTCACTGAAACACGACATTAATTCGGAGCATTTGTCGTGTTATACTCAAATTTGACTAAAGAAAAAGAGAGTTAATTTTGAATGAAATGCATTAAACGATAAGTAACCAAACTGTTTTTTCCTGTTTTTACATCGTCCCACAAACTTTACTGAATGCGGATAAAGGAACCTTTTTTATTATTTAAACAATGAAAAACGGACACTTCAAAACGATGTCATTAACGCGGTTGATGTCTATGGGTTCCGGTCCATCCCTCTTGCCAATAAATGAATAAAGTATAAAATCACCCTACGCTCCATCTTTGTTATGCAATTTATGTGAGTGGAGATCGCGAATCGCCAAACTTACTATGGGACTCTCTCGACCAAATGAAGCGATGACTTGCAAAAGGCAGTCGGTAAGCAGAGAATGAGAAGAATAGAAGATTAAACTTAGTAGCGGGTATTAGGAGAGGATTCCAGCGTGGGCTGTTTATTGTTTGATTCTTCATTACATCATAGTATGATTATTGCTTCCATATGAAAAACAATCCTGATTGATTTAAGATATTTAATCAAAAATATTAACCCATCCAGTTGAACCGCTAAATTCGAAAACAGCGGGCATCTTATGGACAGTTCATTAACGTTTCTTCCGAATTCCGCAAACGAAATTGCTTAGTCAAAGATAATTCAGAACAAAGAACTTCCGGTGATTCTTAACACCGCCAAAATAAAAACAAAACAAAAGGCTTATCTTTAATTCCCGATTCCCTTTGTTTCGATATAAATCCGCTTTCAACAAAAGGGAGATGATAAACGTTTTCCGCGCTACTGTACACACATCGTCGACCTTAGAGATGAGCTCCAAATGGACATTTTGTTTTCCCGATCGTAATCTTTTTAATTCTGTTAATTAGTTCTAAATGATTGCCGGCTTAGAATTGGGTCGACCCATATGATCTCATGGGTGTCGCAGGTGGCGAAGGATGTCTTTTAGATAGCATTTTAGGCCAATATATAATAGCATTCCCAAGAAGGGTTGGCGTTAGGTAGGCGGATTGACGTGATACTAATGCCATACCTTTGTAGAATGATATGTCATAAAATAACAGATTACTTACTTAATAACACCTTATATAATCATTGTTTTCATTAAGCGGTTTGGTTTGTGTATAATGAATAAAATTACACTCTAGCATTTGAATAATAGTCATATTATTCAAAAGCGGAGCCATAATTTCTTCTAAATGTACCAGGTCATGATACGAAAGCGGCGTTAAAACACAAACTATTCTATCAGAAACTCCAATAAGAAAATTACAGATTAACACAAAAATTCCATTCGTGCTTTCAAAAAATTATACTAAATTTCTTTATTAAAGACTAGCAACTTCTTGAAATTTCATCATTAACATTGTCCATGACATGGTGGATTATTATGTTCAAGACTAATGAAATGATTTGCATAAGACCGTTTAGTTAATACTACTAGATTACAAAGTTTCAATTACAGATTCAATTTCCATCTACGGGCAATCAGTGTTCGTATTCTAGGAATAAATAATTTACCGTTATGCAGAGTGTTCCCGCAAAAAGTATATAATCGAATACTAAATTGTGATCAGGAATAATTGCTTGCTAAGCCAACGAATTTTGGACACTCCTTTAAACATTATTAACAATATTACTTTTATGACAACAACAACCGATCAATAAGTCTATAAACAAATTTAGAACATAAAATTTTAATCAAAAGTTGGTATAGAATTTTTAACATAGGTACAAATTTAAGCACATACAACCAAATAATGATAATTGAAATTCATTCAGTCATTTCGATTCAAATCTAAATTCACCTTAGTCCTACTACGAATCCCGACTCCCAAATTGACCCAGTATAATCATAAGCCAACATCGTTGACACAGTGAATTAAACGCTAAATAAATCAAACGGACCCTTCGGCCTTAATATCTGCGGTAACTAGAGATTAACATTTCAAATGAGTCCCAAGACCTTCAGAGATAAATTAAAATTTATGCAATCGGTAGCAATTGTGGCTTTGTACTTAGATATTTAATTCGAATTAACGAACAAAACAAATGCTAAATAATACAACTAACTATAACTTTACACTTAATCAAGTGTATGATTGATTTACATCTAGAGCGCTGAAATTATTTATAAACAACTCCGTGACGTAAATTCCTTTCATATAAATCTTTGGATTCGACATAATGATCTGAATGCTTGGCCCATTTTGATGCTGAAAAGTTTCTTCTAGTTATTTTTATGCTAAATTCATGAGTTTAATGAGTTTATATAAGAAGAATTTAGATAGACATTTGTTTAATGTTTATTAAGACAGCACTGTTAGTTGAGATTGGAGTAATAAAATACTGGATATTTTCTAAAGGAATCTATATTTTCGACGTGTCTCGAAAAAACAAATATTGCAGCAATCCTAGATCCAATAATCCTTGTGGAGCGTCATATTCTTACATGATTTATGAATCCAATACCCTAAAATATATGCGGCGGGTATGTTGCACAGCTTACTATTTCAAATTAGTTCCTTTGTTTTTGGACGACCATGAGTGGGTGGAATAAAATATCGAGAAATTGCTGTTTGTACAATCAACGTCAATAGTTGCCGCTTAAATAACCAGACGAGGGTCGGATAGGCACTGAATTGCTTATGGTCACTAACGGTATTTCTAGAATTAGTTCCCAGTAGATTTCGAAAGGAGGATTAGAAGTAGTTATTTGGATGACAGTTTACGTTTTTGAAAAATGTCATCTGGTATATACTCACTATAAGTTTTTAACTTACAATAAACATTTGATTTGATTTTTGGGGACTTTGAAAATTATATATATGCATTTAATAAAGCATAAAGCAGTACTGACGAACAGAAACAAATAGTTACTTAAACTAAGTTGGGTTTACGTCAGAATCAATAAAAGAAGTTATATCTATATCGAATATTATAATTGACTTATTGAGTTAGTACTGTATGTAATTAAGAAATTATTAAAATATTTCCCATTCACGTCTCTGTAAACTCGGAAGGGTAAAACGGCTGTCGCATTAATGACACTCCTTTTATATTACATGTCAAAGTGGCACGTCAACTTTGTGGTATCTAAAGGCTTTTCATTACTTATACTTTTCATAAACTTTTCATTACGCGGCGCTCAAATCTGTCCATCGTGAAAAGGAATCTTAACAAAACTAATATCGTTCTACAATCTCCAATTAATTTAAAACAGCTTTATCGCGCCGAGTATAATCACATTCAAAAACAATAAACCATTAAATCGGTTTTTGAAATTAGTAAATGTTTAAAATACACACAGAAAAACCTTGAACGGGCTCCTGTTAACTGACTGTTAAAATATACAAACACAGAACGACGACTATTATCAACGCGAAGCGGAAACAAGCGAACGGGGCCTTAAATATAATTGGACAATTTAAATCTCCAAACTGGAAAGGCACTCGTGAACAAAAGAAATTCTGTCCGTCCGTAAAAAAGCTATTTTTCCACAAAATCAAGGCAAAATAAATGGTTTAATGGTAATGGTAAAAATGGTTTAATTGGACAATCAAATATAAATCACTTAATCGTTAGCGGACGCTATTACCGACTTAAGTTATTATTGCTGTCGCATACTAGCTAAAAGTGGGAGCCCAAAGCTGTATATTTTTTGTATAGAACGGTGATTACTGGAGCTCATACTGAACCTGGAGTTGTTGCCACCCAGTTTGAGATATGAGGTCAAAGTCTCGATTATATAACAACTGTCCCACTGGGTACATTGGAGCTGCTTTTCAAATTATAAAAATATTTTTTTTTGCTTTTTAATACCTGCAACGTTATACAGTTAAAAACAATTGACCGCCAGTTGCCTTCTCGTTACAATGCGCATTCGTGAAATAATATTTATCTCATTTTACCTCCGAAATTCCGAAGTAAGTCATTACAAGCAAGAAGTAAAATGGAATCATTATAAAGTATTATTTTGGAAGAAAACCCAAACGAAGTCGTCAAAGGCACTCTAAATGTACAGGTTTTCTCTACGCAGCTCCCTTGGGACTAACTTATGACAGCAGGCAATTCTCAGATTTGTCAAGCTCCGGGTCATATTTTATGGAGTATTCTTGTCCGTAAGTGTTTCAAACGTGGCGCTGACACCTTAGTTTTCCGTTGATATTTGAAACTCGTATACAAAGAGAACTGTGTAGTCTTTCAAAAGCAATGAAAATGTAAGGTGGTTATTCAAATTGATACCCGAGTTTTCAGTGAGCTGCTTTAGTACTTGCTTAAGTATCTGCAAGATTTATGATATAAGAAAAACGACTTGTAGGGTTATAGATGAGGAAAGTTAAAAACTGGGCTCAGTAGCGTAAATCCAGTGAGCCTTATGTCTATGTCTGGACATGTATGAGTTAACGATGATGATGATGATTTAGTCCGCTAATTTGCAATAGTAAATTTTATTGAATTGATCATAAATCACCCGTATTTTGGCTTACTTTGAAAAAATTGACTAATAAGAAATCCATTAATACAAATCGTACAAAATAATAGACTATGATATGAAACCGTTCATGATGTCTCTTTCAGTTTTATCATTGCACTGTAGATGGATTGAAAAACTCACGATCATAAGCATGAAGTAGTTACCAAAGTGATACCGAATCAATAGCTGTTTCTTTACAGCAATAGACGGAAAGCTGATCAATGATAGCTGATAGCTGAAGCTAATAAATTAAAGATGAAATATGAATGGGCCCCAATATTTAATGTTACCAAGTATTTGCACATGATGATGAAATATTCGCTAATTAGAGACAAAAAAAATAATTGGTCTATAATTAGCAATTCTTTTTTCTCTTCATTTTTTTATAGCCAGCGCTGGCAAACAGGCCCGCCAGCCCTTACATCGAATATCTACCTGATGCAAAGTACTACTACCTTCGCAATGATTAAATTTAAATTTCTAGAATAAAACTGCCTGTTTAAAAATGTATATTTACTTCGTAGCTTTTCGTCAGGAATTAATTTCACATCGTTCAAATTTAATGGAGCTCGATAACAATTCGAAATTACAGGGTCGACTTCAATCAGTATAGAAAATAATAGCCGAGAAACCAATTATTCGGCGGAGAACGTAAAATACCCTTTAGGAAATTCATCAAGAACATTTAAATTGTAAATTAGAAACAGCGTTTTACCGTTTTTTTTTTAATTTAAAGATACCTTTAAAGAAAATCTTACAGACAAACCATATCGTGGCAAAAATTACGAAGAAAAAAAAATTCAGTCAAATCTTTTGTACTGCTCTCAAGTACAGTTGATTTAAAAAAAAATAGATACGATGTTTCTTACAAATTCATTATCTAATAAAGCATATTTTAAACTGTAATCAATATTATTTTTTAGGTAAACAAGCATTGTTTTACATTTTATACATTTCAAATTTATGACAATAACAAGTAGAAATATCCCCTGAAGCTCCATAGATACAACTTAAAGGAGGTGGGTAGACCAATTAGCTGAGAATGTGTGTCTTATTCAAAGTAGTGGTCTACTAGAAAATAGAGATGTACCAGTAGCTTTGAAGGCCTAGAGACTTGAATTTATCAATTCATTTTATACACAATTCGCATTTTCAGCAGCAAAGTACATTATCATTATTAAGATTTTGAAGATATTGACAAAGTACACGGTTCTCAAGGGTACTTAAGTGGTCATCCAAGGTTCGAGCGGTGCAGCTCCAGGGAAAGTCTCTGATTTTTCTATTGCAGTATATATACAAGCGAAATTTCGCGGTAGCACACTCTTATCGAGCGATGCATCTGTACCAACCTTCAAATCCCGTAGACGTAGCTACCAACTTACGTACCTGAAAAAAGGTCACGAATGATTCCTACAATGTAAGAAATAACATCGTGTAACAAAACTAAAACCCGCCAAACTTATGTATTAGCGTCAGTATTGTTGTTTGGACGTATTTTATGTCTCAACGGGTAGATATTTCGGTCGCGAAACTTGCTTATTGATTTTTAGAGAACGGCTTTCTTGGAATTAAATTGAGAAACCACCCTTATGTTCCGAACTGGGCAGTATTTACTTTGTGATGTTTACGTTCTCCGGTAACTAGTAGGAAATTACAAATACTAAAATCGGAGATTTTAAAAAAAAAAATCAGTAGGCAAAATTATAGCTCTCATTAATCCTAATCACAACAATTCCTAAACAAATTCGTGATCCTGATCAATGATATGATTATTCTCGTAATCCCTCTGAATTATAAATTTAGCTACACTACACTAAAATATTTTCGTGGAGTTAATTTCAAATAAACTTAAATCATGCTCACCGCAAATTCATTAATGTAAATCAAAAGAGCTCCATGAATATAAAGAGTCAACAAAAGATTGAAAACCTCACCAAATACATTACGTAGAAAATTTTCGCCAAACGAACGAGGAACGTTTAACTTCTTGTTTAAATATTTGATGCTTCATTCGTACACTTTTCATATTCACCTGTAAAGGGTGAAATATGGATATTTTCGGAGCATCGATAACCGAAGGAACAAAACCTTTTCAGTGAAGTAAAAAAATGGGTCTAGATAACAATACGACTTGCAGATTCATTCGGAGGGGAAACTCAACGGAAGGGAAAACGAAATATTGAAATTTTATACTATGGAATTTTATTGAAACAGACAGATATTTTTTTTGCTGGTTCTGATTGTTCGAAGACCTCGTGGGACTCGAAAGTAATCACAAAAGTTCTATAACAAATATCACTATATTTCCAAAATAATTATTTCTGCAAGTTAGGCTTGAGCGTTCCAATTAAAATATGTAGGATTAAAAACGGAACGTGTGAAAAGAGTGTGGAACGGAGCGTTATGATGTGAGTGAGAGTAAACGGAAAGAAAGAGAGAAGAAAATAACAGACAGAATGACAGGTAAATAGGAAGATGACGAAGACGGTTGATAAGGGGCAAGACGTAATAAAAGTGTTAATTATTATTATAACGGAAGATTTTGGAACAGTGGAAATTTTATTTTATCTGCTGCGATCCCTATTCTACATATATTTACGCTTGTATATTATACGCAATGGTATCACGGTACTTTTTATCTATAGGATTAATAGGCTTTTCAACATACGGCTTTTCAAATTCTAAACCCCAAACCAAACTAGCCTTTAGACATACGCTAAGCGTGAAAATAAAAGTTTGGTCATTCACATCCTGCATCAAACTCAAATAGTTTCATTTTAGGATACAAATAAAACGTATTTTTATGAAGAAAAGACACAGCTAAGATGAACTTGAACAATAAAGTAACCATAATATTTTATGATAAAAACAATGCGACTAAATATATTTAGGCTTCTTGAAACTATTCCGCTTTAAACAGCGTGCTGTTGTGAGTTAACGCGTCCTTGCACTATTGCTATCTTCAGTGGAACAACTTCGCTGCATTGCGGCTTTTCCGGCTAACAGTCCCCAAGACAGTTGAGGCAAGAATTTTACAAACACAATTTCTAACAGATGTATTTCAAAAGTTTGGTCAGGATGAATTTAGGTTGATTCAGATATTTGACAACAAAATGGAAGAGGTCATCTTAAGAAATCCATAGAAACTAAACACAAGTATTGTGAGACCGTAGAAACTAAGAGTCTAGCCGTTAAGGGGTATTCATGTGTTTTCTGCTAATCTAACACTTGTGTTTCTTGAAATAGAGTGTAATTTTTTTAATCAAATATCGAATTCTGCATTTCGGTCCGTTTCTAATCAAGATTCCATAAACACGAAGACAATTAATTTAGGGAGCTCTATCGTCTCAGGAATTTGGCTTCTGAGTTATTCACCACTTAACATAAAGATAAGGAGTTACTAACAGTCATAACGCGGGACGTGTTCGGATTAATGTCTGTAAACCCCTTCCATAGAAATGCTGTGCTGATATTTGAATTCATGAAACGTATACCTAAATGGGATTTTTATTATTCTCGAAACTTCGAAGAAAGTCTTAGAAAGTAAATCGAAAGCAATAAAGCTAAAACGCAACTAAGCTTTGGATTTGATAAAGAATTTTAATGTTTTAATTCGGACGGTGGCGTTCTCATTACAACGCTGTCTACTAGGGATACTAGTTACTCTTTAATAGCTGTTGGATTTTTAGCTCATCGGGCTAGTGTAAAAAAAAATTCCGTACCACCACTGACACCAAAAACGTTCCACAAAAGGTTCCACAAATAACGTACAATTTTATCGATGTGAACGCAAAAATGACGATGGATTTACTACATATTAGAACACGAGTCCACACTTACCTAATAGTAAGTGGTTACAGGAGCCTGTACTCTATGACCACACGAATGGCCATATGCATAAAAATAGCACTCCCAAAAAATAAGGAAATGTTAAATTACCTCGAAAAACAGCTCACTCATCCTCCCATACACAAAGTACAACCTTTCATCGTGGACCGTGAAATTTGAAAACCTTGGCACATCATTGCATAAGCCCGTCCAATTATACCAACACACACGACTGCCATTAAGTGGTTAAACTAACGCCATGTTAAAGTCAGTTTTGATAAGTCACCCCGTAATGCCTTTAGACATGAGGCAGATGCTCTTAATGTACTCATACCTTTCTTTAGTTTAATTAAATTGCCGGTAGTAGTTAGTGATGTTACATAAGACGTTTTTATTTATTATAAACAGCCAGTTTTGAGTTGTAATGAACATAGACTTGACGTGAATAAATTTTAAAGAATGGAAACGCATAATGTCACGACGCTGACGAATCACGGACAAGGGAATCCCAAACAAAAGTATGATAGAATGTGGCAATTATGATCTCGGAAAATTTGCTTTTTCTATTGAAATTTCCTGCAATGGAAAGTGCTAGAAAACGGCTGACCAGAGATGTCCAACGAAAATGACATAATAATGGTACGGCCAGCCATTATATTATTTAAAAGATTCTAACGATCTATAATGATAATAATTCTCAAATTAATTCCTTTATTTCTATATTTACGTACTAAAGGGCACATTTTGAATGTCTAGGACCTTCCGGCCGCGAAGTGATTGTGCTTTCCGGTTCTAAGGACTAATTATTTCAGCGTTTACGTTGAAATGTCCATGTCAAAAGCTCTATAGTAAGCTTTAGATAAGCGATGAATAGTGCCCAAATTATTGAAGCTAAACACTTATAAAAGGCCTTTATCTAGATTTAACTAGCTCAAAATTAGTTAACTAAAATAAAATTGGGTCTGAATATAACTATTTGAGTGTCTTCATACGAAAATAGTGAGATTGTTCTTTAGTCAAAATAAGCCAAGATAAAAGTAAATTCACAGTAGGCTTTGGACAAATTTCCGTGTGTCAGGTATTCGAAGCCATAAAGAAAAGTGGTGCCGTTACCCAGAAAAGGCGGACCCTTTCCTTAACAAGATAAAGCGGAGGTCAATAGTAGTGATCCGGGCAGGATGTACTTCAATCTATCGAGATAACAAATACACTTACTTATTCAAATCGTTTCATTACATAGAAAGGTACGTATTTGATTCGACGATCATAAGTAAACATTTTTAACTAATTCTGATTAAATAAAGTTTTCTGAATCTAGAACATCTGTATATTAATACGTGAAGCAAAAACTTTGTACCCCTTTTTAGGAAAATTGCGCGGACGAAGGAGTATGAAATTTCTCACACTTATAGAGAATATAGAGAAGGAGTGCACAATGCTATTTTTTTTAAATAATGCATAAAAGATACTTTAAATCAATAAAGAAAACATTACACACACTACCATATATTTGACATAACACATACATAAACATATACTCTTTGTTTACTGTCAATTGGGAAACTTTTGTTATTGTTTAGATTGTGTGGTCGAATTGAAAATAGATTAGTATTGTTTGTCTTTAATAATATTGAGCTATAGTGCAGTTTTGGCGAATACTGTGATTACATTATCGAATTATAATAGTGTTTGACAACAGAACCATAATAATGTTTAAACTTATAATTTCATTTAGTTATAGTCGAATTTCAACTACTGCGGGGCCACTAGTACCTATAAAATTGATTAACAATGTATGAAAATGGGGAGTAAAAAGAAATTTGATACTTATTAGTTAATTTTAAAAAGTATAATTATCTCCTAGTTCTGCGAGTATCATTGCCTTATTCCTATTTTTACAAATGAAATTTTAGTACCAGTTCTTTTTTTTCTAACATGCAAATTTATTCCAATATTTTTGCATAAATAATCAAGTAAATTAATCTCAACGGATTTCACTGAAGTAAATATGTAAATTTTGAAATTATGACTTCCGCCCGTGACTCGTATGCGTCCAGGCCTTTCGGAAAAGGTCGCCATTTTTTTTTAAAATAAAAATGTCGTGTCAGTTTTGGGGAAAGGTTACTTTATTCAATGTGTTTCCCGATATTTTGCGTCGCTGTAATAATTGTTGCATAAAATAAATAAATTAACAATTAGTGCTATCGAAAAGTTCGGTGTCAAGCAATTGATTGACCAAAGTTTTCTTCGTTTGACCTGACACTTTACATGATTTTTGAAATTGGTTAGTTACTTCAGATACGTCTACAATGTCAGAATGGTACTGCTTTTACCCTTTGGCCTTGTTGAAGACATAATTACAAGGCCATATCGTAGTGTCACAGTACTAAAAAGATCTAAGAGGGAAGATCACTACTCTAGACTTTTTTGGGGACTTTAAAATGTACGCCTCCCTAGAAAAACCCACGAATCGCTTAGAAATTTCAGGAAACAGGCAGATTTTGGTTCTCTCTGTGTTTTTTAAGTTAGATTGCATGAAGAGTGCTCTGAAAGTACATTTTGAGTTTTTTTTTTTTATTGCTCTTGTAGGCAGACGAACATACGGCCCACCTGATGGTGAGTGGTTACCGTCGCCCATGGACTTCAGCAATGCCAGGGGCAGAGCCAAGCCGCTGCCTACTGAGTGCATCCGTATCATCGTAATCGCATCACCTCTCGCTACTGAAACCGTTACTCGATTCCAATTTAGTTATCTGCTCTTATCAAATACGTGTCAAGATGTGTTATGTCCTACGTACGTCCTGTCAAGTTATGACATTCATCAAAGAAGTTTGAGAAGCATTGGGCCGCTAGCATTGCCAATTTCCATGAACGATTTTTAAATCCAATTTTTTGTTGGCAGGTCACCAATCGATAAAAATTAAATATTTCAGCCAATTGAACCGTAACGCCAACACTATTTGTCAGCCGTTCATTGAATGTTTGAATTGTTACTTTAACAATTAATTTAGCCGAATAAATTTTAATGTTAGTTGTACGAATTTTATTTTTTGTGGCTATACGATAAATAATAAACGAGACTTTCCTTTTTGGTTACATTAAAATCGATAAACTATTTGCATTGGATTAATGGTCTATTATAGCCCTTAAATGAGATGCAGTGATTGCTTTGAGGCAGAATTAGACAAGGAAATGCTAACCAAAGTGCTATAGAATTCTACTTAAAAATTACAAAATTATCTTAGTATTCTTCTTATTTTTTTATTTATTGCTTAGATGGGTGGACGAGCCTCACAGCCCACCTGGTATTAAATGGTTACCAGAGCTCATAGACATCTACAACGTAAATGCAGCTACCAACCTTGAGACATGAGTTGTAAGGTCTCACTTTTAATAATACAACGGCTGCCCCGCCCTTCAAACCGAAACCGAAACGCATTACTGCTTCACGGCAGAAGTAGGCAGGGCGGTGGTACCTACCCATGCGGACGCACAAGACGTCCTACCACCAGTAATTACGCAAATTATAATTTTTACGAGTTTGATTTTTATTACACGATGTTCTCCTTCACAGTGGAAGTCAATCGTGAACATTTGTTAAGTACGTATTTCATCGGAAAAATTAGTACCTGTTGGTGATATTCGAACACCGATGCATCGCTCCATACGAATGCACCGAACGTCTTATCCTTTAGGCCACGACGACTTTAATTTATAAGAAAACTATACTCATTTTTAAGGAAACTAGATGCTCAAAATTTCAATTTCAATTTTCAATAAACAGTAAGCGCATAAGAACAAGCACTTTACAATGAATCCGGAAATTTTGTTTAAAAGTTACATATTTTTTGGGGCCAAACAAAAATAATGTGGCAGATTAAAGTAAAGTATTTTTTGTGTTGCCAGATTCGAAAATGTCCGTCTCCGAATTCAGAAGGAAGAAGCTTCTGTACGTGTTCAACGTGTTCTTCGGTGAGTTATCAAAGTTTTGGATCAAATTTATTATTTTCATTGAAAAAGTTATTTTTCAATTTACTTTCCATCTTTTTTCGCAGACGTCAACCAGAGCGGAACCATTGAGAGGAAAGACTTCGAGTTGGCGATTGAGGTATAAAATCTTTTCCGCTTTTTCTTTTGCGAGATATTAAGAATTATATTTAAGGTATTACGTAAATTTTTAAGTCTTTCAGTTATGTGTCTCTATTTAGCCTCACTTGCTACAAAAATATTAATTCAGTGAAGTTTGGACAGCTTATTTTCTTTCAATTTAGAACTTTTGTCTGAAAGGGATCGCTATAAATGTTAAGAATGCCAATAATTCACTTACTTAAACAAACAATTTCCTCAATTTATTGTTTAAGCAGTCTAGAAAAAATATAAAAAATTTTAACTTCCAATTCTAACATGTTTTTATTATAGCTACGACTATGCTTAGCAGAACATAGATCTATTAGATGGAATAAGATACTATTTATAAGTTATAAGACTAGATTTGGCCATAATAAATTAGCATTGGAATCAGAAGGAAAAAAACAACAAATAAATCTCTACCTACGTAAAATTCAGAATTAGCTCTATGTTGCATAGTGGAGTGTACTAAATATCCAGTCTTCTTCTTTTAGTAAAACACATAATGTCGTAATAGTGTCAAGAATATTCATGCTTTTGTGTCCGCTTCATATTTTATGTTTTTATTAAACGGTTTTATTTAGCTCGACCTGTACGGAATTTGTTTTTTATTTATTTGGGTCAAAATTAGAAATTGAAATTTAAGCACCTTCCCGTTGTCAGATTGATCTGAAATTTGGTACACACATTTAATTTAGATGACAATACAATATAATAAAATCAATGACATTATAAATCTAAGATGGCCGCCGATACAAAATGGCGGATTACATATTTTTCCTTAAACCCTTCAATATGGGTATCAAATGAAAGGGCTACACTAGTAAAACACGATGATTATGTCAAAATTTAAAATTCAAGATGGACGCCGTTCCAATATGGCGGACTAGGTACATATTTTTCCACAACCACCACAATATGGGTATCAAATAATAGGACTACACTAGCAGAATACTGTCATTATGTCAAAATTTCGTATTAGGTGTTACAAGTTACAAACTGGCGTATTAGGTGGGGGCATGATTAGTCGTGTCGAGAACAGTTGCGTCCAAGATTGTGTGACTTAGAGGGGCAGATAAAAAAAAAAAGGTAATTAGATACCTCGTTAGTAAGCGGTAGCTATACCACCCAAGTTAAGGTAATAGGTTAAAACGCCTGTCAGCGGAGCAGTTCGGATTCAGGGAGGGCCGCTCGACCATCGACGCGGTGATGCGCGTGCGTGCCCTCTCTGATGAGGCTGTCGGCCAGGGCGGGGTTGCACTGGCGGTGTCCCTTGACATCGCCAACGCGTTCAACACCTTGCCCTGGTCGGTGATCGCAGGGGCGCTGGAGTATCACGGCGTCCCTGCGTATCTCCGTCGGCTGATCGGGTCCTACCTCGAGGACAGGTCGGTCGTGTGCACCGGGCACGGTGGGGCGGTGCTCCGCTTCCCCGTCCAGCGCGGTGTTCCACAGGGGTCGGTCCTTGGCCCTCTCTTGTGGAACATCGGCTACGACTGGGTCCTGCGTAGCGCCCTAAGTGCTCCTCTTCCGGGTCTGAGCGTAGTTTGTTACGCGGACGACACTTTGGTCGTGGCCCGGGGGAGGGACTTGCGAGAGTCTGCCCGTCTTTCCTGCGCGGGGGTGGCCTTCGTCATCGGCAGGATCCGAAGGCTGGGTCTGGAGGTGGCGCTCGATAAATCCCAGGCCCTGTTGTTTCACGGGGCCCGGAGAGCGCCGCCTCAGGGGGCCCACCTTGTGATCGGAGGCGTTCGCGTCGAGATCGAGGCGACCGGATTACGGTACCTCGGTCTCGTACTGGACGGTCGTTGGAGCTTCCGCACTCACTTTGAGAGATTAGGTCCCCGATTGATGGCGGCCGCCGGCTCGCTGAGTCGGCTGTTGCCGAACGTCGGGGGGCCTGACGTGGTGGTGCGCCGCCTCTACACGGGGGTGGTGCGGTCGATGGCACTGTACGGGGCTCCCGTGTGGTGCCACGCCCTGACCCGCGACAACGTTGCGGCGTTGCGACGTCCGCAGCGCGCGATTGCGGTCAGGGCGGTTCGTGGATACCGCACCGTCTCGTTCGAGGCGGCGTGCGTGCTAGCTGAGACGCCTCCCTGGGACCTGGAAGCGGAGGCGCTCGCTGCGGATTACGCGTGGCGATGTGATCTCCGCTCCAGGGGGGAGCCGCGTCCTGGCGCGGTGGAAGTTCGAGCGCGGAAGCTTCAATCTCGGCGTGCCGTGCTCGAGGCGTGGTCTCGCCGCCTGGCGGACCCCGCCTACGGGCGACGGACCGTCGAGGCGATCCGCCCGGTCCTCTCGGACTGGGTGAATCGCGACCGAGGACGTCTCACCTTCCGAGCGACGCAGGTGCTCACGGGACACGGCTGTTTCGGTCGCTACCTGCACCTCGTCGCCCGGAGGGAGCCGACGCCGAAGTGCCACCACTGCAGTGGCTGCAACGAGGACACGGCGGAGCACACGCTCGCGTACTGCCCCGCTTTCGCGGAGCAGCGCCGCGTCCTCGTTGCAAAAATAGGACCGGACTTGTCGCTTCCGACCGTCATGGCTACGATGCTCGGCAGCGACGAGTCCTGGCAGGCGATGCTCGACTTCTGCGAGTCCACCATCTCGCAGAAGGAGGCGGCGGAACGGGAGAGGGAGAGCTCTTCTTCCCTCTCGGCGCCGTGCCGCCGCCGTCGGGCCGGGGGTCGGAGGAGGGCGTTTGTCCAGCTCCAGCCCCTATGAGGAGGCAGTCTCCTCCCGGTGATGGTCACGGGGCGACCTAAGGGGGTTGAGGCTGCGCTGCACGCTACCGTCACTCTAGCGCGCTGGCACCAGGAGGACGGGACGGCGCGTCGGCGGCTGCGGACTGCGATGCGGTCCGCATTTTCGTCGTCGCTGTCGTCGCCGAACATACTGTTGAAGAGCAACCCGGTCGGCGGTGTATCGCGTTCCGACCCGGCAGGCTGGTTCTGGCCCAGCGGGGTATCCCGGAACACCAGCGGCACCGCCCGGGCGGCCTGGTAGGGCCGCCGTACCGCGGAGACTGACGTCGTTGGTCGTCGACTATCGCCTCGACGACCCGTCGGTCGGGCGTCCTCGGGGTGGCGCCGCGTGTCTGGTTGTAGTGTTGACCGCGGGAACCCCCCTACTCTGAACGGGTTCTGACCCCGGACGGAGATCGGACGTCGGGTGTAAGAGTGCAGGGGAGTCGTTTAGTGGGGGGCCCTAAAATCCTTGGGCCCGCGATCTGCTCTCAACACCTGCAGATCGTTGAGTCTCACATACCCCGCGCGCCCCCTAGGCGCGGGGACCTCGTAGGAGGATCGGCCACGGGCCCGAGAAAAAAAAAAAAAAAAAAAAAAGATTTAAAACGTGCCGAGGACTGTATGGCATTAGGGTGGGTAAAAATGTAATATCGTCAGCGCTTCCCCCTCAAGATTGGGCGCATCTTGTTGTATATTAAGCCTTGCCCCTTTGCTGGACTTCTGGCGGGGTCGACCGTCAAAATGCCCCTTAATCGTGGGAACAACATGGTAACAATAAATAAATAAAAATGGGTAAAAATTTTTTTAAGCTAAACGGTTTTATTTTATGTGCACTGAAAACTACAAAATAAATAAATAGTTACTTACCTATCAACCTACGTAGGTGATCTCGGTCATTAATATCTCTGATGGTAGTGGTTGTCATAACATGAACCATGTCAGCGGCCGAAAGGTAGTTCATGAAAGAACACTAACACCAGGGTTTGCTTGGTAGGTAAACTAAGCAGCCCACACTATAACAAGTAGGTATTTTGACCTTCTAGTTCAGAAATATTTTAGTACTAGGCAGAATAGCTTTTAGGCATATTAGACTAAAATAAAAACGTGGGGCCCCTCTGAAATCATACCTATGGCAGAGCATATCTTATACTTTGGTAGATCATGAGCTCGGCGTTCGCTGGGGAAGCCGCCACGGCTGGTTATTGATGGTCAAAACCTCCAGTTACGATTATAGTAAGTGGATTCAGCGGACCCTGAACTTCAGAGCTATGAGGTTTCGGATGCGACGGGGATAAACCGCTAGGATGATGATGATGACGATTATAATAAGTCGATGCAATCCACACTTAGTATAGTAGAAAGTAATACATAATGGGCCCCACGTTTTTATTTTAGTCTAATATGCCTAAAAGCTATTCTGCCTAGTACTAAAATATTTCTGAACTAGAATGTCAAAATACCTACTTGTTATAGTGTGGGCTGCTTAGTTTACCTACCAAGCAAACCCTGGTGTTAGTGTTCTTTCATGAACTACCTTTCGGCCGCTGACATGGTTCATGTTATGACAACCACTACCATCAGAGATATTAATGACCGAGATCACCTACGTAGGTTGATAGGTAAGTAACTATTTATTTATTTTGTAGTTTTCAGTGCACATAAAATAAAACCGTTTAGCTTAAAAAAAAATTTACCCATTTTTATTTATTTATTTATTGCTTAGATGGATGTATGAGCTCTCAACCCACCTGGTGTTAAGTGGTTACTGGAGCCCATAGACATCTACAATGAAAATGCGCCACCCACCTTGAGATATAAGTTCTAAGGTCTCAGTATAGTTACAACGGCTACCCCACCCTTCAAACCGAAACGCATTACTGCTTCACGGCAGAAATAGGCGGGGTGGTGATACCTACCCGTGCGGACTCACAAGAGGTCCACCAGTAATTTTTTTATTACGTATGTATATTATTATATAATTTTATTAGGGTTCTATTGGCATTCCCATTGGATTGTACCGTTGTAACTTTATTAAATTCTTTGTTTTGTGTTTCTTTGAAATTGACGCTGTCTGAAGGCACACTAATCTAGTCTTGAAAGATCGTGTTTTAAGAACATATTGTTTTTAGTTTAAATTAAATTTCCTTTCATGTTTTCATTGTTTCAAATTAATTTAAGTGCATATAAGTGATCTTTTAGGATTAATTTACATATTGATTGTAAATTGTTCGTTGCTCAAATTTCGGCTTTTTTTGTTATCTAAGATATCTTGTAAATGGCCGACTTGGAATACCAAGTCGGCCATTTACAAGATTATACCAATAGGTATACTTTTTCAGAGCCCATGAACCACATTAAATTTAGGTGAGTCGTAAATTCATTTGCCAATAGCAAATATATTTTTATATTATAAATTTGTTACAGAAAATTTGCAGTCTCCGTGGATGGAAGCCCGGAGATCAGAAGAACACTGAGACTCATGAGATCATGATCAAGATATGGGATGGACTGAGGAAACGAGCTGACTCCAACAAGGATGGACAGGTTAACTATAACACAAACATAGCTATACGAAATAAATTTTAATTACCTACTTTTTAATTGTTCAACAACCTGAAACGACCCAAAAAATATTGACTACAGTCTGCATACCGTTCATCGTGAGACATAACATTGAAGTTTGGTGGTAGAGCATGTTGTGAACTCGCACAGATAAATCCAATTTATTTTATAACTAAGTGGGTGTAACGTGCAGGATGTTTTGTCCGTGGACTGCTTATAGTAACTGTTTAATACCATGTGGAAGTTGAACTCGATTGCTCATCTACGCGACCAATTAAAAAAAAACTTTGCAAAGACCAAAGATTATAATTCCATAGTTTTATTATAAAAAAAAAAATGTGGTGTCGTGGGACACCAGGTAGGAACGAAGTTCCTTCGGCTAATGTAGAATCGACACAATATGCAAAAAAAAAAACGTGTTCAATTTTATGTAGGTTTTCTTGATTTTTCTTTTAAATTTTGCTGATTAGTTTTTATTTAAGTACAGGAAAGTACTTAGGAAATTTAGTATTTTAGGAAATAATAAATTACGTAAAATAAAAAAAAAATCGTAATTCAAATTTTCAATTAAAATAACAAAATATGTCTCCTTATTTTTATTTGACAACATAAAATAACATAGAAATAATTACAAAATAGAGAGAGAAGGGATGAGAGAACGAAAAGAAAGAAGGAGAAAGAGAAAGGTATTATACACTACTCGCTTGTGTATACATACGACTGTCGCGCCTGCGCACGTCTCATTTAACGGTTTTATTCCACGCACTTTTTCTTACGGTTTTACTATCACATCTTTTTCAGTTCGGTCGCGCAGCAAAATCCATATCTCCTCCAAGCCAAGGAACTTCGTTCCAAAAATTAAGGGATAATTTAGGCGTTCATTTGTATCCAACGCAATTATCTCAAACCACGTAGACAATATTTCTCATTAATTCAGTACCCTTGTATCCTTTGGTTAATGTTAAAAAAATACGGACACCCTCCCTAATTGTGCGATACTGTTTCCAGTTCATTGTTCAGAAATAAATTGCCTGTGTGACCTTCATTACGTCTTTTTGCCGAGTAATTTCATTATTGTACGCCCTTTTATGAAGGACGCAACAAATATACTTTGATAAATGTATTATCTTTTTTGGATAAAGACACGTGTGGTTTGCGAAAATATGCCATTGGCGCGGAACAATTTAATAATAGGGTTTTGGATTAATTTTGGCCTTAGCTCATATTCCAGTGTGTACGTTAATTTTGGAATTTACCTACCTGTGTGAACGGCCGCGTTTGTAAAGTTAGATAGGCGAATAAAATAAGGCTTTTCGCCGTCGACACAAAACCGTTTTTGATTGAATTTTTTTCAGAAAACCGGATGATTGAATCAAGTGGTTCCGTGTTTTTTTTTTTTTGCCTCCGAGAAAAATTGAAAATTTCGCTACCGAAAAATTTGAATATTGTGCTAACCAGCCATTTTTGTACTCGTATATTTTATACTAGCGAACTCGGCGAACTTTGTTCCGCCTTAGAGGCAATAAATGGGCAGACTTTTGATCAAGGTCAATTTTTTATTTGGATAATTAATGTAAATTAAAAAAGCAAGTATTTTAATGATTCTTTATTGGCCATGTTAGTTATTATTATTATATTTTCTTGTTCTTCTTCAGTCCTTTCACTCGCAAAGTTTCGAATCCTAGTTGCATTATGGTTTCGTCGGGAAAGATTTGATCGTGTTGGTCCCGACATGGCTTTCTTAATGATTAACTCTCTCGGCACAATAAGCTAATAGAAACTCGAAACAAACACATCAACCGGTCAACTTCAAAATTCTACTATAATTAACCATAAACTACATTACGTTTAGCTGTCAGTTGCGTTTTGTTATTCCATATCTGTTGCGTTTTGTTATACCACATTTTATGTCACATCCCACAGAAACGTGATGAAAAGTATCCTATGTCCTTCTCCTGATCCTAAGCTACCTCCCCACCAATTTTCAGCCAAATCAGTTCAGTCATTGTTGAGTTATAAATAGTGTAACTAACACGACTTTCTTTTATATATATATAGATTTGTAGAACCTTAAGTTTAATTTCTAACAGAACAAACTAATACATAGGCGGCACTGAAAATTTCGGGGATTAACGAAGTGACACAACATTACTATTTAAAAATATATTTATTGCTTTTCGAAGTATTCTCCGCGAAATTTGACACATTTTTCCATACGATGGAACCAATCATTGAAGCAACCATTCCATTCGGAAGTTAGGGTCTCCAAAATGGCCGTTTTGTAGGCGTCCACAGCTTCTTCAGGTGATGAAAATCTCTGTCCACGCAATTTATTCTTTATTTTAGGGAAAGTATAGAAATCAGTAGGGCTTAGGTCGGGGCTGTACGGCGGATGGTCTAATAATTCTATGTTTTCTTGCTCTAAAAACTCTTTTGTTCTGTGCGCGGTGTGAGAACTCGCATTGTCGTGATGGAGGATGATGCGGCGGTTGCAGTTCTCTTTATGGAGTTCAGAAACGACCTGTCGCAAACAAATGCTAGCATACCATTCTGTAGCCGTTCTTTGTCCCTCAAGAGGAATAGTCGTAACATGGCCAGTTTTGGAGACAAACGTGGCCACCATTTTTTTTGCAACACTCCGTGAACGAACAATTTTTGTTGTATATCCAGGATTCATCACCTGATACAATGTTGTATACAGCATTTGAGGATCCTGCGTGGAATCTTTCGAGAGTTCTGACGCACCAAGTAACGCGAGCCGCTTTTTGCTCTTCACAGAGAGAATGCGGTATCCATCGGGAAAACAACTTTTTTACACCTAATTGTTCATGCAAGATTATTTGTATTTGACTCATGCCAATGTCTAAAGTTGCCTGAATTTCGCGGTATGTCACATGTCGATCTTCCTCAATCAGCTTCCGCACAGCATCAACGTTGTCTTGGGTGACTGCAGTTTTTGGACGACCTTGACGGGGATCATCACTGAGCTTGACACGTCCACGTTGAAACTCAGCAAACCAGCGATAAATTGTGGTTTTGGATGGGGCTTCATCACCAAATGCAGAAATCATCCGGTCAACACACTGTTTTTGTGTTAAACCACTTCGAAAGTCATAATAAATCATCGCTCTTGAATTTTCTCGAGTCAATTCCATTTTCTCAACGACTAAACAAGTTTGACAAAACCTCGTGACAAGACCGAGAATATTTTTTAAAATAAATAAATGGTATTCGATTTTTAAAACCAAGGAGTTTTCAAATAAAAAGATTTTAATATGACAGGAACAGTGGAAATATTCCATTCCCGATACTTTTAGTGCAGCCCTCGTAAAATGTTGAGTTTTGACAGTTTGTATGACTTAAGTTTTCATTTTCACGATAAGAGGACGCCTGGAAACGTCTGAAATATAATGACAACAAAAAGGGTATTAATTCGTGAAAGTAATTCTAATTAAATCTTATATGTCTATTTCAACAACCGATTACAACCAATAGCCTCATTAATTTTGCCACGAACGACACGATATCAACCAGTATGGTGGATATCGCTACAAACTCCTGAAGAATAAGAACAGAATATTGCTCTTAGTCGCAAACTCTTCTGTCTCTGTTTCTGTTCAACTGTCTCTTAGATTCGTTCTGAACACACCACTAATATATGACAAACATCCTCTCTCCTGTTACGGTCTGAGAATTATATATATATATATTGCTTAGATGTGTGGACGAGCTCACAGCCCACGTGGTGTTAAGTGGTTACTGGAGCCCATAGACATTTACGACGTAAATGCGCCACCCACCTTGAGATATAAGTTCTAAGGTCTCAAGTATAGTTACAGCGGCTGCCCCACCCTTCAAACCGAAACGCATTACCGCTTCACGGCAGAAATAGGCAGGGTGGTGATACCTACCCGCACGGACTCACAAGAGGTCCTACCACCAGAATGCACCTCAAAATTTCCTTTTATCTGGTTTTTCTTCTAATAAACTACATTCTCTAGGTTTCCGTAGAAGAGTGGGTATCTATGTGGAATGACTACGCTCAGAACCCATCAGCAGCTCTGAAATGGCAGCAACTCTACTGCCAATTCATGTTTCAACTGGAAGACGCTAGCGCCGATGGGACTATCGACTGTGACGAATTCACCACTGTTTGCTCCTCGTACGGAATCGACCCCAACGAATGCAAGATGGCTTTCAGCAAGATGGCCAAGGTCAATTTAAATTTTTTCGATAGCTGTATTAATATTATTATTGGTTTTACAAATTTTATCAAGAGCTGCTTTGCCTAATCGTTCAAAATGGTTAGGTCATCATTGACTTGTCAAGTGGTTACTGGAGCCTGTCTCCAAATTTAGTGCACCCATCCACAGTTAGACAACAGAAGTGCCAATCGTAAACAAAACTCATATGTCTACATGCATATGTGATGAGACGAAATGAAAATGAGATTGGTAAGAGAGTGTTAACTATGAATGTTAAATAGGTATATAGAGGAAGAGGTAGGCCTAAGAAGAAATGGATGGATTGCATGAAAGACGAAATGTGTAAGAGGTGAGTGAGCGAAGAAATGGTATATTATAGAGTGGTGTGGAAGAAGAAAACATATTGCGCGGACCCCATACGACTGGGAGAAGGGCAGAGATGATTATGGAGTACTAAATCAAGGTAAATAGCCTTGTGGTTTTACTTCTCGATGCTCCAAAAAGTTTGTCGGTATTATGATACATTTATTACTGAAATATTTGAAGCTTTTTTTGATAACAGAACTAGTTGAACAGTTTATGTTGCACCGAGAATTTAAGTTTTGTAACTCGTTTATTTAATCTAGGGCAAGCACAACGTGTCCTGGGAGGAGTTCCAGGAACTATGGAAGGAGTACTTCTCGACTGAGGATCCTAACGCGGCCGGGAACTTCATCTTCGGAAGAACTACTTTTTAAAATCCAAGCTACAACTTTTGAAATTTAAACGAAGACAGAGAGTCTCATAACATTCCAACTAATTTAGATGTTTCTTGAAATGTGACGGGCGATGCTTCTAATCTTAACTAGTCGATTGCGTTCACAGCGTTAATGCAACGACAATGCGACACACCTATCATTCTCTTAGATATATGTGTTCATGATAAATAAATAACCTATATCTTAAAGTTTCTCTCTTATAATGGATACACTTCTCAAATCTAATACTCATAATTAAGGCTCAAACTCAATTAGTTGCTGTAGACTGTGCTTCCATACGTGCCCCACGACTGTCAATTTGCTGTCATCGTTTGACATTTGACTATGATAAGACATCAATTCGGAAGTGGAAATGGAATTCGTCATTTAGAACTAATCTTAACGTCATCAACGTAAAATATTTATGAATCTCTTTAGAATTTAATTCTTAAATTATTGTCTTTCCGAATTAAGTCTCAATTCTTTAAGGTGTTTTCTAGATAATGTATTTTTTGTTCGATTCACTTGAGTACCAGTCTTATGTTGATTTAAATAATGTATTATTTGAAATGACGAATGCGTGTATTACTCTTTAATGTCGTTTACTGTGTTAATTGTTATCTAGTTACCATTATTTCGTTATGTTTATGTTATTTTTTTTTTTTTTTATATCTCTCTTATCCTGGCGGGATTTCTCTAGATTCTTATTACATCGCTATACTAAATAATATAAATCAATTAAATGGTCATGAATGGAACTGTTCGTTTTACTCTGAATCCTGATACCTTACCTATTATAACCATTTTATAATAACTAAACATGATCTTCATTACATCACAGATTATGTCAAAGTCGGCCATTTGTAAATCGTAATTAATCATAACGTATCGTATCGTAATCATTAATATTGCAGCTATAATAAACTTCGACAGAAAATATAAGACAAAGTGAGAAAGGTTTATGACACTAACAACGCCCCAAATCTACTGCTGCACAGCTAGTTAGGGTGAGCTGTCAATACCAGGACGCCATTACTCGAATCTCATACCAAAATATATTTTCTTAAAGATATTTAAGATTCTCATATTAAACTCAAAAAATTTAATTCTATTTGTTTATAAAGTATCTTGCTTATCTATGTGATCATTTGTTAAAACAAAAAGATTAAATAATGAGCATACGGCCCACCTGATGGTGAGTGGTTATCGTCGCCCATGGACTTCAGCAATGCCAGGGGCAGAGCCAAGCCGCTGCCTACAAATTTGTCTTTAAGCTTCCCGTTTCATTATTAATAATTCATATTCATTTATTTATCATCGTCGCTGTCTTAGAAGTATTGTGTATGACAGTTCAAATATACCCACATAACTAAAAAAAACGAAACTACAGTGCACACAGTGGTTCTTCGTTTTTATTCTTCAATTGGAAATACTTAATATTTTTAAATGAATGCAGATGGAACTACAATTAACTCTTCTTTTTACCCCAATCCTAATCAAGGTTGGCACAAGATGTATATTTAAATCTAAATCAAATTCGATCTTCAATTTCGCCCGCAAGATTTTCGTCCAATATCAGATATTCTTATGTGGAACATTTAACAAGAGCTGACTGTCTATGCAAAAGACAAATGATCTATGTAATATTACGTAAAATCATGTTATTTAAAAGGCTTTAAGAGGACCGACATAAGAATATCCACACAGCGTTATTTTTATCATAGCCAACTTTAAAATCGTCAGAAAAAACAAAACACTGTATCAACTAGAAATAGTCACTCAACGCTTATCAACAAGTCTGCCCAGTCATCTGTGACCAATAATACTGTAAGGTTGTCAAAGGTTGAAAAAAGTTCAAGCTAATTAACACACAAACCTCATATAAACCTGATAAGTAAACAATAAAAAATAAAAAAAGTCTAATGACATATACATACCTATATATACAATAAGCTTCTGCAAAATCCCAAGAAAAGTCGCCGAAGATTCCCTTTTCAATATTGAACAAAATTTTATTCTCAATAACTTGTGTGTTTGGTGATAAGAATAGGGTAAAGCCTACTTTATATGCGTGGTATAAAAATTTACATAAACAAAAGCACATCGTAACGTCGTTGAGGGCTTTTATGATACGATAATATACGGGTAACTGTACGCGGACCGGATATTGATTAGACGCTACTGTGGATATCGCATTGTTAGGGTTGAACGACTTTTTTTCATTTTCTGTCCGGATTTACGTTTAACTATTAATAATATTTACGCATAAGTTCAGAAATAGTATAACAATATCAAATAGAAAATTATTAAAGGTACTGTTAATACCGGTTACAGGATGTTTTTTATATTCCCGTATAGGCAGACGAGCATACCTGATGGTGAGTGGTTACCGTCGCCCATGGATGTCAGCAATGCCAGAGGGAGAGCCAAGCCGCTGCCTACTGTTTAATACTCTCCACAAGTCTCGTTTGAAGAAGGACATGTCATAGCGCTCGGGAAACACCGTGGAGGGGAGCTCATTCAAAAGCCGTATGGTACGTGGCAAAAAAGTAGTCGTAGTGGCTCCAGGTAGTATGGATGAACTGTACTCCGGTGGCGGGCGGTGCGATGGTAAAAACGAGACGTTGGTATCATCTCGAACAATTCCTCAGAGCACTCCGCATGGAACATACGGTACTAATATCATTATTATTATTACCATTATTACCCTATCCATTTACATTAAAGTAAAAAAAAGTAAGTAAGCTCGGTTTTAAAGGGTGGAGCAGTCGTTCTTACCCCACTGAGATTCTCACCGGATCTTCTCAGTGTGTCGCGATTTCGATTCTGCGGTACATTCTGCGAAGCACTGCTCTTGCTAGAGCTAGTGTTATCAAATCCTCTCAAGTTGATCCCGTGAGCTTACCTGCCCGTCCGGGTGTACCTGGAATAGCCTCCTAGTCTAACAGCGAATAGGTTGTAAAAAAAACCAAAAAGTCGTTTGTAAAATCCCTATTGAGATTCGAACTGACTTCCTCAAGGTGGGTAGTGGCATTTATATTACGATGTCTATGAACAGCTATATCGCGATTTGATCTGCCAAGCTTCAGTGACAAAAATGTGTAGTGTCGTGTGACACCGGATAAGAACGAAGTTCCTTATTATAAAAATAAAAATTTTAAGTTCTATTTGAGGTATAAAGAAAATAAAACTGGAGGATTCGCAACAACCCACGGTCATTCGGTAACGTGCGAACTTATTATGGTACACGTCATTCACGTTTGTTTGCATAAGAGTTAGTGTATTGCGCAAACGAACGCTCTGAGATCGTGGCCAATGAATGATAAAAATATATGCTATTTTTTTTACGTTATTACAAAGTTAAGTCGTACACTGTGTGCATTACTAATAAAAATCTTACGTTACGGACGTTTTTTCCCGGTTAGGGTACCCCTGCACATCGTCCTTTAAGGAACTTCGTTCCAAAACCCTTCAATGAAGAATTAGTAAGTATTGATAGTAATCTTCTTCCTAGTCAGATACTCTTGGCAAAGTAGTCGTGGCTGTCGATGGACAGGGTTGCGTCTCGTCATCGCCGCTGGCTTCCAAGGCAGCCGCACGTCGAGCGATGTTCCTCCATTGGAAGCGGCTGTTGGCATTGCGAGCACATTCTACTGCGGTGGCTTTCGTAGACTGGTAATCTACCGTTCCAAAATACAACAGTACTTACTATGCTCTGTAACCTACCCTTCTGCAATAGTACTAAGAAAATGCTGTTGCTGATTCTCTATTTACCTATTTATTTATTTGGGAAACAAACAGTACAATACAGACATAATATTTAAAAAAAATAGTTTAAACAATAACCAAATATGTTTCCACAATCAAAATGACGTATAAGTAGAAAGTGAACAGAGAAGAGAAATTTAGTAATTTAAGTTACAAAAAACAAAAGCAACACAATACGCACATATTATTATACACTATAAAACTATAATACTCATGGGACTAAATAACTTTATAAATATTTTAAAATAGCTTTTCTATATGCTACAAGTGACAACCAAAAGATGTCAGCATTAGAGAACTTAGCACCGTACAATCTACAAGATCTACGGACAAAAGAGTAGAAGGATATTTCGTTCGAGCCGTGGACATGTGGAAGGTCTGTTTAGAACGCGCGGAAATATGACTACATTTAAATACATTTAAACTATTGCGTCTTTGAGTCGATTTTCACAATAACCACGGGCAACGATGGGGGGATACTGTTCTAGACTACCTTACTACCTTGTACGCACTATGTTGTCACATTGTGTGATGTTAAAAAAACTTCTGATAAATACAATCGAACTCAATGAATGTTGAATGATGCGGACACAAAAATTATCCTTATTTGATTTGCTTAAATTCGCTTCCGTAGAAAAAAAACGCGCACTAAAAACAAAGAATCATAAATAGCACAAAAAAAATAACCAACCCGAAATAATACTGCCGATAAAATTACCTGTCCTAACACACCTGCAATACGTCTTAAGCACAACAACAAATTTCAGGAGACCCTTTCTTCACATCGGTCCTCATAGGAATCGTAGGCCTTTGAATTTGGATAGCTATACAAGGAAATAAAAAGCCTTTCTTGCCGCCTTTCCATAACGAATTGGGGGTCATTTGTCTTCGTTCGCGAAAGACATAGGTACTAGAGCTGGGGTTTACTGTCTATAACTACCTAATATAGAAAGCCAAAGGCAGCATAACAAAAGTTTGAGCATTATCGATGTCATCTTACTAGCTGGCTACCTTAGCTCCTTAACTTAGGGACCGTATTAAGTCTTCCCCTTCCCTCCCCTTAAGTCTTTCCCCTCAAACTCCAAATAATTTTAATTTAGCATTCGGATTATAGAATACCACTTTTATGTTATACCCAATGCAAATGACTGTTAGTCATCTTGTTCACCAAATTTTTTCAATATTTTAAGAAAAAAATTTACGTGTCTGCGATTATGAATATACCTATATAATTAGAAGAAGCTGCTATAGCAACAGTTAATTTTGAATTATTAGCGTAAGTATATGATTTGCGAAAGGAAAATCGGAAATGTTGTGTAAATAAATGCCTTATAAACGTCAATTACTGTATAAATGAGGACAGAACTATTAGTCAAATCGATTCTGCACCGCCTGTTACATCTATGTAGCCATGACTTGCAAGGCGGCTTCTAATTTCGACAACAGGAAATGAGTAAGGGCATGTGTAGGCACAATTACTAACATGCTTACTGATATGTTATACACATACATGCTTGCCCTATTTATCATGAGTGTGTGTTTATTATTTATTTTTTTATTTCATTTACTTCAGATTTTGCATCCATTCATTAACATTTCATATACCAGAATTATTAATTGGCTTATTGTTATTTAAAGCGAATATAAATATATTATTATAACTAATTGTAAATAATAGAGAAGAAGAATTACAAATAATAAATTAAATCAGTTTATTTCTGTTACCTATCATAGAAATAAAAAAGTGTGTGTGTCCGCTCCGACGCACGACTGGAGTTTACTGGATATAAAAAATTAAACGAAACAATACGAGAAATAGTTCTATATTACGACAACACGATACACTACAGATTATTAACAAATTAACGAGACACAAAACAAACGACTAACAAATATATGAAAATACAATAATGAGAGAAACGCGCGATCAGTACGAGGCTTTGTGGCGGACTGCCGGCGCATGTACTAGCATGTCACACGAA
The DNA here is from genome assembly GCF_030267445.1 of Bombyx mandarina. NCBI lineage: Eukaryota > Metazoa > Arthropoda > Insecta > Lepidoptera > Bombycidae > Bombyx > Bombyx mandarina. The sequence continues at coordinate 3,048,642 of NC_143213.1, forward strand.
ATGCGCATAACGCATTTCGTGTGACATGCTAGTACGATTTTGGTCCCCATAATTTTCATACCCCGGGCCTATATATGTAAATCGATTCTAAAGGAGTAAACTCCAAAAAAAGTGTAATAAGGCTATCTAATAAAATCTTGAATATTTTATTATTATTATTTCTGTATTACTTTCTACTATACTAAGTGTGGATTGTATCGACTTATTATAATCGTCATCATCATCATCCTAGCGGCTTATCCCGGTCGCATCTAAAGCCTCATAGCTCCGGAGTCCAGGGTCCGCTGAATCGACTTACTATAATCGTAACTGGAGGTTTTGACCATCAATAACCAGCCGTGGCGGCTTCACCAGCGAACGCCGAGCTCATGATCTACCAAAGTATAAGATATGCTCTGCCATAGATATGATTTCAGAGGGGCCCCACGTTTTTATTTTAGTCTAATATGCCTAAAAGCTATTCTGCCTAGTACTAAAATATTTCTGAACTAGAAGGTCAAAATACCTACTTGTTATAGTGTGTGCTTAGTTTACCTACCAAGCAAACCCTGGTGTTAGTGTTCTTTCATGAACTGCCTTTCGGCCGCTGACATGGTTCATGTTATGACAACCACTACCATCAGAGATATTAATGACCGAGATGACCTACGTAGGTTGATAGGTAAGTAACTATTTATTTATTTTGTAGTTTTCAGTGCACATAAAATAAAACCGTTTAACTTAAAAGTTTTTTTACCGATTTTTATTTTCTTGTTTTTAGTATTTAGTGAAATTGTCTACCGAATATTCCTCATTCTATTTAATTCATTCAGTGCATCATTATTACATGGTTTCTTACCTGATAATTTAGTACAATCTAATTCCTCAATACATAGATAGCCCTTCCAGAGACTTGACTCGACTTAGAGCCACGTTTGCTTGTCCTTCCTCAAACAATTTTGAGCCTAAATATACTACTGCATGGTCGACGGTTCTGCCCTGCATTTTATGGACGGTGGATGCCCATGACAAAGCTAAGGGCAACATCCTTCTTTCAGCCGTACCATAATTGAATTTTGCTGGAAACTGTATGGCTTTAGGGTAAATAACGTGCATGCCATTACATTGCACGCCGGCAAATCCCGAAGTGAAAACGCTGTGGTCACCTTAATGCCATGAAGCCCGAATAATTCTAGCAACGTCATTAATACTAATGAATACATTTGGAATTTCAATTCTTTCAGGTTCACCGTTTTCAGGTATATCTGGCACACTAAGTCGTATTAAGTCTTGTTCACTGATCTGGACATTTTTGTCAATGCGTACATCTCTATAAAGTGGGTTATTTCTAGTTAACCATCTTAAAGCGCTGTAGAATTTTTCGCGAGATATTGTGAACTCTCTTGTGATGTTCAAATTCTCCAAACGTTCTGTAACTACAACGATACCCACCTGGCTGGAAGATCTTGGAAGCATATTAGGTAATCTTTCACTGACCTCAAAGATATCTTGGGCAAACAACACTGCTTGTCCGCGGAAACCGTACTGCCCGTATAGCCCAGTAAATTTTACGATTTTAACAAGCGGGATGATTCTACACAGCAATCGCTGCTCTGCTTGCGTCAGCGCTTGAATCTCATCTGGTATTGAACCTGGATCCAGATTATTCCAGTACGCCTTTGATGGTGCTATTGTTTTATTACTGGTCACATGTGTTTGGCAGCGCGAACATAAAAGTAATGTTGTTTTTGAAGACAGTTCTGCAGGTAGATATCCTAATACAGCTGTGTTGTAACGTACAGTATGAATTTGGTTAGGATATCAATGCTTCGTGCAAATGTCACAAACGTGTATACACGATGTGTTAATAGCATTTTCAAACGCTTGTACATGATTTTCAGCTCTGCGTTGCTGTGCACGCTCACGTTGGTTATTTAACCTGTCGTGGCGTTGCTCAGGTGTTTCTGAAGCTTCTAACTCCTTTCGTCTCTCACGCCGTCCTGTTAACCTGGCCTCATGTTGCTCAGGTGTTTCTGACGCTAATAGCTCTATTTGTCTGTTACGTTGTAATCTTAGTCTGGACTCATGACGCTCAAGTGTTTCTGACGCTATTAGCTCTCTTCGTCTGTCACGTTGTGATGCTAGCCTAGACTCATGACGCTCAGATGTTTCTGATGCTAACAACTCTCTTTGTCTGTCACGTTGTGATGCTAGCCTGGACTCATGACGCTCGGGTGTTTCTGACGCTATTAGCTCTCTTCGTCTGTCACGTTGTGATGCTAGCCTGCACTCATGACGCTCAGGTGTTTCTGACTCTACCAGCTGCCTTTGTCTCTCACGTTGTGCTATTAACCTGGTATCATGTTGCTCAGGTGTTTCTGTTGCTAACCGTTCTCTTCGTTTCTGTAGTCAACTGTGGGTTTCATTTTCACTCTCCTTTGCACGTTTCGTTCTATACTTTTCTTTTGCCTTTTCGAGCCTTCTTTTTCGTTGTGTAGCAGTTTCGTTTTTATTTTTGTTTGCTTTTTTATTTATTGTTGTTCCCACGATTAAGGAGCATTTGACGGTCGACCCCGCCAGAAGTCCATCAAAGGGGCAAGGCTTAATATACAACAAGATGCGCCCAATCTTGAGGGGGAAGCGCTGACGACATTATATTTTTACCCACATTAATGCCATACAGTGCTCGGCACGTTTTAACCTATTACCTTAACTTGGGTGGTATAGCTACCGCTTACTAACGAGGTATCTAATTACCTATTTTTTTTTATCTGCCCCTCTAACGTCACACAATCTTGGATGCAACTGTTCTCGACACGACTAATCATGCCCCCACCTAATACGCCATTTTGTAACTTGTAACACCTAATACGAAATTTTGACATAATGACAGTATTCTGCTAGTGTAGTCCTATTATTTGATACCCATATTGTGGTGGTTGTGGAAAAATATGTACCTAGTCCGCCATATTGGAACGGCGTCCATGTTGAATTTTAAATTTGACATAATCATCGTGTTTTACTAGTGTAGCCCTTTCATTTGATACCCATATTGAGGGGTTTAAGGAAAAATATGTAATCCGCCATTTTGTATCAGCGGCCATCTTAGATTTATAATGTCATATGATTTTATTATATTGTATTGTCATCTAAATTAAATATGTGTACCAAATTTCAGATCAATCTGACAACGGGAAGGTGCTTAAATTTCAATTTCTAATTTTGACCCAAATAAATAAAAAACAAATTCCGTACAGGTCGAGCTAAATAAAACCGTTAGTACGATTTTGGTCCCCATAATTTTCATACCCCGGGCCTATATATGTAAATCGATTCTAAAGGAGTAAACTCCAAAAAAAGTGTAATAAGGCTATCTAATAAAATCTTGAATATTTTATTATTATTATTTCTGTATTACTTTCTACTATACTAAGTGTGGATTGTATCGACTTATTATAATCGTCATCATCATCATCCTAGCGGCTTATCCCGGTCGCATCTAAAGCCTCATAGCTCCGGAGTCCAGGGTCCGCTGAATCGACTTACTATAATCGTAACTGGAGGTTTTGACCATCAATAACCAGCCGTGGCGGCTTCACCAGCGAACGCCGAGCTCATGATCTACCAAAGTATAAGATATGCTCTGCCATAGATATGATTTCAGAGGGGCCCCACGTTTTTATTTTAGTCTAATATGCCTAAAAGCTATTCTGCCTAGTACTAAAATATTTCTGAACTAGAAGGTCAAAATACCTACTTGTTATAGTGTGTGCTTAGTTTACCTACCAAGCAAACCCTGGTGTTAGTGTTCTTTCATGAACTGCCTTTCGGCCGCTGACATGGTTCATGTTATGACAACCACTACCATCAGAGATATTAATGACCGAGATGACCTACGTAGGTTGATAGGTAAGTAACTATTTATTTATTTTGTAGTTTTCAGTGCACATAAAATAAAACCGTTTAACTTAAAAGTTTTTTTACCGATTTTTATTTTCTTGTTTTTAGTATTTAGTGAAATTGTCTACCGAATATTCCTCATTCTATTTAATTCATTCAGTGCATCATTATTACATGGTTTCTTACCTGATAATTTAGTACAATCTAATTCCTCAATACATAGATAGCCCTTCCAGAGACTTGACTCGACTTAGAGCCACGTTTGCTTGTCCTTCCTCAAACAATTTTGAGCCTAAATATACTACTGCATGGTCGACGGTTCTGCCCTGCATTTTATGGACGGTGGATGCCCATGACAAAGCTAAGGGCAACATCCTTCTTTCAGCCGTACCATAATTGAATTTTGCTGGAAACTGTATGGCTTTAGGGTAAATAACGTGCATGCCATTACATTGCACGCCGGCAAATCCCGAAGTGAAAACGCTGTGGTCACCTTAATGCCATGAAGCCCGAATAATTCTAGCAACGTCATTAATACTAATGAATACATTTGGAATTTCAATTCTTTCAGGTTCACCGTTTTCAGGTATATCTGGCACACTAAGTCGTATTAAGTCTTGTTCACTGATCTGGACATTTTTGTCAATGCGTACATCTCTATAAAGTGGGTTATTTCTAGTTAACCATCTTAAAGCGCTGTAGAATTTTTCGCGAGATATTGTGAACTCTCTTGTGATGTTCAAATTCTCCAAACGTTCTGTAACTACAACGATACCCACCTGGCTGGAAGATCTTGGAAGCATATTAGGTAATCTTTCACTGACCTCAAAGATATCTTGGGCAAACAACACTGCTTGTCCGCGGAAACCGTACTGCCCGTATAGCCCAGTAAATTTTACGATTTTAACAAGCGGGATGATTCTACACAGCAATCGCTGCTCTGCTTGCGTCAGCGCTTGAATCTCATCTGGTATTGAACCTGGATCCAGATTATTCCAGTACGCCTTTGATGGTGCTATTGTTTTATTACTGGTCACATGTGTTTGGCAGCGCGAACATAAAAGTAATGTTGTTTTTGAAGACAGTTCTGCAGGTAGATATCCTAATACAGCTGTGTTGTAACGTACAGTATGAATTTGGTTAGGATATCAATGCTTCGTGCAAATGTCACAAACGTGTATACACGATGTGTTAATAGCATTTTCAAACGCTTGTACATGATTTTCAGCTCTGCGTTGCTGTGCACGCTCACGTTGGTTATTTAACCTGTCGTGGCGTTGCTCAGGTGTTTCTGAAGCTTCTAACTCCTTTCGTCTCTCACGCCGTCCTGTTAACCTGGCCTCATGTTGCTCAGGTGTTTCTGACGCTAATAGCTCTATTTGTCTGTTACGTTGTAATCTTAGTCTGGACTCATGACGCTCAAGTGTTTCTGACGCTATTAGCTCTCTTCGTCTGTCACGTTGTGATGCTAGCCTAGACTCATGACGCTCAGATGTTTCTGATGCTAACAACTCTCTTTGTCTGTCACGTTGTGATGCTAGCCTGGACTCATGACGCTCGGGTGTTTCTGACGCTATTAGCTCTCTTCGTCTGTCACGTTGTGATGCTAGCCTGCACTCATGACGCTCAGGTGTTTCTGACTCTACCAGCTGCCTTTGTCTCTCACGTTGTGCTATTAACCTGGTATCATGTTGCTCAGGTGTTTCTGTTGCTAACCGTTCTCTTCGTTTCTGTAGTCAACTGTGGGTTTCATTTTCACTCTCCTTTGCACGTTTCGTTCTATACTTTTCTTTTGCCTTTTCGAGCCTTCTTTTTCGTTGTGTAGCAGTTTCGTTTTTATTTTTGTTTGCTTTTTTATTTATTGTTGTTCCCACGATTAAGGAGCATTTGACGGTCGACCCCGCCAGAAGTCCATCAAAGGGGCAAGGCTTAATATACAACAAGATGCGCCCAATCTTGAGGGGGAAGCGCTGACGACATTATATTTTTACCCACATTAATGCCATACAGTGCTCGGCACGTTTTAACCTATTACCTTAACTTGGGTGGTATAGCTACCGCTTACTAACGAGGTATCTAATTACCTATTTTTTTTTATCTGCCCCTCTAACGTCACACAATCTTGGATGCAACTGTTCTCGACACGACTAATCATGCCCCCACCTAATACGCCATTTTGTAACTTGTAACACCTAATACGAAATTTTGACATAATGACAGTATTCTGCTAGTGTAGTCCTATTATTTGATACCCATATTGTGGTGGTTGTGGAAAAATATGTACCTAGTCCGCCATATTGGAACGGCGTCCATGTTGAATTTTAAATTTGACATAATCATCGTGTTTTACTAGTGTAGCCCTTTCATTTGATACCCATATTGAGGGGTTTAAGGAAAAATATGTAATCCGCCATTTTGTATCAGCGGCCATCTTAGATTTATAATGTCATATGATTTTATTATATTGTATTGTCATCTAAATTAAATATGTGTACCAAATTTCAGATCAATCTGACAACGGGAAGGTGCTTAAATTTCAATTTCTAATTTTGACCCAAATAAATAAAAAACAAATTCCGTACAGGTCGAGCTAAATAAAACCGTTTAAAAAACGAATTTTCATTACGACAACACTTCCGTCACAAAACCATATAAAAGTCATTTTGGGCAAATAACCGCGCATCAATCATCATTCAGTGATTAAATGAACGTGAAGATTAATGATTTTAAATACCTATTCGTGACTGAAGACTGAAAATCATTCATCGGTAACATAATGATAATGAAAACAACTTAATTTCAGGAATACATATTTATCATTTGTAATACGTTTGCTTCAGACTTATTGATCACTATTGATACTTCACCGTTTTTTACCATAATGACGACCTGGACTTAGAGTCCATCAGTAAGTATCTACAGGACACGAGAACCCTCTCATCGTGGCCGCCGGTAACTACATTCCCGATCCTTCGGAAAGAATGGAAAGCAGTCGACGTCGCCCAAAACACGTCATCTCGGATCCTCCCGATCCACTAGCGGTGCTTCTAGGTACTTCAAGCACCGGTGACCCTTGTCGTCGAACCCGTCGCTTGCGACGAAGGGCTCGACGAGTAAATTAACCCTCAGACACAGCCCACTGAGTTTCTCGCCGGATCTTCTCAGTGGGTCGCGTTTCCGATCCGGTGGTAGATTCTGCGAGCACGTTATTGCTTTGATGTGTGGACGAGCTCATAGCCCACCTGGTGTTAAGTGGTTACTGAAGCCTATAGACATCTACAACGTAAATGCGCCACCCACCTTGAGATATAAGTTCTAAGGTCTCAGTATAGTTACAACGGCTGCCCCATCCTTCAAACCGAAACGCATTACTGCTTCACGGCAGAAATACGCAGGGCGGTGGTACATACCCGTACGGACTCACAAGAGGTCCTACCACCAGTATGTATAAGGCGTGCGTATTTGTATCGCTCGATTAAATACAACAGGCGTCTTACTCAATTACGCCATGACTGGGTTTTCTCTTCCTTTCACTAATAACTCTAAAATGTCTTTCAAGTCTCTCTTCCTATTCCAAACACATACCTATGTCCTATACAATAAAGAAAAATACACAAAAAATAGTATAAGGAAACATTTCTTTTCATACCAAGCACTACGCTCGCTCAAGATACATTGGACAAATGTGCGAAATGATTTATCCTCCCAATTCCCATTCGTCCCGCCGGCTCGCACCAAACGTCATTTGTCAACTTTTATTGCTACCCCCTTTTCAATAGCTCAGATAACCTTTCCGCGAGATTTGACTGCGCTTGACTTCCGAGGGCTTGTACCTTCCTTTATTTGCTATTCAATGGTTTGGGGTGTTAAGTTATTTTGACATATTTCACTTTCAAATTCTCCGGAGAACTTCTACGGGAATTGGGTTCGTGCTGATATGCATAAGTTAGTTTATCTACTTTGTAAACTTATCGACGAAGTCCACGATAAATCACAAAGGTACCAGAGCCAATAGACATCGGAATCTCACGCAATATGTTGTGAAACTTTCTAGAAAGAAGTTCCATAATAAGTTTTATAACTGATAGGCCAAACAATATGATGACGACTTACTACGCCCATTCAATGAAATAAAGTTAGAAATTCCCAAAAACACTTCAGGAAAATGCTTTAATTATCCAATGCTTTCCGAAGGAGTGAAGGTTTTAATTAATCTTTCTATCGACCTTGGTGCCACGTAAAATTAAGTGGAGTACTGAGTTAGCTTTGTAAAGTAATCAAAAATTTAATTACATCGCGGCAGCCACGGAAATCGAGTCGAATAAAAAATACCGGAAACACACGCACATTCGCATGTAGCTTTAAATGTATGTAATGTTTTACGGTACGTATTTAGGTAAACTGTGGTATAAAATAATACTCATTGGCAATTTGGAAGGAAGGAAACCTAATACCGGACGTATTGGTCAGACCTGATCCAGATCGGAAGGTAAGCTTCAGAATGCAAAGTCAAGTGCGCTGCTAATGATTGAGCTTGCGGTCGTTAGAAGGACTTTATCCTAAACCTTGAAAGAACTACGTAATGATTCGTATTTAGAGAAAGAAGTAAGTATATAACATAGTTTCTTTAAATATATACTAACGTTAGAAATATAAATGAATAAATAACAAGAAGTTTCTTACTGGTGGTAGGACCTCTTGTGAGTCCGCGCGGGTAGGTACCACCGCCCTGCCTATTTCTGCCGTAAAGCAGTAATGCGTTTCAGTTTGAAGGGTGGGGCAGCTGTTGTAACTATACTGAGAACTTAGAACATATCTCAAGGTGGATGGCGCATTTACGTTGTCTATGGGCTCCAGTAACCACTTAATACCAGGTGGGCTGTGAGCTCGTCCACCCATCAAGCAATAAAAAAAAATTAAAATAGTTCTAACATGCAGTAGTTATATATAAATATACATATTTTCAAAATGAATAATTTTAATATTCTAATTTTTGTTTTGTTTTCCAAAGTTTATTTATCATTACTTATCATTGCAAAATAATAATCAAAAACCATTCAAATTAATCTCTGCAAATTGGTTATAAATAAATATATGGTTGGTGTTGACATATTTAATACATACGTTTTAGTGTACACTAGCTAGCACACTTTTGAGCTAGATCAAATGGATTTGTGAATTAACATTGCTGAAAAATAATACCATCCTTTCATCCAATGATATTCAGTTGTATAATGCAAAACAAACTAGAGTTTACAATTCTACACGTCAAAGCGCCCCTGTGGACGTTTTTTGTGGCCCATTATGTCAAGGCTCTTACGACACAGGGTTAAAGCGATAAAGCGATAACAACGAGCATTGAGGACTTTAAATTTATTACCCGACAACGATGGTTTTATTACACATTCGTTCAGAAGAATGCTGGAAGCAGTTTCTTGTTGTTTGTTTGTTTGTTTGTATTTTGTACAAATCCAAGCCACGTAATTTTGACCTTGCAATAATGCACACCGTTGCTTTAGGACCATTGTGTCCAAATTTTGTCAAGAATCCGAAGAAGCCCGTTCACGCTTTCCTCTGGCCTTGCCTTCTGTAATAAATACATTTTCCATTTCAATTCGGCTTTGTTGGCAATTTCTCGAATGTTAATTTTTTATTTATTTTTCTATATAATATATTATAAATATTTAAATAAAGCTAGCATATTTTTCATTACAATCCATTCTTTCGGTTTGGAGATTAGTCTTGATAAATACATATTATAACCTAATTGTTGTATGTACTATTTTAATTTAGATTTGACATTGTGCATGCAGAACCGCCTATGAAATTATTTTTCTCAGAACTACAGTTGACAATAAAACTAGTATTGAAAAAAGGCTAAAAGCTGTTATTTTATCATTACAAATATACATATAAACATTATTTCTTTGTATAGATGGATACTGGAACCAATCAAACGAGATCAAAACGACTACACCTAAATTTTGGAAACCTAATACCTTTTTTTACCTATCCTAGTAACCTCGAGGGATTATTCTAGATTCACCGAATAAGTAGGTGAGCTCACGGGGCTCAAACCGGGAGTGTTGCTAACACTGGTCCTACCAGGAGCAGTGCTTCGCAGAATCTGTCACCGGATCGGAAACGAGACCCACTGAGAAGATCCGGCGAGAAACTCAATGGGCTGTGTCTATGGGTTAATTTACTCGAAGAACCCTTCGTCGCAAGCGACGGGTTCAGCGAGGACGGTGACCGGATACCTTCTAAAGATGCTTTGACCGAAAACCGAACTTCCTTACTTATTGTTGAACCTTAAATATTGCTATACAAAACAACAACAACAAAAAAAAAACAATAAAAAAAACAATAAAGATAAAAATTAAATAATTACAAATTGAATCTTATTTTATTTATACAGAGCTTCCTTTGACTCGCCGTATTTCTTACTTATCTCGTAAACACATGTTTCACACGGTTTTGTTTCTCAACGCAAACTGTTTGTCTCCATTTGCAAAGAAACAGATAAAGAAAGAAAGAATGAAACGAGGGCGCATGTGGAATTGTTTAATTAATCCCTTCGCTTACTTAGTTCTAAGGGGAATCTTGATGGAAGTGGAAATCGATGTTCATGGATACTAATAGCATCATAACTGATACGCTTGAAGTCGTCGTGGCCTAAAAGATAAGACGTTCGGTGCATTCGTGTCGAGTGATGCGACTGTGTTCGAATCCCGCAAGCAGGTACCAATTTTTCTAAAAATATGCACTTGACAAATGTTCACGAATGACTTCCACGGTGAAGGATCGTGTAATAAAAAATCAAACCAGCATAATTATAATTTGCGTAATTACTGGCGGTAGGACCTCTTTTTAGTCCGCACAGGTAGGTACCACCACCCTGCCTATTTCTGCCCTGAAGCAGTAATGCGTTTCGGTTTGAAGGGTGGGGCAGCCGTTGTAACTATACTGAGACCTTAGACTTCATATTTAAAGGTGGGTGGGGCGGTATTTACGTTATAGATGTCAATGGGCTCCGGTAACCACTAACTAATTCTTTGGAAGAGATACATTTTGCCAGTCTCTTTAATGGGAGGTGGTCATCAGACTAGTAATGGAACCCGCAGAATACACATCAGTGTAAACTGTAAAGCTTATTATCAGAGAAAAATTCTCACGAAGAAGAGAATCAGTTTTAATGAAATGAATCAGTTTTAATTTCTAGGATATTCAGACTAAATAAAAAAACTCGTTGGATTTCGATGCTAGATTCTGCGAAGTACTGCTCTTGCTAGAGCCATTCTCTCAAGCTCAAACCAGACCTGCCTCAGCCCTACCCAGCCTCACCTACCCCAGCGCGCATAGCTGGAATAGCCTACTTACAATTTACATACTTTTGCACGGAAAAGTACATTTAAATACGAAGATGGGAATTTTTGAAGGATACGAAACCGGAGATGAATCTGTGAAGTGCTATGTAAATTACACTAAGATTTCAATAGAATTCAAATGTTTTTTACGTATAAAAAAACAATAATATTTACATATAATTAGCACACAAGCATTTGAAATCGTCGTGGCCTTTTTTTTTTTGTTTTTCGTCAGGAGGAAATCGCCGGACTTCCGCCCTCCCCTGGGGATGAAGGGCGGGGCATGTCGGAGTCGAACTGACTAAAACCTCCTGTCGCTCAACAACCCGCGTCCGAATCTCGCATGAGACAGAACCCATGAAAAGGCAAAGGGGGGAAAGTGAAGCGTTTAGTGCGGAGCACATCTCTCCCATCACCCTCCCCCTCGGGACGCCGGACTGGCGGTCGTCGGCGCCACGACCACCAGCCCTCTCGGTCGGCAGGCTATCCGGAGCCCGCCTAGATGGCGCCGGTTAGAATGGGTTATCCTACGGAATACCCCGCTGGGTCAGAACCAGCGTGGGTCGAGGATAGTCGGCCTTCCATCACCCGGATGCTCTTGCGTAAAACGCGTGCAGAGCAGCTTGCACGTCGTCTTCTTAGGCCCCCTTCGCCGGTCCCCAGACCGACATGTGAAGGGGACCCGAAACCCTTAGAGGGCCAGGGCTTGGGCGAGATCCGCCTCCCTGACCCCCGCCCGACGGCAGCGGGCTTGCGCGTCTCTCACGCGCCCCGCCGCCTCCTTTTGCGAGATGGTGCACTCGCAGAAGTCGAGCATCGCCTTCCACGACTCGTCGTCGCCGAGCATCGATGCCACAACACTCGGCAACGACAAGTCGTTTCCTATTTTTGCGATGAGGACACGGCGCCACACCTCCCATGCGGGGCAGGCGACAAGCGGTCGTCGTGGCCTAACGGATAAGACGTCCAGTGCATTCGTGTTGAGCGATGCACCGGTGTTCGAATCTCAGGCGGGTACCAATTTTTCTAATGAAATACGTACTCAACAAAATTAAATGTTCACGATTGATTTCCACGGTGAAGGAATAACATCGTGTAATAAAAACGAAACCCGCAAAATTATAATTTGCGTAATTACTGGTGGTAGGACCTCTTGTGAGTCCACACGGGTGGGTACCACCGCCCTGCCTATTTCTGCCGTGAAGCAGTAATGCGTTTCGGTTTGAAGGGTGGGGCAGCCGCTGTAACTATGTTTGAGACCTTAAAACTTATATCACAAGGTGGGTGGCACATTTACGTTGTGGATGTCTATGGGCTCCAGTAACCACTTAACACCAGGTGGGCTGTGAGCTCGTCCACCCAGCTAAGCAATAAAAAAAAAATCATCACAAAATCGTGTCATAGAGCATTTTCTTATAAAATGCTGTCAGGTCATATAGTTTCATAAGATACAAGCAACTGTTAAAGTTAACTGAAATGTCTTGTTCATTTTTATATTTATCGCATCTATTCCTACTAATTAAGTATCTCTCCTTCTCTCTCTTTGTATCTCCTTCCCGATCGCACCTGCCGAAAAAATAACATATTCCAATGCTAAAATTCAGATCAATTACCAGCTTACACACAAAAAAAAACATTTTTATTACACTTTTAACAGATCTTACTACTTACTACTACTAGATACTTTATATTTATTATAAATTTATGATTCTGTGTGGATATATTATAAAAGTACTTTGCGGAAAGAAGCTTATTATTCGAGCTTTTACAAAAACAATATACAGAAGAAATAAATACAAAAGCTGCTCTTCGTAATAATGTGTACAAGAAAACAACAAGTATAATTAGAGAAAAAAAACCTTCATATTCCTTACGTTTTCTGATACAAATATTATTTTGACCGTAATGACTTTTCTCATTCGGCTCAACAGCGAACGCTGAATCTAGTAAACGGTTATTAATTGTACAATATGTGAGAGCTACATTGATACAAAATATCAGGAGAGAATTGGTAACACCAAAATATATATATGCTAATTACTATTTAAAATATATAATAATACATTTAAATACATCAATTGGTTTCGTCTGTGTTAAAATCGTCATTATAAAAATAAAACTTCATCAGCCCACTGTCGTACACTCCTAGACATAGGCCCTATGTATCCCCCAAGGCTCGCCGCAATGACCGGTCCAACCCAACCCGCATCTAGCAAAATTATTCCAACCATATTAATATATGACACTACATTTTTGTAATGCATTTTGCGATGCATGTAAAATTCGATCCTGTAGACCGAATGGTAAACAGTCGACGTCGCCCAAAACACGTCATTACGGATCCTCCCGATCCATTAACGGTGCTTTTAGGTACCACAAGCACCGGTCACCGTCCTCGTCGAACCCGTCGCAAGCCACGAAGGGCTCGACGAGCGAATTACAGACACAGTCCATTGAGTTTCTCGCCAGATCTTCTCAGTGGGTCGCGTTTCCGATCCGGTGATAGATTCTGTGAAGCACTGCTCTTGCTAGAGCCAGTGTTAGCAACACTCCGGCTTGAGCCGCGTGAGCTCACTTACACGTTAGGGTGAAGCTGATATAGCCTCTCAAGGCTATCAGCATAGGTAGAAAAAAAAAATACAGCTGGATGTCTGTTGTCGATGGTTTGACAAAAACAATTTTCTAATAAAAACGTCTGTAAATCTTGATGCTTTCTTCGTCGATATTCTTATCGACATCCTTGTATCGAGAAATCAAGAAAGGGATTACTAATGTATTTATTTATACGCGAAAATTGACTGAAGCATAAGAAGGAGAAAACTTATAGTGTACGTGATTGGAACTATATATTATATACTTACCTATATAATATATAGTTTCTTTAGAACTATACTTACTATAACTAACCTTCAACCTCCAACGATGAAGAAGAATTAGAAAATGAAGAAAGACAGTTTAAATAATATTCATCCGCACACGATATAAATAAAGTACACTGTTTCGATATTGATAATTTAATTTTTGAAAGATTTCATTGTCTGCTTCGCGATACTATCGGCCTAAATTTAAAACTTTTCAAATTCGACGATAAGATACCTAGTATAAATTGTAAAAGATGGAACGCTGATAGAAGATTCTAATTAAAAGATTCGAACACGAAAAGTTTATTACTAAGCATCTTAATTACGGCGAATTTTAGATCGTGCTTCATTATTTGAAGAGGAAATTTATTTGTTCGGTTAATGGTATGAGGTTAACGGAATTTGGGTACTAATTATATTTTTAATGTTTTTGCAATATATGAATAGGTAAGCTAAAGACCCGCCCCATTTTAAGCGGCGTCGCTACGCACTTTGAGAGGCTTTAGGAGTAATGTGTATGGGCTGTGTTAATCACTTAACACCAGGCAGGCAGTGTGCTCGCCCATTCACGCATTTAGTATATAGTAAAAAAATCACTTAGAATTTGGGCAAGTTTCTGGACAAGGAAATTGTCTTAGTTGCCACAGAAGATTCGAGAAAGTTGCATAAGCATTTCACCGGACAGAGCAAATCAGATAGTTACAACTCTTCAAGCGCTTGATAAGGTCGAGAATTAATAATTAATGTAAGAAACGTGAACATTTTTCGGTTAATTTAACCATCGATAATTTAATCTAAAGATATGTTCCTACAAAAATTCGCAATGCATTTCCAGAGATCTTTTTTGCGACGTAGCGGATGTAAAGCCGGATGCTTTGAACTGAATTCCCCCGCCACAGTGTTTCCCGAGGGCACTTAGCAGTGAATAGCGACTTGACAATGTTTCTGGCATTGCTGAGGTTTATAAGCGACGGTAATCACTCATCGCGCTCAGGTGCACTCTATAGTTGGCTGCCTACTAAAGCATTTCCCAAAAAAATTATGGAAAATTGAATTCCTGAGCCAATACATAAATCTTCAACAATTTCATCTATATCTTATCTCGTAACAGTACGTATAAAGGCAAAAGTCTCTGAACACACTTTTTACTAACTTTAAAGATAAACTCACAAACGAACGAGTAAAAAATCAGACCCTTCAAATTATCTTTTATTTGTGCCAGTAAAGAAAGGCGAACTAGGCATTGGATCAGTGCCAAAAACACGGACAAGCCATTATCTACCTCGAATCCGCTTAGACATTGTTAAAAACAAGTGATGTCATACTATTGTGGATATCTGGAGTTAAAGCCTAAGGAAAAAGCGAAGGTTGTTTCTAGGCGTACCTTCTTTATCGTTTACGTCATAGAAGAACTATTCCTTCATAAATTTTCTAAGCGATTACAGCATGAAGACATGATATTTGAATGCCAACGTAAATAGACATGATTGTAGTGTCAACCGATGCGGCCATATTGTTCTGCTTAGTTAGTCACTTCTTCTTCGTCGCTTTCTTCATTACTGAAGGTCGTCTTCTTGACCTTGACCGTGGCTTGTCTCGTGAGTGGCTTCCTCCTCATTCAGTCCTCAGCTTTTTGTAGGGCGGTTGCGAATGGCAGCCCAGTTAAGGTGGTTATTTGGTCACACCAGCGGCTAGGTGATGGGCCACTGGGTCTCTTTCCTTCCACCTTGCCCGTCACAATCACTCAGTTCAATCAGACATCACCGAATGAATCAATCAGTTCGTCACTAGCTATATGGAATTCAAATGTACTAGTGGTCCCGCAGTAGTCAAAATTCGACTATAATTAATTGAAATTATAAGTTTGAACATTATTATGGTTCTATTGTCTAATACTTCTACTGTAGTCACAGATTTCGCCAGGACTACACTATAGACAAAAATTAATAAAGATAAACAATATTACCCTATTCTCAATTTGATCACAGACTTTAAGCAATAATAAAAGTTTGACATTTAACAAAGACTATATACGTGTGTGTCAAATACATGGTAGTGTGTGTAATGTTTTCTCAATGCATAATTTAAAAAAATTATTAGCTTTCTGCACTGCTTCGCTATATTTTCTATAGTGTGGGAAGTTTCATACTCCTCCGTCCGCGCAATCTTCGTAAAAAGGGGTACAAAGTTTTTGCTTCACGTATTAATAATATATAGATTAGTTTCCAATCGTACATTTAAATTATAAACGGATACTTCGTTTATGCGAAGAAAGACTTCGCTCGTGACGAGCCCGAATAAAAATAGCTTACGAACATCAATATCAAAAACGTCCGCGCTAGTCGCTTAAAAATTACCATATTTTTTTTTATTTTTTATTTTTTTTTTATTGCTTAGATGGATGGACGAGCTCACAGCCCACCTGGTGTTAAGTGGCTACTGGAGCCCATAGACATCTACAACGTAAATGCGCCACCCACCTCGAGATATAAGTTCTAAGGTCTCAGTATAGTTACAACGGCTACCCCACCATTCGAACCGAAACGCATTACTGCTTCACGGCGGAAATAGGCGGGGTGGTGGTACCTACCCGTGCGGACTCACAAGAGGTCCTACCACCAGTGGCTTATGATCGTAAAAATGATAAGCATTGGTTTTCTGTTATGGGATCCCGAAATTAACATAATTTTATGTGATACACTGATGGTTTCGTCGACTATAATGCATCCTACATAGCATTACAATACTTTCAATAACAAAAACGGGAATAATGATGTTTGTTGAAAATCGTTGACTCTTTTTTTCGGTTTGATTACTAAATTATTGTGGAAAATAAGCTTTTAAATAAACAACAATAAACTGTTTCCCTCCTTTCGGGTTTTCAAGAGTCGTAGAAGTAATTAAAATTACTTTTACCAAGCGCAGCACTGCTCCAATTATTTTTCAAGTATCGCAGACTTTTACAGTCTAGGGCTTACTGTACCATGGCCTACGAAACCAAGAACTGTATCCACAACGGCCGAATAATAAATAATAGTTTAAAAAACAAACAAAAAACGTTTTTATAGAAAAGCCAACTAAAAAATACAAAATAAATTTATTGTAAAAAAAAACGTGGTGTGCTTTTTTAAAATATTACCAAAATAAGAATCCTTTTACTCTATATTGGTTTGTCATCGGTCCTTGATAAGTATGCCAAATTTCAAGTAAATCCGACGTTTTAAAGGGGGTCAAAATCATGTTCAAAATTTCCGTTACATACATGAATCTAATGAAAGCGTGTTAAAATAAAATAGGGCTAAGTCAATTTTCTTCATATCTTTTGACCAGCAATAAATTTATAACAGAACTAGGTATGTTAGATGGTCAACAAGAAATTAAGACAATAGATGTGTTCCATTATTTTCATTGCATCAATTTATAATTGCTAGTGGTGCCATTCCATAAGAGCTAAGATAAAATACAAGAAAAATTCAAAATCTGTTTCGATGTTTTAACAAACGCTGAAACCTTGAGGTAAAAGAAAAGCGACCAGGGCTATCTGTACATCTAAATTCCGTAATTCACACACGTACGAAAAGAATGAGTGGCATACAAAAACTTTTCTTTCCGAAGGAAACTAATATTCGTTACCCCTCGCCTCATAAAAATAACGTCAGGTACACACTATAAGACGAAAATTGTCGTAAGATTTTTACAGACAGCTACGGCGCTCGGGTCAACCCTAATTTCGTTGACAGATTATAGGCCGTGCATCACGCATTCTGTCCAAGAGAATATTGTAAATATTTTTGTTATACAAATTTGACTTTTATATATATGTTGGGGGTACCGCATTATTAGCACCCATAGATAATACACATAAAACACCATCGTCAGACATCATAGGGGGAATAGGCTGATCGAGTTAACAGAAATATTGAGTAAACACGTTTAGTATATTAGAACAATTTAGAAATCTTCTCTTGACATTAGCAAACGAAAACGAATGACAGTTCTTAGGATGGAGGCACCGCTCTTCAAGAAGGCTGGTTGGTAAGTGTGTATGGCGTCTATGCCCGCCTCCATCGACTAGGCTTTGTCGTTGCACGAAGTTAGTCACGCTCCGACGACATTACGATCGTGTTGTCACCTCTCGAGAATCGTGCAGCGCTTCGTTTTGCTACCAAACTAATGACCGTCTCCGACATATATAAGTCTCTGTGATATGAAATCGAAGTACCAATTCTAACAAAAGCGGTCGTTGCACCACGCCAATTGTGTGATTGTGATTCGAGGCTGAAATGCACAGGTCGGTGGTACATACCGTTGAGGCGCACACTATCCGTTACTACCATTAATTGGTCAATTAAATTTTGGCCTCACTCCTGCTTCGTGGACGTAATTCGTGGAAATGCAGTGAAATAAAAATATTTCATTAAAAAACATCGGTATGTGCCTGCGGGATTGGAACACATGCACAGATGCAACACATCACATTCGGTTTTTTTCTGGTGGTAGGACGTCTTGTGAGTCCGCACGGTTGGGTACCACCGCCCTGCCTATTTCTGCCATGAAGCAGTAATGCGTTTCGGTTTGAAGGGTGGGGCAGCCGTAAAAACTGAGACCTTAGAACTCATATCTCAAGGGAGGTTTTGGCATTTACCTTGTAGATGTCTATGGGCTCCGGTAACTACTTATAAGCAATAAAAAAACGAACAATTATCATTTAGGCCACGACAAGTTCAGAACTCTTTATTATCTTCAAGATTTGTTGCATTTACCAATTTCCCTAAATAAAAATAATCGTAAAGTTTATTTCTATCAAGAATTAGATTTATAATATTATTCATTATAATATGCTCTCATTAATTATAATATTATCAATTCGGTAAATCTAATCGATGTTCATATTTCCAATTTGTTGTAACAACAATAAAACCAACTTCCGACAAACAAACAAAAAACAAGAATATTGTAACTACTTAACTATTCTATTTGTATATTTATACATATTTTATTTGCGTAATTACTGGTGGTAGGACCTCTTGTGAGTCCGCACGGGTACCACCGCCGCGCCTATTTCTGCCGTGAAGCAGTAATGCGTTTCAGTTTGAAGGGTGGGACAGCCGTTATAACTATACTGAGACCTTAGAACTTATATCTCAAGGTGTGTGGCGCATTTACGTTGTAGATGTCTATGGGTTCCAGTAACCACTTAACACTAGGTGAGCTCGTCCACAAATCTAGGCAATAAAAAAAAAATAAAAAAATAAAAAAATAAAAACTTAAAGCATTTACAGCTGATTTTATGAGTCGCAGATAAAAATAAAATCGCATATTATAAGGTTTAATTTCGCGTTTAATATTTTCGTGATTGGAATTCTGACGCTTCCATTACTTTTACAGGTGTTGTGGTCACAAATGACTATAAAATCCGAAATAATGAGAGAAAATATGAAGCGCGAGATTAAACCTAGCTATATATTTATATACAATTTATGTATATGTATTTTAGTTTATATATATATATTTACACTTTTGTGTGGTATGTATGTATTTGTAACTTAAATTAGATATAAATACAACTAGCACTATATACTTTGGACTACCTTTGGTTGACTGTTAGCTAATGCCTTAGACATTAAGTCCACAATGTAAATGTTATATGAAGTGTAATAAATAAACAAACCGCTAAATAAGTATTTAGGTTTTTCTCTAATAATGTTTTAGAGTATTTTTAATCAACTCTGCAGACCTCTTCGCTATTACAACTTTTCTCCCTCTAATTGCGACGACTATTAGTTAAAGTTTGATAGGTATCATCTTTTCAACTATCCTTCAAGGATATTATCCGAAACTTAAGCTGCTCCAAAGTTTCGACATCAAAGCTTCAAAAGAATCAAGCAGCATAATTATGTACCTTAAAAGTTTCGTATTAAGAAAAGAGATCTCCGCAGATTCGAGATAAAAACGACTTTTGCACGGAATATAGACGAAAAAAGTTTCAAGTTCTGTATGAAGTAATTTCAGGCTTTATGTCTCTCTTTCCTGAGAGTCTGATTGGAGATCGTTCTGTATCCCTAACACAGGTCTGTTCACATTCACTCGTATAGTTTTTTTTTTAATACGCTTTTATGTTGGTAACGGAATCTTTGAACACGATTTTGACCCCCTTCAAAACGTTAGGTTCGCTCGAAATTTGGTATACTTATTAAGGACCGATGAACATTCAATATTAAAAAAAAATTAAATTCAACTAAAAAATGAAAAATAAATAATAGTTTAAAAAAAGCTTGGAGTGCATGGTATCAGTAGTTATAAATATTTTATGAACAGATATGAGTAGAAGGGTTATTTTGATAATATCATGAATTTCAATTTTTTCAATATATTTTTTTTTATTATGAACTGTCATCGGTCCTTAATAAGTATACGAAATTTCTAGTTAATTCAACGTTTGAAGAGGTTCAAAATCATGTTCAAATATTCCGTTACAAATATACATACGTCTGAAGCTAATAAAAAGCGTATTAAAAAGGGGCAAGATGACGTGGCGTATGAACAAACCATTTGCAAGAGTAAAAAGAAAAGGAAATTCACTTTGGGGAACGCCGAGGGACTCTTAGGCAAGATTACATTTTTACCGAGCCATTAGAAAATAAATAATGATCGTAATTTGAATAACATTCTCGAAGGAAACGCTTATAAATGCGATTTGCTTGAATGTTTTATGTCATCGATCGTTAAAACAGTGACGTCATTATACTGGTAAAAATATACGTTTTAATTCTGGAGCTTACCCTGTAAGTGTGATAAAAACATTAAATAAGCAAAGGGTATAAATGAACGCATATCTTATAACACTGAAAGCATGAATGTAATTTTATTAAAATTCAATTATATAATCGATAAAACTAATATAATATAAAAAATAATATAATCGATATCAATCGTATCGATAAAACAATGATACTCAGAAATAATGTTAAGGTGTCAATTTCAGGGTAAACTTTTAAATTCATATTCATATTGATAACAATAGCTCGAAGAAGGAATTGAAATGTTATGTTTTTCGTACATTTCAAATAGTTAGCTATAGACCAGCCTTTCCCAAAGTGGGCGATAACGACCCCTTGTAGGCGCTGCAGGCCTAAAGAGGGGCAGTAAGAGACCCAGAAAAAAATTGGGGGCACTGTGTAGAAGCTTGGGAGGCGATTTGTAATTTTATCTAAGAGAACTCTTAGATACCGACTGAGCTCTCGCTATCGTGGTCTTTAAGTAGGTGATAAAATGGGGGCACTAAAAATAATTTATTCTCAAGGTGGGCAGTAGACAAAATAAGTTTGGGAACCCCTGCTATAGACGATGACGTTGAAGATAGAGTGAAGTGGAAGGGAAAATTAAGGAAAGCTTACAACACTATCATATGAGGTGAATAGCTAGGAAGAGATAGAGAGACATTTCAAGATAGTCATAGCGTGGCTAGAATTCGTCGTATTTGTATTTCCAATAAATGACTACGATATGTAGCTTCCAATGGGAAATATACCTAACCTATGCAATCAAGAACTGTCTTCTGGGAAACCTGACATCGTGATGTTATAGCGGTCTACTGTAAGCATCATACTGAAAAGGCACTAAGTTTTAGTACAGAATATGTACTAAAACTTTTAAGTGTCAAACGAAGAAACATTTTCTGATACTAAGTTTTTTCACTTTTCCTATTATGATGTTGTTATTTTTTTATTTAAAAGTATTGAGCATTTGAACACTTTTAAGTTAGGATCAATAGTTTCGTGTCAAAAAATATTAATGGCATTTTAAAATGGTACTTCTAAACATATAAAACGTCTGGTATAATATGCTTAAAGCCTTATTAGTGAATCGGTTATTATTCTAATAAATTAAACTTAATACAAAAATTGGTTAAACCTAACACTTGGTCAACGCGCTTTAAATTTATTATGAAGAAAACCTGCAACATTATACTACATCTATATATTAATACGTGAAGCAAAAACTTTGTATCATATTTTTACGAAAATTGCGCAGACGGAGGAGAACGAAATTTTCCACACTTATAGAGAATATAGAGAAGAAGTGCACAATGCTAATATTTTTTTAAAATAATGCATAAAAAATACATTAAATCAATAAAGAAAATATTACACATCAACATACCATGTATTTGACGCACACACGCATGCATACTATTTATTGTCAAACTTTTGTTCTTGACGTCTGTGGTCAAATTGAGAATAGATTAAATACATATATTGTTTGTCTTTATTAATATATTTTACAGTGTACCCTTGGCAAAATTTGTGATTATAGAAGTATAAAATACAATTATAATAGTGTACAAACTTACAATTCCAATTCATTATAGTCGAATTTCGATTACTGCGGAACCTCTAGTAATTATAAAAAGATTACAGACGATTTAAATTTTCGAACTGTTTTGTATATAATTTTGTTTATCGCAAAAAAAGTTACAAAGAACTGAAATATCAAAGCGAGAATTTCATACCTGAACGAACAGAGATCTGTTTGCAACGAAATTATCCCGGATTACTGAAACACAATATTTTTTATCGTTAATTCAAGGTGAAACCTTTCCTTTTATCATTTTCGCTAACTGTTGGACCGTTACACGGTAAAGCCACGCACAATTTTATTTCGGTTGGTAAGAGTGTTCAAATGAAATTTTATTCTACAGGGATTGGCTGCTTTAGAGTAACTGCTATTTATAATTAGCACGCTTTTTTTAGCTTAACCAGTCCATCTATCGATATAATATATGAATCTTTTAACGTAATTTTCAAAAACTTCAAGACATCCGATTAACATAAAAATTTGAACACGTACTAAGGTCCGATGAAATTAAAAGACTATTATTATATAAGCCAAATATCATAATTAGAGGATACCGTTAAGCGCTTTTCTTTTTATCGGCATGAACTTCACAATTTCTGTGAAATTTTCCGCTCTCTTAAATACTTATAATGTAAATTAGATATTTTTATAGCCCTTCGTAAATAGAATTTAAATATAGCATTGCCATTAGTTCTGAAAACTAATATTATCTTTTCATATTTCAGCAATTAGTGGGTGACGATTGAATCTTATTAAAACTGAAGCTAATGGAATCTTCAAGTAATAGAAAACTAAGAAAAATCATCGAAGGTGACTTAATTAACGCTAAAAGTTAAATTAAACTTTAAGGCGTAATAAAAGGATGCTATGAATGCTTATACGTTTAAAATATCTAAAGTTACTGATAAATAAAATTTATTTAGTCGGAGGCTATGACGTTCAGCCACAGTTCTAAGTTTAATTAAAAACGTCAAAATTACGCCCTCCCTCCAATAATTACGAAAATTTTTGCAGGTTTGATTTTTATGTCCGATTTTATTCCTTCACTATGGAAGTAATCCGTGAACATTTGTTAAATACGTAATTTATTAGAAAAAATCCTAGCTGCCTGCGGGATTCGAACAGCGCCATATTCTCATCGCTCGATATGAATCCACCAGCCCTCTTATCTTTTAGGCCACGGTGCCTTGATACCAACATACCTATGTACCAAGTCAATTATTTCAAAGTAATACAAAATGGGCAGTGGGAATTGAAAGGCGGTCGAAAAACTTTTATCGAAGTGCCAATGGCATGTATTGGGAGTCCATGCCTGCCAATACAAGGATCTCGATATCAAGGTCTAATAGTATTTGATAATAATAGATTAATTTGCCTTATGGATGACATCATGCCGGTTAAAGACAAGAAAGAAAGAAAGAAAGAAAGAAAGAAAGAAATCATTTATTCGCCAAGCATAGTGAAAATGAGTTATTACATAAATTAAAAGCAGCGTGTATGCTTTGTCATTATTTGACATGCGAATTTTAGTGCAGTGCATAGTTATAATATTATATAATTTACCATTCATTCATCCATAATTCAACTAATAATTAAAAATCCATTTATTTTCAATGTCATCCCCAAGAAAATCATTCACGTGATAATAATTTTCACTAATAAGATTACCTTTTAGGTTTTTTTTAAAATTAAAATCATCTAAGTCTCTTAATTTCTTCGGTAGTTTATTAAATATCCTAACGCTCATACCTAGTATACTAT
Organism: Bombyx mandarina; assembly: GCF_030267445.1. Classification (NCBI taxonomy): domain Eukaryota; kingdom Metazoa; phylum Arthropoda; class Insecta; order Lepidoptera; family Bombycidae; genus Bombyx; species Bombyx mandarina. The sequence goes on from NC_143213.1 coordinate 3,072,868, forward strand.
TATTCTTTAATGTAGTTTTGGTTTTTGGAAAACATAGCTTATCGTCGCGTCGATTTCTGTTTGCCACATTAGACATCTTAGTGAATCTATTGGGACAAGTTTTAACAAAAGATGCAACTTCGTATATATATAGACAAGGAAGGGTAAAAAGTTTATGCTTTGCAAAATATGGCTTGCAGCTGTCGGCTATTGCCAATCCAAACATAGACCTTAAACACCTTTTTTGTGCCTTAAAAACTTGATCTTTCTGCGTTGAGTTTCCCCAGAAAATTATTCCATATCTAAGACAGGATTCAACTACACCACGATATGCAGTTAGTAAGGCGTCTGTGTTTAAAATAGAGGATAATTTAAAGAGTGCATAGGCCGAGGAGCTGACACGTTTACACAGTCCGTCTGTATGAGATTTCCAATCTAATTTGTTGTCAATTTTTACACCGAGGAAATCTACATTTTCTGTTTCATATATATGATTGTTATTATTATAAATGGTCAAATTTATATATTTATTTCTTTGATAAAATTGCATAAATTTTGTTTTTTCTAAATTAATTATTAAATTATTTTTATCAAGCCAAGATATTATTGAATGAAGAGTACTATTAATATCGTGTTCATATAAAATGTCATTTCTACACCTAATAGTTATGGTGCTGTCGTCTGCAAAAAGGGTCATAGGGTGGTCAATTGAATTTGGAAAATCATTAATGTAAATTATAAATAAGAGAGGCCCAAGTACGCTTCCTTGCGGAACACCGTATGTGATCTTACGTTTGTTAGACTTAAATTTAAGTTCTGTTTTTTTTACAAAATCTATGTTACTAATTTCAGTGTATTGTATTCGATCTTTTAAATAAGACTCCAGTAAGTTTAATATATTTCCTCGCATCCCGCAGTAATCCAATTTACTTAACAGTATGTTAAAATCGACATGATCGAAAGCTTGAGTCATATCGCAGAAAAGAGCAGTGATGTAGTTACCCTTGTCCATATCACATGTAATAACGTTCAAAAAGTCGAAAATTGCCATATTTATATTTTTATTTTGACGAAATCCTTTTTGGTTTTCAAGCAGAACGTTATATTTTTCAAGAAAATCATATATTCCTTTGTACAAAAAATTTTCAACTATCTTAGAGAAAACAGGTAGCAAAGCCACTGGTCTATAAAACTCCATTAGCTCTCTATTTTCTTTTTTAAAAAGTGGTTTCACGACAGCCGTTTTAAGTTTTGTAGGAAATATGCCTGTACTGATACATAGGTTAGTTATATAACAGATGTGGGGACTTATCAGTTCAGCCACTGATTTTATAACTTTTGTGCTTATTTCGTCATAACCAACACTACTAGAATTTTTTAAATTTTTGATTATTATTTTAATATCTAATGGCGTACTAGGTGATATAAATATTGAGTTATTTAACTTTGGAACAAACTGTAACACATTATTTCCTAAATTCGTAGATGGTACTACTTTATCAACAAAATAATTGTTAAAATAGTTTGCTATGGCTTGTGGATTCGTCACAAGTTTGTTATTTACTTTAATCGTGCTGATAAAGTTTTTTGGCTTATAATTTTTAGACTGGTTTATTATTTGCCAAGTGGTTTTTGATTTATTAAAAGAGTTATTTATATTAAATGAATTTTGTGCTTTTTGTGTAAGTTTTATGATTTTCTTTAATCTTTTAGAGTATTGCTTTAGATAATTTTTATTTATGAAAGAAGGGTTATGCCTATACAACCAAACAAGTTTTCTTTTCTTTTGTACACATTGTTTTATAGCACGTGATATCCACTTAGCCTTTTTGTGTAATCGAATAAATATTTGTTTTTCCGGAAAACAAAGGTCATAAAAGAGTTTGAAAATCTCAAGAAAATTATCATAGGCCTTATTTGGATCATCAGTACTATACATTTCAGTAAAAGAGTAGTTGATTAAGCAATCACGGAATTTTCCTAAATTTTCTTTACAGTAGTCTCTTCGTTTTATTTTCCAGCCGTTAATAATAGAAAATTGTTTAGTTGGAAACTTAATCAACTGTGCCGTGTGATCAGACATTGCGAATTCAATTATATCTGTAGTACATGAGGAAGTTGAATTATGAATGAAATTGTCAATACAAATTAAACTACGAAGTCTAGTTGGTTGTCTTACTGCTAAGGTCATGTTAAAATTTAATAGCATACATTCAAAATTTATAGTATCGTTATTCAATTCCAAAATGTTAATATTGAAGTCACCGGCTATCAGAATACGCTTTTTTGATTTCTTTGTAATCATACAAATCAAACCTTCAAATTTATTAAAAAATACATGTATATTTTGTGGATTAGGTACTCGATATACACATATAATTATTGTATCACAATGTGTCAAGTATACCCCGCAACACTCAAAAAGGCCTGGTATTGACATCTCAGCTATGCCTGGCATATCTTTCCATTGGTGACAATTCTTTATAAGTATGCAAACTCCCCCTCGTTTAATATTATTTCTACTAAAACAAGAAGCTAAATTGTAATTAGGTAGAACAAGATGTTTTTCATATCCCCTCATCATAAAGTGTTCCGTGATGCATAGTACGTCTACGGATACGTGTTTTTCATTCAGTTCATTTAGACACACTGAAAGAATATCGGTCTTGCTAAGAAGGCTCGCTATGTTTTGGTGCATGACGTATATGTGTCTGTTATAAAAAACTCTTTATTTTGGATTTCGCAACTATCTTCTAAAGTGCTGTCTGAGGTATTAGAAGAGTTAATATACATTACCAAAGAGCAAATATCTCTCAAAATAACTTTGAAGCCAAAATTATTAACGGAACCCATTTTCTTATAAAACATACGATAGTCATAACTTAAGTTTAAATTGGAATCCACCAAATATGCATATTCGTTAGCTAGGATGTCAATGTACAATAAATGATTAAATAATTCAATTCTTCTATTAAATACATTATAGAGATATCCAATTTTAAAAGTTGGTAAACATACAATAATATTAGTGTGTTGTATTGCCATTAATTTTACTCTTAAAAAAGAAATCAAAATAGAATAATCTTGCGTATATTTAAAATCATCATCCCCAACTTGAATTACACAGTAGTCATTTAACGTGTAGGAACTTAGTTACAATCCAATGTTAGTTAGTTAGAATCCAACGAAAATCACCAATACTACCAACGAATTTATTTTCAGTTTATTAGGAAATAAAATCCATTGAATTTCTTATAAAAACATTGATTTAGAATATAGCAATTAGTATTCGATAGTTTGAGAGTCGTTGTATAAATAAAGCGGTTATTAGCAAGTCAATGAAGGCGCTACGGACTGCAGCGGATTCAATTTGAGGACGAACTATTAAACCAAGCTGAAATATGCTATAAGACGATATTAATCTTCTATCAAAAATGTATTTTTTACTGTTGGCATATTATAATATCATACGGTCAAATATATGTATTACTGTGGGAAAGCAGCTTTGGAAGAAATATAGTTAATATGTGAGGTTGAAATTTTCTCAATCGAGAAATAAAAGACCTAAACTTTTATATAAAATAAACTTATAACAAACAAAAGGAATCCGTCCGACGGGGGACACATCAAAGGAAAAACAGAATTGTTATTTTTATTCAATTCCGAGCATTTTCATATTTATTTACTTTTTAAACCTTCTCTGGACTTCCACAAATAATTCAAGACCAAAATTAGCGAAATCGGTTAAGCCGTTCTCGAGTTTTAGCGATACTAACGAACAGCAATTCATTTTTATATTTTATGCTTAAATCTTTAAAACTACGCAACGGATTTTGATGCGGTTTTTTTTAATAGATAGAGAGATTAAGGAGGAAGATTAACATGAATAATAACATCCATTAAATAGTGGAGCAATCAATAATAAATTACAGTTTCCGAAGTGAAAAATGAATAAGGTTTGCTACTCGCGTTAGTTCTTTTTTTTTTTTTAATTCCTTTGGGTATTCGATAAAGCTTGTTTAAATATACTGCGGTTGCTAGCAGTAGAACGATTTGTCTATTACTTCGATTAGTGTTAGAGAAGCACGCACGAATCGTGCAGCGGGAATGATTTGCAAGTCAATAGCGCTCGTCGTGTTCCCCACCGCTTATTATCCAACTACTAGAAGTCTAGAATTTCAGGCCACTATTTCTCGGTGATATTTATTAGTGGTGAATTTATTTGAACGTCCCAAATAGATGGTGTTAGTTGTGAAATTAAATTGCGCTAAATATGTGTGCTGATAAAACATATTTAAGGGAAATATAATTTTGAAATAATTCACCCACAGACAGCCCACTGAGTTTCTCGCAGGATCTTCTCAGTGGATCGCGTTTCCGATCCCGCGGTAGATTCTGCGAAGCGCTGCTCTTGCTAAGATTAGTGTTAGTAACGACGTCAGGTTTGAGCTCCGTGAGCTCACCTACTTGTTAGGGTTACGCTGAAATGGCCTCTCAAGGCCATCAGCTTAGATGGGAAAAAAAAGAATGAATTGCATTTCGAATAACAACCAGTAGTATTATAGTTGACACAACCCGCTGGAATCTATATTAGACAGTTATTCATCAATAATCGTTCGAGGACGGATCGTCAGTACGTGATTCATTATATTAGAAATTAAATGCGCGTTACAGCATCGTTAAGATTGTAAGAATCTGCTAGGCTAGATGTTGGCAGCTCAGGGTCCGTTTTCAGGACCAGTAATTTGATTCAAAATTTTATATTATCTTTACCACCTTTATTGGCACTTATACTAGAGGTTTTTTTTTTTTTTTTTTGTCAGGATGAAATCGCCGGACTCCCACCCTCCACTGAGGATGGAGAGTGGGGCATGTCGGAGTCGAACCGACTAAAACCTCCTGTCGCTCAACAACCAACGTCCAACCCTCGCATGAGACAGAACTCATGAAAAGGCAAGGGGAGGAGAGTGAAGCGTTTAGTGCGGAGCACATCTCTCCCATCACCCTCCCCCTCGGGACGCCGGGCCAGCGATCGTCGGCGCCACGACCACCAGCCCTCTCGGTTATACTAGTGGTAGGGCATGTTTTGAGCCTGCACAGGTAGGTACCACTGCCTATTTCTGCCGTGAAGCAACAATGCGATTTGGTTTGAAGGATGGGGCAGCCGTGGCACTGTAAAAACTGAGAACTATTCGCTGGTACCCTCAGGGAATATTCTAGCTAAGCCCAAACGGGTAGGTAGAAGAAGCTCCCGGGCTCAACCTGAGCGAATATTCTAACAAGAGCAAGAGCAGTGTTTCGCAGAGAATCTCAAGGTGGATGGCGGTATTTACATTATAGATGTCTATGGGCTCCGGTAACTACTTTACACCTGATGAGCCGTGAATTCGTCCACCAATCGAAGTTAAAAAAAAACACTTAGAATATATAGGTATTTTCATGGAATTTAATACCGAACATCTATCTGTATATTACGTTTCCAAAGTCAGACAGCAAAAGGGCTTTTGCTCTGTCGTTTACATTATTCCATTAATTCATACTATTCGTAGAGTCAATTAGTGAACGCTGAACATTTTAGATTACGCAACAATCACGTATAAAAGTTTGAATGGCTTCCATCCTTGTTACCGAACTTTCACGAGCTTACCATGTATCTCTACACAAAGTCTGGGTATTATATACCCAATTGCTTTTGTACGTTGTAACCCGTTTAGTTTGGTGGGTGAATTTCGGTAAAATTTAATTATAATACCCTGTACGCGTCCATGAACTTTGTCATTTATTAATAAGCTTTTATTAGCTTCAGACGTATGTATGTTAGTATGTAACGGAATCTTTGAAGATGATTTTGACCCCCTTCAAAACGTCGGATTAACTCAAAATTTGGCATACTTATTAAGGACCGATGACAATACATATTTAAAAAAATATTGAATAAATTGAAATTCAACTAAAAAAGGAAAAATAAATAATAGTTTAAAAAAAAAAAAAAAAAAAGGGTGCGTGTAGTTATGTACGCGCGTAAGAAGTTAAACTTTATTTTTACTAAATTTATTTCTTTTTTTTTAATATTAAATAATTTAATTAATAATAAATATTTAACGTTAATAATTTAATAATATTTAGTATGAATTATATTCAATAATAATGTTGTCATTTATATTACTAAAAAATGAATGCTAATAACACTTTTTTTTACGAGTGTACATGCGCGAAAGTTCACCTGCGGCTATATTCAGACTCGCCAAGTTACGTCGTATCAGTCGTATTGTAATGAGCGATTTAGTGGGCAACTTCATTTCTGTTAATTTTGTGTCACGGTGCGCGCGCATCGTAAAATTTCGCTCTCATCAATTTTTCATAACGCTCCTAAAGAAGTATAACCTCAAAAATACGCTTTTAAGGAAAATCCAACTAAAAAATAGAAAATAAATTATAATAAATTTAAATTAAAAATAGTGTAAGAAAAATTATTTTACTGTAAAAAAAGCGTGGGGTGCAAGATATCAGTAGCTATAAATATTTTATGAACAGATATGAATGATTTTTTCTATTTTTTAGTTGGATTTTCTATAAAAGCGTGTTTTTTTTTTAACTATTATTTTTCTATTATTATTTTACAAGTGATTCGCGAAGGAAATAGGCAGCATGGCGCCTACACGCGTGGGCTTATAAAACTCCCACTAATCACTGAATGATTTGACGCATCTTACGATGTTCACATTGTCAGATTTTTAAAGATGTTTGTATTCACAGCCGCGTTACATTAATTTTGTGGAACATAAGATTCACACCTTAGAATTAAAGTGGCTTAATCGAAAAATTCTTGATTTTTGGTAAACGCCAAAAGAGTCACCACTCTTGACAGAGTGGTCGTGATCGTCATGTAGTGTTGGACGGGGCAGATTTGATGCGTCTCACGATGTCCCACCATCTCTCTCTGTTCGAGGGGCTGCGAAAGGTGTAATTGAAGAATTGAAATATTTTAGTTTTCCGATTTTAATAATTTAAAGAACGCGTTTGATTTAGAAGAGGCGGAAAGATTACTTTTTCCTTTCTCAACAAAAAGAAACTTTAATTTTATAAACTAACAGAATACGTGTTTATAAGTCGGGCGAAGTACAGAAGTCAATATTATTTAATTAAGCCACTTCAATTCTAAAGGTGCGATTTAGTCTATGCATACAAATAAAATTGGAATGTCTGTTTGTAATATTGAAATAGCCTCTTTTTACTACATGCATATGAATATAAATATATTCGGTACATACACCAAAATAACATTTTTACATTTTTTGTCTGTCTGTCTGTTTGTTCCGGCTAATCCCTGAAACGGCTGGACCGATTTTAATGAGACTTTTTTTTTTTTGTTGCCTTTGTAGGCAGACGAGCATACGGCCCACCTGATGGTGAGTGGTTACCGTCGCCCATGGACTTCAGCAATGCCAGGTGCAGAGCCAAGCCGCTGCCTACTGTTTAATACTCTCCACAAGCCTCGTTTGAAGAAGGACATGTCATAGCGCTCGCGAAACACCGTGGAGGGGAGCTCATTCCATAGCCGGATGGTACATGGCAAAAAAGACCTCTGGAAACGCACTGTGGATGACCGCAGTGGCTCCAGGTAGTATGGATGAACTCTACTCCGGTGGCGGGCGGTGCGATGGTAAAAACGAGATGACGGTATCATCTCGAACAATTCCTCAGAGCACTCCCCATGGAACATACGGTACAAAATACAGAGGGAACCGAAGTCTCTCCGCAGACCCAGAGGTTCCAAACGATCCGTGATAATGGGATTATCGACAATCCGAACGGCCCTCCTCTGTATGGAGTCAAATGGAAGAAGCTGGTATTTGGGAGCCCCGGCCCAGAGATGGGAGCAGTACTCCACGCGAGGCCAGACTTGTGCTTTATAAAGCAAAAGCCTTTGTCCAGTACCGCTTCGCTCTGTTGAGGACTCCCAGCATTTTGGACGCCAACTTGGCTTAGCCTTCCAGATGACTCCGAAACTGGACATCACTCGAAATGTCGACCTCAAGTATCCCAATACTCTCGGAAGGTTGCAGGGATACTCCACTTTCACTAATAGGTAGGTAGCTGATGATATTAGGAGTAACTTAGGCTACTTTTTTTAGACTAGCTTCGCCCCACCACATCACCCGCAGTTATTGTCGTAGCGCGCGCAACATGACGGGACTCGCCTATCAATAATAAAATTTAATGTTTCCGAAGCGAAGCGAGGGCGGGTCGCTAGTCAATAATAAAAAATAATGTTTCCAAAGCGAAGCGAGGGCCGATCGCTAGTAAATTTAAGCTTATACGATACATAAAATAACATAGGTTTGACGAACATTACGATTCACACACACTAGGATCACATTTTATTACAACAAAATCCGAAAGCCTACTTTGAACTTTAGCTATAGCAGTTTTTAAATTATAAATACACACTTCACTACGCAAATGAGAAAACCGCGTAAGTTTTAAATGTTCATTCAGAAGATTATTGAAGAGATACAGAGATATTATTGAAGAGATACATTCGCGATGTACCTAAACATACCTGTTCTAATTCTAATGCTCACCTTAAATAAATTGATAAGTTTTACTCATAACTCATAAAGAAAAAGAGAAGGTTCTAAAGTCTTTGTCGATTCTTCTCAGTTCTGAATCTTCATTCTTAGTCGGTAGTAAAGTTATGACGATTTTAATTTGACTGTGTCCATGTCGGTTCACTTGAAAAAAAAATATCATTTATTGTGATTGATTCCGAATGAATTAATATTATATCTACATTTTCTAGTTCATTGACCTGATCGATCCATCTATCTGGGGCAATAAACTCAAGATAATTTGAATCTCTAAAATTAAAGAAAAAAAATGTTAATTTCCCTAAAATTCTGGGGAACTGTAACGAGTCAGCTGTTACACAGAGTCTGCAGGCGACTGTTACATCAGCATTTGGTTTGTTTGCTTATAAATTATGTTATTGTTATGAATTCACGTACTTCTTTATAAAATTATGACGTAAGTATATTTTGTGTGATGACATCATCAATTTTATACATCGTATTGTTGTTTCAATTTCGACAGTTTAATTTAGCAAGCTAAGGCGGAACTCTAAACTAATTCTCTTAATATTGTTACGCGCTGGGGTTCGGGATAAATAAAATTTAACCAAAGTACAACTGAAAACTGTATTCAACACTTAGAACACTTTAAAACACTCAACAAACACTTTAAAACTCTCAATTCGCTTGTTCCGCTTCGCTTCAGGTAATCCGCTCGCTATTTCGCTTCGAGTAGTTCTGATTACTGACTGACTGCGTGCCATCTCTGCAATGCTTTTATAGCCGATACAACATCCCTAGAATTATCGAGAATATTCCACTCATTTCTCGTATTGTTGTACCACTATTTGACAATATATGGCGTTGTACTTCTTGAGCGTTCTAGGTGCTACTAGGTTCTTCTATATTCGTTCGACTATTCGGCGATAGATGGCGTTACTGTTACCGGCGTAACAATATTAAATATACTTTAGACGTATCGTTATTCTCTTGTGCATCTTCCCTGGTCTATTATTCGGTTGATGTGGAAATTTTAAACAGTGGAAGTATCTATTCTATACCAGCCGTCCAATCCTTGAAACTGGACTGCAATGCGCTTCGCGGGAAGCAGGTCGTCCGTATCCGTGATGATCAAAATAACTAAATTATAAAATTCTTAAATGAAAAAAAAATTATGAAAATAGCTTTATTATATCAATATTGTTTCAATAAAACACGAACGCCAAACTTTTATTATTAGAACGCACGGACAGTTAATGAAAAAAGTTTGAAGCCACGATATCCGCAGGATTGAAAATCAGTAAAACATTTTTATATTCAATTACCTAGTGAAATTTTATAATTTGAACAGTGTACTGGAACATTCTACAGAAGCTCTTTTATATTTTTTTATTGCTTTCAATAACATCAATGATTCTCTGATATGTAATGAAAATTATCTAATTTGCTACACGCGGCCGCATTACGATGAATGTAGGAAATATATTTCCAGGGAACAGAATTTTGTTTCGGGTCGTTTTTTTTTATTGCTTAGATGGGTGTACGAGCTCACAGCCCACCCGGTGCTAAGTGGTTACTGGAGCCCATAGACAACTACAACGTAAATGCGCTACCCATCTTGAGTTATAAGTTCTAAGGTCTCGGTATAGTTACAATGGCTACCCTACCCTTCAAACCGAAACGCATTACTGCTTCACGGCAGAAATAGGCAGAGCGGTGGTACCTACCCGTGCGGACTCACAAGACCTCCCATCAGTAAACTTTTCCCATAATCCATGATTTTTTTTACCGTAATGTCACAAAGTTGACAAAAACTGTCATTTTGGAAACAAAAATTTCAACATATTTTGGAGTTGTATATATAGTGTTGATTTAAGACTAATGATATGATTAAAAGAATTATACTATCGTATTTTGTTTCAAAATTGGACCCTAAGTCCAAAATTTTATGTATTAAAATCCCTAAATTCACTTTAAAGTCCCTAAGTCCAAAAGCTTAAGATAATTAGGTCAAACCATTTATATCGTTTTACTCTATTACTGTTCAAATTGAAAAGACATCTAAGTTATTATTTTTTACCATTAATTAAACTATAAAGTATTTTGGTATAGTTTCAGAGACTTCATAAAACTTTACTGCTGCCATTTCTGTAACCTAAGAAAATGGACTTGGGGCCATCTTGAACTTGGCCATTCAAGGACGATGGTACCTACCCGTGCGAATTCACAAGAGGTCCTACCACCAGTAATTACGCAAATTATAACTTTGCGGGTTTGATTTTTATTACACGATGTTATTCCTTCACCGTGGATGTCAATCATGAACATTAATTTGTTAAGTACCTTGTCTTGTCTTGTCTTACCTTGAGGCCTAGACGACTTCAATGAAATTACCTTATTTCATTTTCCGTATCCCTAACAATATGTATACAAAGTTTCATAACGATAAGTACAGTGGTTAAGGCGTGAATGCGCAATAAATAAACCCAATTTCGAATTTATAACATTGTAGTTTGGTTTGGATTTCAATAATTTAATTTTGAAATATTTTGTTGTTGCAATTACTTCATCAATACGTCGACTAGCTACCACAAAAGATTATATTAACGTTGAGACTTCAAAAGCATGTCTCAAAAACCATGAGCCCAAAAAAAACCCAAGTCTTCCTCCCATTAATATCTCTATTTGTGCACTTCGGTGTCATAGGTAGTGGTATTCAAATTTCCTTAATACATGTGAATTTCAATGGTAAATTTACTATACACATATATATCCGAGTACTCTGAACATAGATCGTTCGGAGTTCACAACAAGTAATAAGTAACATAACTGCGGGCCGAAGGGGCGGGATCCGACCCGGATGGTGCCAGAATGTTCACAAGTTTCCACTTTCAGAAACGTGTGGTTGCTCCCTAATGAAACGGTTCGTACCATTGGAGTTACTTTGATATAATAATATGTACACAACAATATCTCTAATTTTATTGATTTAAAAAAAAAAAGATTGTGGTGTCTTGGGACACCGGAGGGAACGAAGTTCCTTATTATAAAAAAATAATAATTTTAAGTTCTGTTCGAGGTATAAAGAAAATAAAACTGGAGGTTTCGCAACAATCCACGGTCATTCGGTAACCTGCGAAGTTATTGTGGTATACTTCATTCACGATTGTTTGCATAAGAGTTAGTGTATTGCGCAAACGAACGCTCTGAGATCGTGGTCAATGAATGATAAAAAAATATGTTATTTTTTGTACGTTATTACAAACTTAAGTCGTACACTGTGTGCATTTCTAATAAAAATCTTACGTTACGGACGTTTTATCCCGGTTAGGGTACCCCTCCGCATCGTCCCATAAGGAACTTCGTTCCAAAAAACATATAACCAATTGAAAATTACATACAACAATTTTTAATACGCTTTTATTAAATATTATTATTATTAGCCATTTATTAGCTTCTATTGGCTATGTGCTTAATGGAATATGTGAACATAATTAATTCTCTCTTACTTGAATATGTCCGATTAAATTGATAATGTTGACACTTGCGATTTACAATTTAAACCAATACATTCATTGAAGAATGGGCTTAACCGTTGTTTTTGTAGTAAAATAAATATCTCATTATTTTGAAGGGTGGGGTAGCCGTTGTAACTATACTTGAGACCTTAGAACTTATACCTCAAGGTGGGTGGCGCATTTACGTTGTGGATGTCTATGGGCTCCAGTAACCACTTGACACCAGGTGGGCTGTGAGCTCGTCCACCCATCTAAGCAATAAAAAAAAAAAATATATATATATATATATATTTTTAAAATATAAGCAAAATTCTGTCTCTTACACACATAGCGAGATTGATTTTTTTTTTTTTTTTTTTTTATTGCTTAGATGTGTGGACGAGCTCACAGCCCACCTGGTGTTAAGTGGTTACTGGAGCCCATAGACATCTACAACGTAAATGCGCCACACACCTTGAGATATAGTTCTAAGGTCTCAGTATAGTCACAACGGCTGCCCCACCCTTCAAACCGAAACGCATTACTGCTTCACGGCAGAAATAAGCAGGGTGGTGGTACCTACCCGCGCGGACTCACAAGAGGTCCTACCACCAGTAATTACGCAAATTATAATTTTGCGGGTTTGATTTTTATTGCACGATGTTATTCCTTCACCGTGGAAGTCAATCGTGAACATTTGTTGAGTACGTATTTCATTAGAAAAATTGGTACCCGCCAGCGAGATTCGAACACCAGTGCATCGCTCGATACGAATGCACCGGACGTCTTATCCTTTAGGCCACGACGACTTCAAATATGATATAGAATTCACATCTCGAACATGAACTAATATGAACGATTATAATTTCTTCGTTTATGAACCTATTTAAAATACGTAAAATAAATAAATAAATAAATAAATAAAAAAACGTCAACACACGTACTGCTTAAAACAAAAACAATTCTTTCAAGTAAAGCCTATTGTTTTATATTTTAATATACTAGCTGACCCGGCAAACTTCGTAGTGCCTCAATCGTTAAATAAAAGACCTAAACTTTTATATAAAATAAACTTATAACAAACAAAAGGAATCCGTCTGACGAGGGAGGGACACATCAAAGGAAAAACAAAATTGTTATTTTTATTTAACTCCGAGCATTTTCATACTTATCTACCTTTAAACCTTCTCTGGACTTCCACGAATAATTCAAGACCAAAATTAGCCAAATCGGTCCAGCCGTTCTCGAGTTTTACCGAGACTAACGAACAGCAATTCATTTTTATATTTTATGCTTCAATCTTTAAAACTACGCAACGGATTTTGATGCGGTTTTTTTTAATAGATAGAGTGATTAAAGAGGAAGGATTATATGTATAATAACATCACATTTCAACATTTCTATATATAGATTATTCTATACCGAATTTACCACAGCTCGCTAAAACTAAACCAATACTAAACGTGAGATATCGTATAGCTTACGCTGTTGAGATACTTAGGAGAGTTCTTTTCCTCCTTCTCAAGTCGTTACCTCACTAATCGATCACTGTTTCAACTTCAAGAACGATTCCCGTACTAGGTATTTGAGTTTATGTATAACACAAAAAAGCCCAGTCAAATTGCAAACGAAGTTCGTTTATACATAAAATATGTTTACGGAAAATGAAGGTATAGACATTATTAATAATTGAATGGCCTATTTCAAGATGTCCCTATGTATACCAACTACTAAACTTTTTTTTCCTACCTAAGCTGATAGCCTTGAGAGGCAATTTCAGCGTAACCTTAACTAGTAGGTGAGCTAACGGGGCTCAAACCTGACAACTACACTATCAACACTGCTACTAAAGCCTGGTCATTGTCTATGGTTTTCTATATTTAAGGCGTTTGTAAGTGGTCCCTAAGTGGGCATTTTTATACACTTTTTTTATTGCTTGGATGGATGGCCAAGCTCACAGCCCACCTGGTGTCAAGTGATTACTGGAGCCCATAGACATCTACAACGTAAATGCGCCACCCACCCTGAGATATAAGTTCTAAGGTCTGAAGTATAGTTACAACGGCTGCTCAATACATTACTGCTTCACGGCAGAAATAGGCAGGGTGGTGGTACCTACCCGCGCGGACTCACAAGAGGTCGACCGGTAATTAATTGACATTATAAGTTAATACACGACTTATGATGTTATTGTCAAAAACTATTATTAAACTTCTATAATCACAGATTTGGCCAAGACTACACTTTAGACAAATATTTATAAAACAAACAATATTTAATCTATTTTAAATTTGACCACAGACTATAAAGCAATAAGAAAAGTTTGACAATAAACAAATACGTAGTATGTATATATGCGTGTGTGTGTCAAATACGTAGAAGTGTGTGCAATGTTTGTTTTTATTGATTGAATGTATTTTTTATGCATAATTAAAAAAAAAATACATTCTGCTGTCCTTCTCTATATTCTCTGTAAGTGTGGTAAATTTCATACTCCTCCGTCCGCGCAATTTTCGGAAAAAAGGGTACAAAGTTTTTGCTTCACGTATTAATATATACCTTATAGATAAGCAAATTAAATTACAGTTAGAAAGAGATCAGAGCTAACAGTGTCGAATAGTATTTAATGGGCACATGCCCGTGACTCGAGCTATACATAAATACGTTTTACTGGTGGTAGGACCACATGTGAGTCCGCGCGGGTAGGTACCACCGCCCTGACTATTTCTGCCGTGAAGCAGTAATGCGTTTCGGTTTGAAGGGTGGGGCAGCCGTTGTAGCTATACTGAGACCTTAGAACTGATATCTCAAGGTGGGTGGCGTATTTACATCGTAGATGTCAATGGGCTCCAGTAACCACTTAACACCAGGTGGTCTGTTAGCTCATCCACCCATCTAATCACACTTCTAGCACATCAGTCTAGTAAATTTTTAAAGACGTGTAGGACTGCTTAACAATTTAAATATTGTACGTTACAATTGAGAGCAGTAGGTAAATTAAGATAACAAGAATCCGGTAAAATTTTAAATCCATTTTCACAAAAATATCAAGCTTATAACCGGACAGCATTTCTTCGTATTTCAAAGCCGAAAGCTGATGTAAGAGCTACAGGGCAGCGCAAAACGAAAAAAGCTCGCTAAGCTCGCCACGAAAATTCGAAAAGTTTCTTGCTCCAGGGAAACCACGCTTTTATAACACTTGTTCATTATATAGCGAAAGGCTTGCGGGTTGCATTTAAAAGCTTATTTCATTATACGTGTAAGTTCAATAAACTTAACTCAGATCTTGATATTAGTGAACTGTTCCTGACGAAGACGTCATACTGTACTTATTTCCTTTTGTTTTCGTAAGACAGCATAATCTTTGTAGGTTTACGACTTAGGGAAGATCTTCCACGGAACGGGTGATGCTCGGTAGACTGTAAGACATCATCAACGTAAATGCTGCCCACCTTGAGATATAAGTTCTAAGGTCTCAGTTTAGTTACAACGGCTGCCCCGCCCTTCAAACCGAAACGCATTACTGCTTCACGGCAGAAACAGACAGGGCGGTGGTACCTACCCGTGCGGACTCACAAGAGGTCCTACCACCAGTAATTACGTAAATTATATTTTTGCGGGTTTGATTTTTATTACACGATGTTATTCCTTCGCCGTGAAAGTCAATCGTGAACAGTTATTGAGTACGTATTTCATTAGAAAAATTGGTACCCACCTGAGAATCGAATACCGGTGCATCGCTCAACACGAATGCACCGGACGTCTTATCCTTTAGGCCAGTATGTCGTAAGCGAGATTCAGGCATCTGTCAAATATCTTGTGTTGTATGATGGCTTCCCGCCACATCACAAGTGTATAATCTATGGTAACCATGAAGACTATCAAGTATTTGAAACGTCGTAAATAACATAATGACAATAAAAATCGCCAAAAAAAACCGTCAAGGTTGTTTTAATTAGGCTTTCGAAAAATTTAAGAACAATTAGAAAACTAATAATTCATCATGATGATACATTTAAAGAAACGAATAAAAAATAATAAAAGCGGGCGATCGAGAGAGCTATGCTTGGTATTTCTCTAAGGGACAAAATCCGGAACGAAGAAATTAGACGGAGAACCAAAGTCGACGACATAGCTCTCAAATTTAGCAGGCTAAAGTGGCAATGGGCCGGTCACATCTGTCGAGCCAGCGACGCTAGGTGGAAGAGGAAATGGAAAGATGGGCACCAGGAGCGTGGCGCGTCCTCCAACCAGGTGGACTGACGACTTAGTGCGCACGGCAGGAAGTCGTTGGATGCGGAAGGCGGAGGACCGCATTATGTGGGAGGTACTGGGGAAGGCCTATGTCCAGCAGTGGGCAGATAAAGGCTGATGATGATGATGATGATGATGAATACGAATGTGTTAACTTAAACAGTATTATAATGTATATATAAACAGTATTATAATTTCATATTACTGCAACGCCCAATAATCTCATTTTATTTGTATTTCATGTAACATAAGTACCAATTTCTGGTAGTATTCTGATAACGGACGCATAAACATCCGATAACTCGTTGAACAACCCCATAAACTCCGCCTGCAATACCTTTATTAACATAAGTTGTTTGCTCTTTTTATTAATGCAATCGTTTTTTTTTTATGTTCGGTCTAAAATAAAGTAAATATTTCAGTTTTTAGTTATTCGGTTTTAAATGAGGAAAACTGAGACGAATCTAATGACCCATAATATTTTGAAATTAGACACACAAATTTACCGACCGTAATGCCCGGAAAATAAGTTATTTACAAAAAAACCTACCCTCTTCGGCAGTCAATAAATTTATGTTTAAATTTTTAGTTCATTTTGTTAGTAAAGCATATTTTTACTTTTCAACTTTGAATTTTCCTAGTGTTATTTTTGTCATCAAATTAATTATTAATCTAGTAAAACTAGAACGGATATCTGGGTATATGGGTTTATTAACTTTATATCGGAATCACAGTTAGGTTTATCATGCTGTTACCAATGCCGTGAGCAATTCAGCAACAATGTTCACGAGGTACCATTAAATTACGGACCTTAAACCTTTGTAGCAGCATTTCGTAAAATTGCATTTCCTTAGCTACCTTCTGTTTTACGTTCCCTTGTTTCGAAGCAGCGCTATTTTAACTTGGTTTACTGGCTACAATTCGGAATACACGTGGCTGTAAAAGTATGCTTGAACGTTTTATGACGCCGTGCCGGCCGTATAGTTCGGAACACCGGAGATTGTTGATTAGTGGAGCGCTGTGAACAAAATATACTCCTGTATTTTTATTAAACTACGTCAGACGAAAGAAGGTTAGGTTCTATCTTATATACTTATATATATAAAAATGAATTGCTGTTCGTTAGTCACGCTAAAACTCGAGAATGGCTGGACCGATTTGGCTAATTTTGGTCTTGAATTATTTATGGAAGTCCAGAGAAGGTTTAAAAGGTAGATAAATATGAAAATGCTCGGAATTAAATAAAAATAACAATTTTGTTTGGCCTTTGATGTGTCCCCCGTCGAACGGATTCCTTTTGTTTGTTTTGAGTTTATTTTATACAAAAGTTTAGATTTTTTATTTATAGATTGAGGCACGACGAAGTCTGCCGGGTAAGCTAGTAGTGTATACATATCGAGGGGTGAAAGGCTATTTGGTTTAAGCGCCATTTATCTTTGTAATTAAAGGTCGGTTTTTTTTTTTTTGGTATTATCATCAGCAATTCGATGTTTTACCTACTAATCGTTAATCATAATTCAAGTTTAAGTTTACGAGTTCTAAGGCCTCCGTTTTTATTTGATTAAGTACCAAGATGTGGTGGGCGCTCAAGAATACCCCCAATCCAAACTTAGCTCATGGCTGTCGTAGAAGGCGACTAAGAGCCAAAGAAAGACCAAAGCTAATAAAACCTCGGCCCAAAGCCAACAAAAGCATTCCCAAGGAGGGTTGACGTCAGGCAGGTGACCGGTCATACATTTTTTTGCCAAAACTTAGAGCAACATGAGAAGGAATAAAAAGAAGTGGTATATAATAGAGGAGTATCTATGGAAGGAAAAGACATGTTGCGCCGACCCCAGGTGACTGGGAGAAGGGCAGGAGAATGATGATGATTGACCACGCGCTCTCAAAGTCCAATATTAAGCAAATTACTATTAAGAGCAAGCACTTGGTTGAGTAAAGAAATGTATTTGGAAAAACTATGTACCTTGGGTGTTTCATTGGATAGTGTACGATTAAAATATGAAAGTAATACGAGTATAACAATTTTGACTTAGAATAAAAACGCAAAAAGACTGCATCGGCCGGGAATCGAACCCGGGCCGCCCGCGTGGCAGGCGAGCATTCTACCACTGAACCACCGATGCTACGATATCTTGTAGCTAAATAAGGCATCAAAAGTAATTTAATAAGATAAAATTATCATTTTGTTTTTAATATCTTATCGAACTCATGAATATTATCTATATATATAAAAGAAAGTCGTGTTAGTTACACTATTTATAACTCAAGAACGGCTGAACTGATTTGGCTGAAAATTGGTGGGGAGGTAGGTTAGGATCAGGAGAAGGACATAGGATACTTTTTATCACGTTTCTGTGGGATGTGACATAAAATGTGGTATAACAAAACGCAACAGATATGGAATAACAAAACGCAACTGACAGCTAAACGTAATGTAACTTATGGTTAATTATAGTAGAATTTTGAAGTTGACCGGTTGATGTGTTTGTTTCGAGTTTTTATTAGCTTATTGTGCCGAGAGAGTTAATCATTAAGAAAGCCATGCCGCGACCAACACGGTCAAATCTTTCCCGACGAAGCCGTAATGCAACTAGGATTCGAAACTTTGCGAGTGAAAAGACTGAAGAAGAACAAGAAAAAGAATCATTAAAATACTTGCTTTTTTAATTTACATTAATTATCCAAATAAAAAATTGACCTTGATCAAAAGTCTGCTCATTTATTGCCTCTAAGGCGGAACAAAGTTCACCGGGTTCGCTAGTTAAATATATAGATAAGTAAAATAGTATTTTCGTAGGGTGGCTGAACGAGCTCACGACTTATCTGGTATTAAGTGGCTACCAAAGATTATAGACATAATAACGTGAACCGCCACCCAACTTGAGACTTAATGTCTGTCTCATAACGCAAAATTTAAGTATCAGTGTTTTGATTTTTATTACCACATGTTATTAATTCATCCTAAAAGTCAATCGAAAACGCATTTATTTATCGAGTACGTATTTCATTGGAAAAACTCTACACTATGTCAGCTGATCAATGTTAAACACTTTGTCTCTATAATATAGCCTTCATCTCATGAAGCCATATTAGATGTAACCTTCCAAACATCGTAAAAAATTATGTTCCCTAGATTGTGGACCCACATAATTTATATAGAGCCCTAGGCTCTAGGAGTTTTGGCGCCGGTCGATAACCTCTGATACGATTCATGTAACCATCCAAGGGGACCTTCCTGCATTAAAGATAAATGTCATTTTGCCTTGGGGTTTCAGGTGTTTGTTTCATTCTTCATCTATTATCTCGGTTTTCTAATGAAGCACACCGTACGTGTTGTTACTGTATGTCATTTCAAATAACTACATAATGTTGAGAGGAATGCTAGGAAATTTTATAAGAGTAGTTCAGTTAAGTTATAAATTATTTAAGTACCTTCAATTTCTTCGATTTTGCTTTCCCTCTAAACTTTACTTTAGGATAGAATCGATAGATACTGGGGTAACAAGTGTTGTAACCCAAGGGTTTGGCAGGTGCTTCGTTCTTCTAGGGGGCGGGTTCTTAATTCTTCTTCAACAAAGTGTTGGGTTAGGTTAGGGATGTATAATCGAGTAAAAATCACATATCGAGTAAAAGAAAATTATCTATTTTTATAGGAACATTAATCAAGTATAAAGAAAAAAGAAGTGTTACGTATCTTGATCTGAATGGATTTGTATTTACCTCGCATATGTACACAGTATACAAAACTAGAAAATCCAATTTTTATGTAACGTTCATAAATATCATCAGCCTCTACCTGTACTGCTAGATGTAGGCCTTTCCCATAGTCCATCACAATAAACGGTCCCTTTCCGCATCTAATCTTCTCCAGTGTATCACCGCATTTCATCCGTCCACCGGGCACGGGGACGCCCAACGCTGCGCTTATCGGTGCGTGGTCTCCAGTGTAGAACAAGTATGCTCCATCAGCCATCGGTCCTACGACACATATATACGGCCCATTGCCACTTCAGCTTGCTAATCTTTAGGGCTATGTCGGTCGCTTTTTGGTAATGTTGACAAGAACGAAAAGCACCTACTTGAAATAATCTCGCCTATACGTCGTAGCGAATCGGCAAAGCACAAGCCGCGAAACATTCGTTCAAAAAATACTTGTAATTATGCGGCTACCCCATAACTATTGCTTGTATTACTACAATTATTTGTTTAAATTAGAACAAAACAAACAATGACTAATTCAATTGTCCACTAACAATAGATGACATAATAAATCGTAAAATGCAACCAACAAGATTGCTCTTATAAGCCAAGCATCAAAACGTATTTTGTCAGTGCACCTAAAATTCGCTTTAGACGCTAATAGAAAAAAAGCATTATGAATCTATTTATAGAACGAGTCTTTTATATACTTTTGATCATTGATTTGACATTATGTTGTAGTTGCAATCCAAAAACTATCAATACTGAAGATAATAATATAGAGAAAAGAGATATTGAAGTAACTCAATCGACAGAACCGAATATTATTTTAATGAAACTCAAGAAAGGAGACGATAATGTTGCAAGTCATAAACTCAATGCAAGTGATGATGCGACGCCAGAAAATATGATCCTCAATGAAATAAAAAATGGTTTTGATGAACATCAAGCAAATGAATCATTAAATTTGATTATGAAACCGGAATTCGATGTGCAGTACAACGTAACCGAAGATAACGAAGGCGAAGAGTGTTTGTTCTTGACAAACGGTAAAAAAATTGATTTGGATGACATCACAGATGTGTGGCGGACAGCTTATTATAGAACTAGCGAGCGATTGTCGTGCTTCAAAATACATATCAAGAAAACATCTGCTAAGGTATTTGCGGTTGTTCATTTTACTGTTTATCTAGTACTGTGAATCCTAAATCGTTTGATGTATTCACAGCCAGCTTGGTGTTAAATAGTTAACTAATACTCATAGACACAACGTAGCTATTATCTTATAATGCGAAGTTGAAATTACAGAACCATACGAAAAACGGCCATTTACTTCCTAACCTTCAAACGGGAATGTTTGAAGTTTATTATTTTGGGCCAGAATTAGTCATAACAATAACTAGCCCGTGCCAGCCTATCTATACGTGCCAGCCTATGTTAAATAGTTTACGAGTGAAAAAGCTACTATTTATATTAAAAGATAAACAAAGCCAGTACTTTGATTGAATTTAATAATTTCTTCCTATCATATATTACTTCCTATCATAATTTACTGGTGGTAGGACCTCTTGTGAGTCCGCGCGGGTAGGTACCACCACCCTGCCTATTTCTGCCGTGAAGCAGTAATGCGTTTCGGTTTGAAGGGCGGGGTAGCCGTTGTAACTATACTGAGACCTTAGAACTGATTTCTCAAGGTGGGTGGCGCATTTACGTCGTAGATGTCTATGGGCTCCAGTAACCACTTAATACCAGGTGGGCTGTGACTCGTCCACCTATCTAAGCCATAAAAAAATATATATATATATATAGTAAATTTATCCCATATTTATAGGATCTGAAAACGATCGCCCAAAAGTATAATGATTCTAATGGAAGGATAAATTGGGAAAGCTGCCTTTTAGAAATTAAAACAGATGACGCCAACGATAATATTGGAAGAAAACATTACTTACAAACCAAGAACATTGATCAAGGTGTCTTTGAAAATATTATACTTGTCGACGATAACCTCGGAGGTAAGACGCATGTTGAAAATACTAAATTATAATTTTATTAACCAATAAACATGTAACTAACAGTTAAACAAAGAATTAGCATTGCTATCCAGCGTGGAAATGCTGCCAGCCTGCTGGGAACGCTGCCAACTGGCGGTGAGCTAGCACAGATTTTCTATTTATAAGTAGCTTTACCTTCATAATAATTAATAATAAATAAATAAATAATAATAAATAAATATTTACTAACAATCACGCCACGTTAACTGGTCCCGTGGTAAGTTCGTAAAGAACTTGTGTTACAGGTACCAGATAACGGAAATAAATGTAATATTTTTATTATACACATACATATATTTAATATACATCCATAACCCGGGAAAATACATTTTTATATTTATCATACAAATATCCTCCCTTGGCGGGATTCGAACCCGCGAACCCCTTGTGTAGTGACCATGTCACTTACCATTACACCAGACGGCCGTTCTAATACTACAAATAATTAATATTAACAGTCTACTATAATGATATTATAAGTAAATAATTTAAATACGCACTTATGAACGTTACAGAATTGTGACAATGTACCTTGTAACACATAGTTCGCTTATGCAGAATCTTATCCGAACAATTTTAGGAAGGCAATGGAAAGTTTTTAAACGATAACATACCGTTTTTTGAATAACTTCAATTCTTAAAGACTTTTTACTCATCTCTAGTAATCATATTCATTTGATGTTTCTGAACAAATTTTATTTATTCTCGCAAATCCCTTAGGGAACTCTACACCGGTCGTGATTGAACAAAGTCCGGACCAATGGATGGTCTTTCAGAATCTTCTTCTAATGAGGGACTGTGAGAATGGTGAAGTAGTCGTCTTCACCAGAGTTCCTCATCAGCCGAAGCTAGAAAACGTTCTCAACGCACTCAAGGCATTCGGAGAAGAAACATTTAATGGGACTTTGGCGTGTGTTGATGAAGACAGGATCGAACGGAGTGTACGTAATATTCTGAGACAGGTGTTAGGTAGACTCAAAGTGTTTTAAAAATACGGTTTCGCTTGTGTATTTATTATTCATAGCGTAAAATTCCATGATCATACTTCGTTTCATTGTAATTAAATTGTAATAATTAAAATATAAATAAAGGATTATTCCAAAAACTATGTATGCTTTTTTTATTGCTTAGATGGGTGGACGAACTCACGGCCAGCCTAGTGTTAAATGGTAACCGAAGCCCATAGACGTAAATGCCGTCATCAACCTTGAGACATGAGTTCTATGTCTCAGTTTTCACGGTACAACGACTGCCCCACGTTCAACCGAAACATATTACTGCTTCACGTCAGAAATAGGCATGGTGGTCAAAAATAGATAGATACCACACCTACCCGTGCGAGATCGCAAGACCCCCTACGTATTTATGAAAGATATGTTTGCTGCTCGTTTTATTTTTTATTATACGATGTTATTCCTTCACTGTGGAAGTCAACCGTGAACATTTGTTACGTACGTATTTAATTAGAACATTTTAACAGTCGACGTCGCCCTAAACACGTCATTACGGATCCTCCCGATCCATTAACGGTGCTTTTAGATACCTCAAGCACCGGTTACCGTCCTCGCCGAACCTGTCGCTTGCGACGAAGGGCTGGACGAGTAAATCAACCCATAGACAAAGCCCACTGAGTTTCTCGCCCGATCTTCTCAGTGGGTCGCGTTTCCGATCCGGTGGTATTATAGATTCTGCGAAGCACTGCTCTTGCTAGGGTCAATGATAAAAACACTCCGATTTAAGCACCGTGAGCTCACCTACACGTCAAGAAGAAGCTGGCCTCTCAAGGCTATAAGCATAGGCAGGAAAAAAAAGAACTATTGGTACCTACCTGCAGGATTCGAACACCGCTTCAATCAATACGAATGCGGAAACGGCCGGCGACATCAATATTTAATGATTTCTTCGTAAAATAAAATATATATAAATAAATAAAATTGATTTATTATATCTACAGGGCAAAATTTGTAAAAATTCAATTTGAAATTTACCCCAGCCGGATGTTACGGATTCTGGTTATTTTCATTTACTGAAATCGATTAATTCATGAAAAGTCAAAGTTATTTAATAAAAATATTAACGAAAAATGGAACCCACCGACATTGTTGTACAAAATTTAGACTACGATTTGAGCTAAATACTTTTGCCTAATTTATATTAAGATACTAGAAGCGGTATAGGCAAAACTACAATATGATATGATAAAACTACAAAAAAACACGTTTTAGATCAAAATACGTTTATCGATATATCTAATTTAACGCTGTACCTTGGAGCTACTAAACTATTTTTATGGTTCATAAAATCCTGACGAAGGCTATGTATCTCAGGCTACACAAGCAACGAAATATCTGAATTAAAGCACGCACATTGCCTGAGAAGATTACAGAAGAGGGCACAGATTGATAACCTCTCTCGTAAATTTGTGTACTTTTATTCCATAAATCTGAAAATAAAGGGAATTATTCATACTATAATATAATTCTTCTTCTTCTTCCAGTGCCTCTTCAATCCTGAAGGTTGGCAGTTAGCTTCCTGTATTCATCTCTATCAGCAGCCAGCTAGAACAGCTGTTCCACGGAGGCAATACCGGTCCACTCCCGGATATTCCGGAGCCATGACTTCTTTCTTCGCCCAATACGTCTCTTTCCGTCCACTTTGCCCATCATTATCAACTGCAGCAGCATGTATCTGTCGTTCCTGAGCACGTGGCCGAGATATTCTATCTTGCGCTTTTTGATAAAGGGCAACATTTTCCGGGACATATGAACGCGCTGAAGCACGGTTTCGTTCCTGACCCTCTGCGTCCAACTAATACGTAACATGCGACGGTAGCACCACATCTGGAACGCCTGTAGGCGTCTTGTAGTGTCCCCTTTCAGGGTCCAAGTTTCCCAACCATTCATAACGATAGGCCAGATATAGCACATGAGTAGCCTGACTCGGAGCTTTATATTCAATTGACGACAGCGAAGAATTTTCCTCGTTTTATTAAAGAGGCTCGAGCAATTTCTACTTCTAGAAAATAATTATGATGCATAAATCTCTAAATAACTATAATTATTGGTTCTATTGTATTATACTATACGATATATCATAGTAATTTTAATTGTATTGAATTAAAAAGCTTTCCTATTTATTCCATCCACACAAAGTCTGCGTTATATAGCAATTTCTTCTTCTTCAGTCTTTTTTTTCTCTTGTTATAAATTTCACTTCTTCAACTTGTAAATTACATAGTCAGCAGTCAGTGATTTCAAAATAAACAAAGTTAAATAAACTTTGTTTATTTTAGCCAAACACAGTATTTTAGTCCAGTTTTTTCACATCAAGGAAAAAATTGTGCAAGAAATTAAAATAGAGGCAATTTACTGAACAAAACACTGGGGGTTTTGTTATTCAATCTGGCAGGATTACATACATACTGCGACCGAAATTCACAGCACATCATCAATGGAAAGGAGAGGGCTGTGCCGCGAAATACCTGCATTCATTTTAAATGTACTATTGTGGAAAGGTGAAATTGCAGATTCCAGGGCGGATATTGCGTGAGTGTTTTCCATTGCTCGCTTAGCAAGGAAACAGGAAATGAATATGTAAAATCGTTTAAGTTCCTCTGCTGTGTACATTCATCTTAACGGCAAACATTGGTTGGTTATTGAAGCAAATAATATACACTTTTTTTTTTTCAAATAACATAATTGTGAATGGACATGCTTTAATAAAAACCGACTTAAATAGAAACAAAAAAAGATATTCCAAAACAAATTAATATACACTAAAAACAATAATCATCGAAATCGGTTGGCGTGATATTGAGTTATTCATCTATTTGTCGCGCACACTTAATGCAAATTTAAGACTTATATGGTTTTCTCATGGATACCATTATTAGAACTGGACTACATTAAAATGGGACTACACGGGAAGCGTCAGCTCTCTAATAAAAAAAGAATCATCAAAAGCGATTCACCCAGTCAAAAGTTATGAGGTAACAAACATAAAAAAAAGCATACAGTCGAATTGAGCACCTCCTTTTTTGAAGTCGGTTAATAACAAACACACATCGTGGTATTCTTTAGGATTATATTCATACTAATTCTGATTTTAATAATATAAGCATTTTATTTAATTATAAAATGACAAAATCTTCTCCCTCTCTAAACGACATTTATGGAGCAATTATTTAGAGTAATTTTCTTTTAAAATAGTCGCATAGATATTTAAATACATTAGACATCTAATAAATTACGATTGGTAGTGTTAAATTTGAAAAATTATATAAATGGATAATATTACTTCTTCGAACAACCAGCCCCAAAGCGATATGAGATTTTTCGAACGAAGAAATTGCTGGTGGTAGGACCTCTTGTGAGTCTGCACGGGTAGGTACCACCGCCTTGCCTATTTCTGCCATGAAGCAGTAATGCGTTTCGGTTCGAAGGGCGGGGCAGCCGTTGTAACTATACTCGAGACCTAGAACTTATATCTCAAGTTGGGTGACGCATTTACCTTGTAGATGTCTGTAGGCTCCAGTAACCACTTAACACCAGGTGAGCTGTGGGCTCGACCACCATCAAAGCAATAAAAAAATATATATATAGATTATCACTTAATTTTCCTTAAACATGTTTTATAAAACCAAAACGAAACAAGCTCTGTCGAATTTTTACTTAAACTTAAATTAAATTTTTGTCTAAGTACTTGTACTTAGAATTGCTCTCTGCTTGAACACTACCGATGATTTCGGCGTACTTACTTACCTTCGTTATTTTTTTGTTTTGTTCCGTTCCCTCATTCCGTTCCGAGTCTGCGTTACGGCTCATTCACACGGGATGTCGTTTTTCGCATCGTTAACGTCTAAAATTAATTATTGCAATTTTTTGAACGTGGCAGTTTTATTGGCGGCAGCTGTGTGACGAATGCTGCATCAAAATACAGGGTGTAAACAGATTGTTCGGTACATTTTGTAGACTCAGCGCGTCGGTTGATTACAAGCAAAATATTTTAGTTGTAAATTAAAAAGTAGTGTTAGGCACTTAGACTATCCACCCACCCACCCACCTATCAAAAAGAGCACTGACCTGGACAGTGTCTGGAAAAAGGAAGAGAGGCCGCCCCAGAACAACTTGGCGTCGCTCGGTGGAGCAGGAGCTAGGTGTCTTGGGTATGACGTGGGAGGAGCTAGAAAAGACTGCCCAAGACCGATATAAATGGAAAAATTTGACTCGAACCCTACACCCCAGCAGAGGGTAATAGAAAGTAATGATGATGATGAGGCATTTTGAAGGCTTAGAAGCTCCAAAGAGCCGATCCTGCCGATCCCATGGCTCGCATCAAGCGATGCACCTATAACAGTGCTCTGTACGTGATGAAATACGTGACTATATCCGTAGGCAAGTATCAATCTATCTAATGAAATGCATACTTGATGGGTATTTACGAACTATGCACGATGAAGATACACAAAAAATATAATTCCCATAATCACTGATGGTATTGTTAGCTAACAAGGACAAATCTATAGTAACACTATGTACGCCGAGAAGCACTTGTGCGTACTGGTTTGAAGGGATAATAGTAGATTAGAGTACTTCGATTGACCACGCCACATCAATATAGTAATCGGTTCTCTCGAGACGTAGCATCCGGTTTTAAAATAGTTTACACGACCATAATTTAATGAACAACGATTATGTTCTAAATATAATAATATACGGTCTTATTTATTATTCATTATTATTGTGTAACTTAGATTAAAAGTTACTCCGCTTTAGATTTGATACTATTACTACTAGTCCACAGATGTCTACTACTGGACATAGGACTCCTCAAGTAACTAAGTGAGTGTAAGGAGATTAAGTTACGCGTGCCCCTTAGGCGCGGACACCTCGTAGGAAGAACGGCCCGATAAAAGAAACAAAAAAAAGGCTAAAGGTAAAAATAGTCGTAAAACTGTAGTCAAAAAACTTCCAATGTGTTATTGGTCCAAATGGGATATAGTTGGCATAAGCTCACTGGCTCACCTTTTCACGCTTACCGTATACGACGATCGAAGAAGTATTACGTGCCATTTCAATGCGTCATATCAAAGCATTCCAAAGTATTTTTAACTGAGCATGTAAATTAAACTAATAATGTAAATTAAGTAAAATATTTTTGAAGAAATTGCAAAATTTAAACTGCCTTTTTTATTTCCATGTGAAGAGGCCCTTTACAGTGGCAATAAACATGGATTTGGGTTCCGACGGTCGGCTATTCATCCATCCGGCGTGCCAAACTCGAGGCACGTTTGTAAACCTCCAATGACTTGTGTAGGGTCTGTTCAAATTTTTGCATTTCGTACGTTATTCATTATTATCGCATTAGTGGATTCGCATTTAGTTCCCCGATTTTACCTTTTACGTGAAATGAGGGTAATTATAACTTTTAATTTTTATTTGGCTGATGAATCCAGAAGTTAAAATATTATTCAGAATGCCTCCTATGATACGTTGTAAGTGCTTCAACAATAATTTAAATAGATGAAGTAAATTAAAATAAACATTAGTCAAGTCTAAGGTAAAGCGTGACTTTTAACTATTAGATATATGACTAACGTTGGCTAGCTTCATGTCTTCACTGGCTTCATTCTTGTAATAAAACTCAACAAAAACCCAGAGGAGGCTATTTTTATCCATTTAATATATAACCTTCTATTCCTGTGAAGTTCGAGAACCGCTAAAAGTCAACTATAGGAGGATTTTACGCAATGCTGGGTCCTAACTTCTGGTCACGGGTCAATATGGCGAAGGGGCATGAAGAACGCAGCAGTTGCGCCCGTAGTCCTCTTCCTTCACTACAGAACGTCAGGGTTAATACCCCATGGAGGTAGTTGAACGAATATCATCGAAATACCTCGGGCTGTCCCCAAGAGTAGATTTTTCGCGAAAGTCACAAGAGAAAAAAAGTTTCTGTCCAGCAACTCTTCATGACTTCGTCGCTGGTACATTAAAGTGCAAAATAATATCGCTTCAATAGACATCCACACAAATCGAACAACGTAGCTTAGCTACTTTTACACTCATACAACAGTAATACGGCTTAATGGTCCAAAAGAATCCTCCTCCCGATCTACTAACGGTGCTTCTAGGTACTTCAAGCACCGGTCACCGTCCTCGTCGAACCCGTCGCTTGCGACGAAGGGCTCGACGACTAAATTAACTCTCAGACACAGCCCACTGAGTTTCTCGCCGGATCTTCTCAGTGGGTCGCGTTTCCGATCCGGTGGTAGATTCTGCGAAGCACGACTCTTGCTAGGGTTCGTGTTAGCATCGTCGTCAGGTTTGAGCCCCGTGAGCTCACCTACTAGTTAAGGTTCCGCTGGAATAGCCTCTCTAGGCTACCAGCTTAGGTAGGAAAAAAAAAGGTCCAAAAGCCCTTTGCTTAATGTTGCCCGACACTCCCCTAAATAAATATCCTAAAACGTTCTTATCACACACAGATAACATTTTCTTCAAGGATTAAATTGGTCGGGTCAACTCTGTACAGCGGGGAACACGGGAGCATAGTACAAACCCCAATTTGCTTTGATTAAACCCGTAGATAGAGTGAAAGGACTAACTTCAAATAGATATTTGCGACGCTTCGGGAAACCTTTCAAAACAAATGTTCGCTATAAGACTATAATAAGATATGCCAATGTTTTTGGAGTTTACTCCTTTAGAATCGATTTACATATATAGGCCCGGGGTATGAAAATTATGGGGACCAAAATCGTACTAGCATGTCACACGAAATGCGTTATGCGCATTTCGTGTGACATGCTAGTACATGCGCCGGCAGTCACACGAAATGCGTTATGCGCATTTCGTGTGACATGCTAGTACATGCGCCGGCAGTCCGCCACAAAGCCTCGTACTGATCGCGCGTTTCTCTCATTATTGTATTTTCATATATTTGTTAGTCGTTTGTTTTGTGTCTCGTTAATTTGTTAATAATCTGTAGTGTATCGTGTTGTCGTAATATAGAACTATTTCTCGTATTGTTTCGTTTAATTTTTTATATCCAGTAAACTCCAGTCGTGCGTCGGAGCGGACACACACACTTTTTTTTTTTTCTTTCTTTTTTCTTTCCTTTAATAAATTTAGAATTTTTGCTTGGTATTACAGCAACAATCTAATTGAATATTTTCAATGCTTTATATCACGCAAACTTATAATGTAACTGCTGTCACGTTAAGTAGAATTGCTAAACAAAGCAGTACTGAACAAAATTGTTGTTTTCAATTCGAATTTATTTAACAAATGGTTCTTACCCGACTGATAAATGTGGGTAAGTTATTAGATTTTTTGGCGGGAACGCGAGGAGTGAAGTTGTGTGATTTGTTTTATTTTGTCTATTTAGTGTTTCTTCGGGTTTAAATGTGTAATAATGGTGGTTTAATAACTGTTTAATATCTGTGAAAGTGCACAAATGTGGGAAAATGAAACAAAGCCGCTGGACGTAACTTCTCGGGACCCTCCAAAAAGTCCACTGAAAAAATCTTAGTAAATGACCACCATTTTACTGAGATTATATTGCATACCATATCATCTCATTTCATTTCATTTCATCCCAGTTGATTAATGTCTCAAATTAATCATCTTCATTTCATTTCACTCCATAATATCATTTTTCTTAAAAATATGAATATAAATTAAAATAAGATTTGACTTAAAGGTCTCAGTTACCAGGTCATAAAATCCCTTAAAAAAATGGGTAAGTTATTTCGAGCGTATGTAGTACATAATTACATGTATATATAATAATTTAGCATGTTTGACTGCTTTTGACGGTTTTCAACACACCAGTGGTCCCCCAGTAGTCAAAATTCGACTATAATTAATTGAAATTATAAGTTTGAACATTACTATAATTCTATTATCAAACACTATTTATTATACTTCTATAATCACAGATTTTGCCAAGACTACACTATAGATTCTCAATTTGATCACAGACTATAAACGATATGAAAAGTTTGACAATAGACAAAAGAGTATATTATATGCGTGTGTGTATGTCAAATACATGGTAGTGTGTGTAATGTTTTTTTATTGATTTAGGGTATTTTTTATGCACAATATCATTCTGCACTCTTTATTTATATTCTCTATAAGTGTGGGAAATTTCGTACTCCTCCGTCCGCGCAATTTTCGTAAAAAGGGGTATAAAGTTTTTGCGTCACATATAAATATATAAATAAACGTCATTAGATTCCTCTCAGTTGTAGAAATGAAACAAGATATATTATTTTAATAGGATTTCCGCGACTAGTATATTAGAAAGATAATGATACCCATCATCTACAACTAAATAAATTGAAATAAAATTTATCATTACAAGAAACATTAAAGTAGAGTTTATTAAAATGATTAATGAAAGAAAAAAACAAGCTATTTTAGTAAAGGTATTTAGAATTGTAATACAGTCATATTTATTTCATTTAAATATTCGCATTCAATAACTAACAAAAGAAAATCAACACACAAGCGCTTCTGAATATCTATTCTCGTTTGAAGTTTCCTTTCAAAAACACTTCGATACAAGGATGGAAAAGTACATACGCCTTCGAGATATCACATAGAATAGAAACTTTTTGTTGTTTTAGGCGTGAATTCCTTTTTAGATATCTCCTATATATTTTTAGCTCCCATTTTGGCTCTTCGAAATCGGATTGGCGCGATGGCAAAATTTATATAATGTACTTTTCTGGATAGGACTTCTAAAATGGATCGAATATACGAGAAAGGTAAATGATAATGGGAGTAGTTGTGAAAAAAGGGCACTTCTTGATTCTAATCCTCTATTAACTAACCATCCCACAAAAGATTTGCCTTAAAAATGGCTAGCTGACTATAGCTACTTCAGCTACTGCGACTACCTCCAAGCTATGTTTTTATTGCTTTCCATGGAAGATGAACATACAATAGATACTTATGCTCAATAATACTCAACGTAGTACATGGTATTTGCAGAAGGAGTGATCATAGAACTTAGAAGCATCGAGAAGAAAACTTTAAGGCGGGAGCAAGAGTGGCCACCATACCCCCAGTATTTGCTGGTAGAATTGGGACATTATTAATGACATTAACAAGGTCCTTTTTTCTGTGGCTTTAATTGGGTGATTTTACACCCTCGTGTTCAGCAGTCACCAAAACACGTCAACAGCACAACATGAAAACCTACCTTGAGACATTGAGTTCGAAATATCAGTAGCATCGTATATCGCTTGTCTCACTCTTTCAAACGAAAACCCGATTTCGTGGAAAAAATACCTGTGCCTAAACCACTTTTACGGTTCGAAATCTAATGTAAATCTATAAATATTTTTTATAGAAAATTGACCGTAGTTAACTCAATATTCAAACACCTTAGTGACCAAAAAACTCTAAAGTAATCGAAACGTCGGTAATAATATATTGCCAATTAAAAAACACTAGACTAAACCGCAAAATTGGTTTTAATTAATTATCTAAAATTGTGAATTCTTGTTTATGAACAATGAGGTTATTACACTTGGCTGAATTCAGACGCTACTGAATTCAGTCAAGTGTAATAGCATTAAGTAAGTTAGTCTACTGATTTCAGTAGCAAGGATGGTTTCTAAATGACTGAATCATTTAGAAGCCGATTTAGAAACGCATTTAGGAAGGTGTAATCGCATTTAGTTACTGAATGGCTTCAGTCGTCCCATAGCTCTTCGTGCGTGAGGACGTTTTAGTTTGTTTTTTGCTTCCGAATAAAAAGTATTAATTTCGGTCGCCTTTATTTAATGTGCCAGACATTTATAAATAGCCCGACATGTTTCAGGGATAGTTTTTGTCATCAGGAGGGGTTGGGATATTGAAGAACTAAATTTTAAATCTTTATACGAATTTCCTGTTGCAAGAAATCTTAATGTTACAACCAATCTTTCTTTTGGACTTATACTATCGTAGAATTAGATATGTAATAGATATATAATAGACTATCGTAGGATAGTATTCTGCTTTTGAATAAACGGTGTCACAAGGTTTAATATTAGGTCAAACGAGATCGAATCCATTTATATATAATTTCTGAAGTCTGCTGGTTCTAAATCACTCATAATGTTCATATTTGCTAACATTCCGCACAGCAATAAGAATTTTTTCACCGACATTCTTTTTTTTTGAGAAATTTAAACAAAACATAAAAACAAAAAAAAACAAAAAAAAATTGTTGTTGTTTAACAATACTGGGGCCATCCTCTTACTCACACGACACGTTTTACTTCGTCGCCTTTAAACTGACAATTGATTCAGTAACTGAATTTAGAACAGTGTAATCAGAAGCTTCTAAATTTGCTTCTGAACTTAGACGTCTGAATTCAGCCAAGTGTAATAACCTTATAACGTAGCGCTTGTAAAATGATAAGTTTTTCCTTTTATCGCGGCCACGTTTTCGTTGCCGGTTTTCGGTGGATTTTGAAAAGTGCTTGAATTGGTATAATGTCGTTTTATGACTTACTTCGACTTTATCACCTAATCAAATTTGAATTCAATGCCTTCTGCTATAAAGTTAATAATATGTTTGTTAAAGTTTATTTGGGATTCGGAGTCTGGGTACGCTTGTTCTTATCTTTTAATGTTTTGGTGTTGTTTTTTCTAGATTTTTTCAATCCATCATAATATTATTATAATGATATAAAATACTCCAGACAAAGACCAAACAATAATACCAACCAAAGCAATATTATTTTATGTAAGATTGATTAATTTCTCTTCATTGTATGACAGGTAAGTGAGGTTGTCTACGAAAAATATTTTTAAAACTAAAGAAGTTTTTTTTACATTCATATTATTCATATTCCAGCTATGGAATGAGCTCCCCTCCATGGTGTTTCCCGAGCGCTATGACATGTCCTTCTTCAAAAGAGGCTTGTGGAGAGTATTATGCAGCAGGCAGCGGCTTGGCTCTGCCCCTGGTATTGCTGAAGTCCATGGGCGACGGTAACCACTCACCATCAGGTGGGCCGTATGCTCGTCCTCCTACAAGGGCTATAAAAAAATATAAAAAATAAAAATAAGAAAAGGAAATATTGGTCTCTCCCTTCAAACAAAGTTTCGGATTCAGCAAAAACGTATTCCTAAAAATGGCTTCCGAATCAAGTCGAACTATAATCTGGCTTAAAGAGAACGAATGACCTCACTTTGTGAAGTTACACCGCACAGTGAAACATTACACTGATTGCGGGATCAAGCCATTTTCTAGTTCAAGCTTTGGTCTTTGTGTTTACTAATGATGTGCTTCGAAATGGTTTTTACCACGATTAATATCCAGTCATATTATAGCTAAATGATTTTTTTTTACGTTAAAACCTTTTGTTACATAATATCGCAGTGAGATGACTATTTTATTTAGTCTGGTTAACGAGAAATTATCTGAGGATAATAAATTAAAGACCTTGTTAGTTTAGCTGTCAATTATTAATTGACTTATAGACTTATAGACGCATATAGCCAATATATAATATTATTACATTATACCCCGCCGCACCAACATCTCTATTCTCAAGCAGTTAAAAATAGAAAAGACTCAACGTCTATCCACAACCTGCCCACAAAGAACATTGCGGTATTTTGGTCGTGTTGCACGCAGGGATACCAGCAATTTGGAACGCCTTGAAGTTACCGGTGAAATCGAGGGGAAAAGACCTCGGGCTAGAGGTTTCGATCGATCGTCGAACCAAATAGCGGAGGAACTAAAAATACCTGTCAGCGACGCACTCCACCAAGCTACAGAACGGGATCGATGGAGACAGCTGGTTGACGGAATCAAACTGGATGAATCAAGTCACGATCCTCAGCATTGAGGGACCGATTGAAGACAGAGAGAGAGAGAGATAGACGCCCAACCGTCAGCGTGAAGTGACTCAATGTACGAAAGACAAGAATGCAAAATCGGGAGACGATATCTCTTTTCGCCTTATGGGCGTTTTGTTTTATAACTGACAAATTTAACTTCATTAAGTTCTTGCTAGTGTTCAATAATGATCACCTCTCTCAATCTCTTTACATATCAAAAGGGAGTTCCTAATTAAATTCAACTGAAAAGGAATCTAGTTTTAAAAAGCAACAAGTCCAATAAAATTGACATCTCAGCCTATTGTCGGCTAAAACTTTTTGCTTCTGAGATACAAACGTTGAGCTTAATTAATTGAAAAGCCTGTCTCCGGTCACTATGATGCAATTGGCTAGCGAACTCAGCTAATCCGACAAAGCGGGGCTACTAATTTGCTAATGTTTACGTTCCTACAGATCCCGCTTTTATCTCATAGATGCAATACCTGATTGTCGAGTGCCATCACAATGTGACCGCCGCACAGTGGGTCGATACTATGATTTGAGTGACTTAGGGACCAACTTTGTTTTTTAACAACTTTTTTTACGTAGGTAGATAGAGCTCGTTAATCTCAATAATAATTGTTTTAGGCAAAAATCACAAAAACTTTATAGTTTGGTCAGAAAAATGTGTTTTGTGATTTTTTTGTATGGAGCGGGTCACATTAAATTAAATTCCTGCTATGTACCGTGAGGTCCCGCTTTGAAATTTTATTTTTCTTACACCTTGTCTAGTCTACTATCATTTGATGCTATGAACATGTGCATAAAGTTGCAACTCTGCCAAATAAATGGATCGAAAAAAATGAATAAATACATAGAATAAAAACCTTTATTTTTATTTTCGTAAGTGCTTTTAAGTTAAATTTGATATGGATTAGTAAGTAAAAGCACGCAACAATACCCATAATTACATAATACCTAACAAAAATACATTTAGTAGGTCTCTAATTAATCAATCTCTGTAATTATTAGGATAGTTAACATTAGATACTGAGGATAATTAGTTAAGCAGCCATTACTGGGTAGTAGAAAATATTGTAAACATTTGTGTCTCTCTGGAAGTATAAAAGTGACCATATTTATTATATACTAACTAGTGTTCGTTTATTCGTACTACTACTAACATCTTGTGATTGTCGTCGTGATCTTCCTTTTTCCGTTATAATGGTTAATTTTATTAACAATTTAGGATTATTTATGATTTTAAGAGAGCAACAACAGTCGCTGTCTGATAATAAAAAACTTTCAATTCCTACAAAATCAAATGAACGTGACCGAAGAGAAAAGTGTTGAGCCCCAAAAATTCTGTACGCACTTTTGTTCAAATATAAGTGCAATATGGAAACGAAGTAGTCGCATGTTAGCACAGTTTATAAGAAAAAAATGTGATTGGTTCGAATGTGCAATAAACTGGCCCGAAGGCATGATACCTGAAGATATCAACACTGTACAGGAGAGGCTCGAGATTTCTAATACTGAAGATATTGAAAATGTACCACGCTCTAATGTACTACAGAAGCCTCGACATCTACTTTTACACCTCGAAAACCTTTTGAAGAATTGGGATCCAGGCACATTGAACAAATTTACCAATCACTTTCGTTATCCCCGGATGAAATGAAAGCTACTACAGTTGCTAGTTTGAGAAACACTGGAAATGAAGATGTAGGAGAAATAATGAACCATTTGTCAAATCACCCCGAAGATCTAGAAAAAGTTAAGGAGTGTTTAAGTACAAGTAAAGTGAAAAGTAGTACATATTCTCCCGATAAGGCACTATTAGTTTCACTTAAATGAAGTAAGTGGCAGTATATAAATCTAAGAGAAGCAGCAAGTGAAAATGGATCCGATTTATACCCTTCTTAATATAAAATTAAGCAAGAAAAGACCAAATGTTATCCAGAGAAAGACGAGGTAATTATTAATGAAGAAGGAGCTGCTATTAAAATGCAAGCATTACTAAACTTGGCGGTATATAGGCTTTTAAATGTGATTACTTCGGATTTGGACTCAGCAAGAGAGCTACTGCTTATAAGCAAATAGGCTTTGATAGAGCCCCAGGTCAAAGTAATTATAAACAAAAGACTGAAACAAAGTTTGATGATTCATCTATTTTCTTGGCCAGTCTAGTTCCTATAAGGCTTCAGAAATTTGATGGAACAATTGTTTGGGAAAACGACCTACCCTCATCAACTTTTTGTTGCCGTCCAATAATGTTTAAATTTATAAAAGAAACGTAGTCAACAGTGGCAATTATAAAAGCTAGCATAACAGAAGAAATAGAAAGACTCCAGCCATCAAAAATCAAACAAGTTGAAGTTAAGCATCAATTGCACATGACGATGATAGACGGCAAAATAACCTCATATTTGTCAAAAACATTTTCTGCTGTCTGTTATATTTGCAAAGCAAAACCGTCAGACTTTTTTGGAGTCACTTGCTTATCAAAGAGAAAATAATGAAGTAATATTCCAGTATGGAATGCCATCTTTACATGCCTGGACAAGACGCATAGAGTGCTTACTTCATATCGGTAAATATAATTTTATTACTTCATAATTTTTTCATCCTATGTAGTTTCTTGTGAGATTATTTTTTAAATGACATTTTTTTGTTTGCGTCTAATCGTTCGGACTTCAAGAAATGAAGTTGCAAGGGGCGATGACTAAGAAAAAATGTCAATCAGAAAGAGCGCTATACCTTAAGCGTTTAAAAAGGAATACGGTTTACTTATAGATGTTGTCAAGCAAGAAGTAGGAACAACCAATGTGGCAATACTGCCAGAAGATATTTCAGGGATGCAAAAGGAATAGCCCGCATAACAGGAATACGTAAAGATTTAATAGAGAGGTTTCACGTGATTCTTCAGACTGTTGCATCTGGAGAGCGCGTGGACCTTTCCAATTTTTCCGAGTTTTGTAGATATACTGCAGAATTGTATATTAATTTATATCCCTGGTATTATATGCCATCCAGTATCCATAAATTGTTGGCACATGGCAGTGATATACAATAATAAAAAGCTTTGCCTTTCGTGCCATTCCTATAGGTAAACTGTCGGAAGAGGCAGCGGAAGCTCGCAATAAAGATTTTCGGAAATATACAGAGAGTTGTTATTTTAGAAAGATAAGTAGACTGCCGACTAATGAGGATATTTTACACAATCTTCTTTTGTCTTCTGATCTAAAGATCGAATGGTGAAACAAAATATATAATACTTAGATAGATTGGTTAATTAGAGACCTACTAAATGTATTTTTGTTAGGTATTATGTAATCATGGGTATTGTTGCGTGCTTTTACTTACTAATCCATATCAAATTTAACTTAAAAGCACTTACGAAAATAAAAATAAAGGTTTTTATTCTATGTATTTATTCATTTTTTTCGATCCATTTATTTGGCAGAGTTGCAACTTTATGCACATGTTCATAGCATCAAATGATAGTAGACTAGACAAGGTGTAAGAAAAATAAAGTTTCAAAGCGGGACCTCACGGTACTTAGCAGGAATTTAATTTAATGTGACCCGCTCCATACAAAAAAATCACAAAACACATTTTTCTGACCAAACTATAAAGTTTTTGTAATTTTTGCCCAAAACAATTATTATTGAGATTAACGAGCTCTATCTATCTACGTAAAATTTTTTGTTAAAAAACAAAGTTGGTCCCTAAGTCACTCAAATCATAGTATCGACCCACTGTGCGCCGCCAGCTACCTTAAGTAATTAAAGTCTCAATGGTATTATATGACCGCTGTCCTAAATTAAATCAGGGCCGCGTGATTTCTTTATACTTGTTTTTTCGTTGATCTACCTTAAGTTTCAGTGAAGTCTGAATTTCGTCCTCCAAACCAGAATAGTTCATCACAGTTTTACTGGTGGTAGGACCTCTTGTGAGTCCGCGCGGGTGGGTACCACCACCCTGCCTATTTCTTCCGTGAAGCAGTAATGCGTTTCGGTTTGAAGGGTGGGGCAGCCGTTGTAACTATACCTGAGACCTTAGAACATATATCTTAAGGTGGGTGGCGCATTTACGTTGTGGATGTCTATATGCTTCAGTAACCACTTAACACCAGGTGGGCTGTGAGCTCGTCCACCCATCTAAGCAATAAAAAAAAAAAAAAGATTGCATATTAGAATTATAGCGACAGTTCGAGAGCTCGTTAGTATGAAAATCGCTTTCAAATGCACTGGATTAAAAGCGATTTTGAGGCAACAGGCCAGCAGCCTCGAGGGATATTCTGGCTTCACCTTTACTGTGTGAGCTCACAGGGCTTAGCCTTACAGAATTTGCTACACATCAACCTTAGCAAGAGCAGTGCTTCGCTGAATATTACACTGGTAGTGGGACGTCTTGTGAGTCAGCATGGGTAGGTACCACCACCGCCCTGCCTATTTCTGCCGTTAAGCAGTAATGCGTTTCGGTTTGAAGGGTGGGGCAGCCGTTGTAACTATACTGAGACCTTAGAACTTATATCTCAAGGTGGGTGGCGGTATTTACGTAATATATGTCTATGGGCTCCAGTAACCACTTAACACCAGGTGGGCTGTGAGCTCGTCCACCCATATAAGCAATAAAAAAAAGAACTTCATTGTAGAACTAAGCCAGCCTTCTGATAAGGTTTTCACAGAGGACTTCACAAAAAAAAACTTTAATTTTTTTATTCAAAAAAGGAACTTATTCACGAAGAACGCATGATTCTAAGAAAAACTAGAAATGCCGGTAAATGGTGAACGTGCTTAAATCGTTTTCTTATCTGTAATCGTAAGCTGATGAAAAAGGAAGAATAAGAGAAAAAATAAAACGGCAAAGTATAAAGAACGTCATTTTAGAAGCTAATATATGGAATAAGCTTTTTGTCAACTCAATTTCCCCTCAAAGCGTTTGAGTCTTTCATCTTCGGAGCCTTTGGAATAACTCGGAATGTTTATTTT
Organism: Bombyx mandarina; assembly: GCF_030267445.1. Lineage (NCBI taxonomy): Eukaryota > Metazoa > Arthropoda > Insecta > Lepidoptera > Bombycidae > Bombyx > Bombyx mandarina. Next base: position 3,112,745 of record NC_143213.1, read on the forward strand.
CGATATATCCTTCTACGATGAGTTTGTTGAGCAATGGTTTTTATTTATATTGAATTTAAGATACATTTTTAAATAAATTACCTTCACAAATGGTCTGAAAGTTAATAAAACGATGTTCTTAAAATAGTTTATTTACATTTCTGGTTATAATTAATGCATTACAACGAATTTACACCTAAAAAGTTATTATGTAATTACCTTATCAACATAGTAACCGTAGCAGTAATGTAAAAATTTATAAAGCCCATATAATCTTCTCTCATACTTCAGAAACAATTTTTTAACACAAGTATGATGGGATAGTACGTGTGTGTCTAGCTTCCTCACATGATTATCCACCTCTACCACTACTTCTTCTTGAGAATGGTAGGTCGTGTAAATTTCTCAAACCAACAACATTGACTCAACACTATGGTTTCCAAAACTAAGACGGTAAGAATTCCACCCAAACCATTGATACTAGTTGACCCCACCTGGGTAGATACAGCTACGATGCTTGCTCCTGCCACAAAACAATCTGGCGTTCGCTTATATTTCTACCTCAAGGCTCCAACCTCAAGAAAATATATATCATATTAATGTCTGTTTCCAGAAAAAAACAAAAAATTACAAGTGTAAGAAGTCAACGCATTTCAGAACCCCGCCTTCAATATCTTGTATCATTTCAAGTGGAAAACCTTTCAAATTAAGGCGCATTCCGATCCACAGATGTGTCCAACCCGAAAATAGCTTTACAAATGTAGGTAGGGGTTTCGTATTAAATATAACGTTTATCCACATCAAAAACGGTCTCACACCGTAATAAATTATAATGACGCCGCATTCCCCGGGTAATGGGACCGCCAATATCGTCGGGGATGCCAGAACACTTTTCTTTTTAATTCTGCTATAAACAATTATTTGAAATACATCAGTTTCTTGAAAATGCTTACACGCCATATGTAAACGCCCCGTATATGTTGATGGTATTATGACAAAGCCTTTCCCTACAATGTCAAAAACTGAACCAAGTTTATCATAATCAATCTTCACACACAGCCCACTGAGTTTCTTACCGGATCTTCTCAGTGGGTCGCGTTTCCGATCCAGTGGTAGATTCTGCGAAGCACTGCTTTTTCTAGGGCCAGTGTTGACAAGTTCATCAAGCTACAGCCTCGTGAGCTCACCTACTCACTCGGTGAATCTAGTATGACCCCTCGAGGTCACTAAAATAGGTAGAAAAAAAAAACGAATAGAGAAAAAATTATACATGAAATATTTTTTCTTTTTGTTTTTATTAAAATTTAGTTTCTTTGTACCATATGCTGGAGTCATGGTCCAGGCGGCTGGCCGATCCTTCGGCTGGTCGTAGGACCGTCGAGGCGATTCGCCCGATTCTTGTGGATTGGGTGAATCGTGACAGAGGACGCCTCACTTTCCGGCTCACGCAGGGCTCACTGAGCATGGTTGCTTCGGTGAGTTCCTGCACTGGATCGGAGCCGAGCCGACGGCAGAGTGCTACCATTGTGGTTGCGACTTGGACACGGCGGAGCACACGCTAGTTTCCTGCCCCGCATGGGAGGGGTGGCGCCGTGTCCTCGTCGCAAAAATATGAAACGACTTGTCGTTGCCGAGTGTTGTGGCATCGATGCTCGGCAAAACGACGTGCAAGCTGCTCTGCACACGTTTTACGCAAGAGCATCCGGGTGATGGAAGGCCGGCTATCCTCGACCCACGCTGGTTCTGACCCAGCGGGGTATTTCGTAGGATAACCTATTCAAACCGGCGCCATCTAGGCGGGCTTCGGACAGGCTGCCGACCGAGAGGGCTGGTGGTCGTGGCGCCGACGATCGCTGGCCCGGCGTCCCGAGGGGGAGGGTGATGGGAGAGATGTGCTCCGCACTAAACGCTTCACTCTCCTCCCCTTGCCTTTTCATGTGTACTGTCTCATGCGAGGGTTGGACGTTGGTTGTTGAGCGACAGGAGGTTTTAGTCGGTTCGACTCCGACATGCCCCACCCTCCATCCCCAGTGGAAGGTGGGAGTACGGCGATTTCCTGCTGACAAAAAAAAAAAAAAAATATGTTTTACAAATAAAGCTACTAAAACTTCACTTTATAACATATTTTTAATTTTAAATCTAAATTATACTTCATACACTGGACGCGCAACACAATAGAGCACAACCGGTGATAAATGACAACGATAGTATGTGTTTATTTGTTTTTATATACAATAAATACTAGAATCTAGACAGATCAACTAATACGTTTTGTAATAATGAATATTAAAGTTATTTTATGTAGTTGTAACTTAGTTTTTTCATGAACTTACTACTTTATTATCACCAATCCGATTTGCTGAGATTAATTTTCAAGCTAAGAACCTATTTAGATGCTTACAATATACACAATACACAATACATACATACATACAATACATACGTTTACTGTAACACCCTTTGCTTCAGTAGCAATGTATTGAAAAATACCCTCCTCCCTGGCCCAATATTATTAAGCAGGTAATATTTTCCATTAAATTAAAATTCTCATGGGAACGAGTTGAGTTTTGAACACGAATTGCTCTAAATTTGAATTGCGAGGCTATTAAATACACAGTTTTTTTTTTATAAAAGGTTTGGGTCTAGCAACCCTGGGAGACGTCCTGCTTCGTTGTGTTATAGGCCTGATGTGAGTACAAGCAGCTTAATGAATCATTCTTGATATTATAAATATAGCTGCGTTGGTCCAACAGCACAATGCGGTACAATTCGATTCCCGATTGGAGTGAAAATAGTTGTGAAATATTCAAATAATTGAAATCTGTGTTAGTATCTGTACTAGTTCTTGTCCCATACGTCTGTTCTCAGTTTGTCTTCAAAACTCTATACACACTAGAAAATGCAATCTTAACGCCGTTTGATGTAAACCATTTATTGGCTTTTTAATTCAGAGTTATCTTCTACTATACGGAACCACAACACTCATTGAAAATAGGGTTCCAGAATTCATTCGTACTATCCGGCTTCAAAATTCATTCCCTCAACGAGGCTTCCTGGTGCTTCCATCTTTTTTTTCTAAGAAGGAAGGATTACAGGTGGCCCGATGGCGTTTCCAGTTTCACCGGGACAGGTGGGCGAGCAAAGGCTCAGCCAGGAGGGATGGGATATACTAGCAGCAGCCCGAGCGCCTTCAGTGGAGACCTAACAACTCAAGAGTACCTGCTTCGCGAATGATCTATCTTTTACACGAATACCTAATAGATTTTGGCGATAATCATCGGCTGTGTTGTTGTAATATCTGACCCCCGCAAGACACGTTTACCACACACAAAAGGGTAGTTCCTATAGACGGCTACATTCGCAAGCAACAAAAACAAGAACCCAACGAACATAAGTTACCTATTTCACGTTTGTTTTTTCATGGCAAGAACACAAAAAAAACTCTAAACGAATTGTCGTTCATTATCCAACAAATCATTTGCTAAACTGTACTCAGATGGATGATCCGAGCGATAAAACCGTCTCTTTGACTGAGTAGCCTCATAAATACATGACTTTATCGACAAAGTATGAAGTTATGCTCATCAAATCGATGAGCGCACGCAAAAACCTGGTTTTAGCATCGTTAAACGAAAAATATCAGTTTAAGTATTGATTTTTTGCTTTAGCAGTGCTACGTATCATAAAAGACATTTGGATTTTTTAACTTACTATGAAAAGATTGATTATCACCTCAAATTTAAGTTCAAGATCATAACACAATGAGGATTTCATTATTCAACAACATTAATTATTATGAAGAACATTTTCTGGAAACTGGAAACTATTGCGGAGCAAAAAACAAAGACCTCATTGAACATTTTCTCCCCCGGGGTCTTTAGCACAGCTCCGATACTTATTCTCGAATCAATTCTAATTATTGGAAACTTAATTTGCGTGGGTATCGTGTTTTAAAACTTACTTGAAACAAAAGATATTCTCATCGATTTTGTGTTCTTATCGGATGGTTCGAGGATATAGAATTTCGGGTATTGATGGTACAATACAAATATCAACGTGTAAAAATTCACCTAACCTCTTGGCAATTAAGCCGGAGTTTTAGAGTCACATCGTGTTATGAAATTAAAATGTGTATTGCCCACACAAGTACCCTGATGAAATCGACCTGCTTGATTGATTGATTTTTATGTAGATGACGAACTTATCTCAGGCGATTCATCTAAAGGTTAGGGTTTGCAATTATACTTCAAAAATGCCAGGGGCGTCGAGTAATCTCCAAAAATCTGATTTGAAAGGGACATCTAATTGCGCTCAGCTAACACCACGAAAGAAAGTTCAATCATGTGCATACACATATGTATATTATGCTGGCAGACCAAAAACACCAACCCATTAAGCTAAAAAACATTTTAGAAGATGTATAAAAACTAAGCGACTAAATAAACTAAAAGTAAATTACAGTTTACCAATTATTTGTATTTAACTTTTTGTTATAACATTTAATTTTAATGAGACGTTACTTAATTTTACTTTTTATTGTATTTAATAATGACAAAACGTTTTGAAGTGGTTGTAAAACTTTAAAAGCAGAACAATCATTCAGGTCTTTAATACTTACTGGTTTGGTACAGGACAAAAAAAAATACTGCGGATATTATTTAAAAAGTCTCCAGAGAGGTACGCCCTATAACTCGAATTACTGTATATCACACGCTAATGCGTTGTGGTACTCGTAATGGCCAAGAAGCGAATTTCCCTTTGTTACTTTTCTGTACTTTAGTATTATCATATCATCGCCTTTTATAAGAGCACACGCAATTTCCCGATGTGGGTGACCACGACGAATCGTGAGCTGTTTTTTCGGTCCATTACCGTTCACCGCCTTTTAGCTAAACAGATTTAATGAAAATATATTATATTGTCGACTATATATCTCGTATGTTGTCGCTTGAAACTCTGAAACTATGTTTCAATTAAGCAAGTGTGGTTCGAAACTTGTAGTATGTCAGATAATTAATTACAAAAGTTTTTTCATTACAGTACTGGCGCGTAGATAACGTTTCTGGTCACTTTGATTCGTAGTCCCAAATTACATTCGATAGTAGGTAGCACTTTGTAAAATTTATTTTTTATGTGAGAATTTATTTTGATGTGAAACATCTACAGCCGCACGTAAAACCGATTTCTGGCGTGGCGACGCATGCCGTGGCGACGCGTCGCCACGCTATATGATGGTATATATATACAGTCTATATGCAGTAGTGTGTACGGTGTGCAACGCGTAGCCATGCGCAATCGACTGTGCGATTCTCTCCCACTCGATCCGGCGTTAAGTCATCTCTCTCGCTACACTGAGCTCGGATACCTTTAATGTATACTCCGTAATGTATACATTGTTGTTTACTACAGTACACATAACCTGTGTTTTACTTGAAAACAAATTATTTTTTACGCGTCGCTATGCGCAAGCGACTGTTTCATAATATTAAAATTTTACTTTTCATTATGCCCCATGAATTTCCTGTCCTTTTATGCATCTATCTTCCCGCCAGTCTTCCCGCGATGGTTCATTTTTTTTTAAATTATTGTTTTATTCACTTCTTAATGTTTAACGAATGAACGAGTTCATGGCTCATCAGCTTAGGAAGAAACAAAAAAAGTACTACAATGTTTGCTGGTAACAATTTTATTACACGATGTTATCCCTTCATCGCAGAAGTTAATATTCTATGAACAAAACAATTACTAACTAAGCAAGCCAACTAGGTACGTGTTTCATTAGAAAAAAATGTAATTGTCTGCGGGATTTGAACACCGACACAGTTGCATCGCTCGATACGAGTCAACCGAGCGTCTTGTCATTTCGGCCACGACGCCCTATTGGTGAGTAGACAAGCCCATAGACTGCTGCCACTCACCTTGAGGCAATACGTTCCGGCCTCAATCGTGATATGAAACGACTGTTCCACCACTATGAAGTGGAAACTCCGTTACTTTTGTGACAAAAATCATACCTACCCTACGACGAGTTAAGCCATCAGCTATATTGAAGTTGTGCATCCATATCGTCACGGTTCCCAAAACCGCTTCCCAGGGAATTGGGAATCTAAATAAATTGCGGACATAAGAATGTCCTATTCAAGATACCTTCAAAACGAACATTAACTACATTTTTTCACATTTCTGTGTCGTTTATGTTTGTGTCATTATATTATGTAATATCATAGTTACAATATTAATAAGAGTAAATTATTAAGTATTGTTGTATATTTTTAATGAATATAGGGATAGATCTTAATAATTTTTTACACACACCCTACATAATTTACTCTTTGTATTTGTTTTCATAAATGTTAATTTATATAATAACTAGCTGACCCGGCAGACTTCGTAGTGCCTCAATCGATAAATAAAAGACACATCAGGGGGACACATCAAAGGAAAAACAAAATTGTTTTTTTTATATATAATTCCGAGCTTTTTTATATTTTCTCACCTTTTAAACCTTCCCTGGACTTCCACGAATAATTCAAGACCAAAACTAGCCAAATCGGTCCAGCCGTTCTCGAGTTTTAGCGAGACTAACGAACAGCAATTCATTTTTATATACAGAGATTATAATAATATTATATTTTAATAAACAATTAAATAAGTATGTATATTCCAAATATTTATTAAATTCAATACCAAAATCAAAGTAGTTTTATAAGAATAAAACATAATATTAACGCGATTATTACATCCAACAATAAATGCTTTTACAAAATCGAATAGCAAACTCGCTTCGAATCGTGAAAATATATTCCGAAATCGTATTTCGAAGCAAAACTTAATAGATTCAAATATGTATTTGAATATTTCGATCGAGCCAATTCTTAGGGCATTCTGTTTTCGGAATACCAAAGTTTGAGCTAGTTTCGGAATTCGCTCGACTCCGAACGCTGCGACAGATTCGTAAATTGAATTCACAACTTAATCGCAGAATGCTCCTAAGAAATAAACTGTATCGAGAAAAAAGATTTTATTTTTAATTTTGTAATTTGTAACATAAAATATAACCTTTTGGACGTACCGGATCCAGGATCTCGCGGTAGGTCCAAGAAATGCTGGTTGGATGTGGTAAAGGCGGATATGGAGGCGAATAACCTCACCCCAAAAGATGCCGAAAACCAAGCAAAATTTTAGCAGGAAAGCGAACCCTGGCACTACACCGGGAAAACGCTAGAAAGAAGAAGAAGAACCTGACAACAGTGGGTGAATATAATTCCCAACAACAATAATAAATAGCTTGACAATCTCAATCCAGCGTATTCTTTTATCGAAAAACAGTGTGTGATTTTGATGTTAAGCCATAGTCATCCCGTACAATTAATCAAGTCCAACCTTAAGTATGAGGTCTATTAACTGTCTCCGCTTTTCAAATCGGAAGGCATCGCAGTCGCTTCAAGAATACCCGTGTAGGCCATCAATACGCCTTCTTACCAATCTCTGTATCAAAATCCAGATCCTTACGTTTCGCCACTACGCCCCATGGAACTCCTGCTGTTATCGACTCTGCTTAATAAGGTCTTTAATGGACAAAACGGGTTAAAAATAATAAGAAGGTGGAGTTATTTTTACAAGTGGCACGGCGTTTTGTGAGCCCGTGTGGTTAGGTATCACCACGCCGCTTATTTCTTCCGAGAAGTAGTAACTTGATCGGGTCTGAAGGGTGGAGCAGCCATTGTACTATAAAACGTTGTTGTTGTCTGTGGGCTTTGGTAATTACTGCACACCAGGTGGGCCGTACGTTTGTTTTGCAGTATAAGCAATTAAAAAAGAAAATAAGCGGGTATCAAAGATGCGGCAGTTGGAATAAGTAATTAATACGTATTAAATGTGGTGTTCATTGACAGTTAAAATTTGTTCACCTCCTCACTTTTTCTCATTTTTTCACTGTTAAATAACTATGACATCGGTTATAAAACAGCTTTACAAACTTGAACAAACAGAAACAAACTCTTAGGAAAACTATTATTTTCTCGTTTTGATGCAACTACAGAGCTCTCGGAATTGTTCGAACTGTTTACCATTTAAGTTCGTCGTGAAATTTACTTTGGAAGAGATACATGCATTGAAAACTGCACAGAATGTGAAACAATAAAGATAATACGGTGCATTCGACTGGATTCGTCCTAAACGTGCACGTAGATAATTGACTTTTTTATTTTATAAAATCCGTACAACTGTTGAACAATTTTGAATTTCCTAGAAAAAATACTGAATATTATATATATTTTTAATTGAAAACCTAGCGGCCATTATGTTTATTTCAAACCGCAACTATCCTCCGTGGAATTAGCCAGTGCATTAGCATAACGACCACAAAGCCAAGATACACCCCGGGTTGGCTCCAATTATATTCCTTTGCGATATCTATCGGGGCATTAAAACCATACGTAAAATTTACTGTTATAAAAGATGATTTTAATCACTATCGCTTTTAACGGATAGATAATTGGGAAAGATTTTGTGATTTGTATAGTAACGCTTTGCAATAATTGCAGATTAAAGGATTTTAAAGATTAATTAGATCGCGTCCCTAACACCATATTTATCATGTCGGAGTTTATCACAGATATTAGGTGTCTGGGGCTTAGATGAACCTTTATTCCGTCGAATATGGAACGATAAAAAAACTCGTTTATTCTTAGTAATGAAAAAAGTGTTTGACCTCTCTTTGTGGGAATAGGGGCGATCGTGATCTGACTGCTAATAGTTATCCGTGTCGATTTTGACTACAGCTGCTACCTTCGGACTCTCAATTAGAGGAGTTTCGATGGGGTTTGTAGTTAAATGTTGCACCTTTTTGGAGTTTACTCCTTTAGAATCGATTTACATATATAGGCCCGGGGTATGAAAATTATGGGGACCAAAATCGTACTAGCATGTCACACGAAATGCGTTATGCGTTTCGTGCATTTCGTGTGACATGCTAGTACATGCGCCGGCAGTCCGCCACAAAGCCTCGTACTGATCGCGCGTTTCTCTCATTATTGTATTTTCATATATTTGTTAGTCGTTTGTTTTGTGTCTCGTTAATTTGTTAATAATCTGTAGTGTATCGTGTTGTCGTAATATAGAACTATTTCTCGTATTGTTTCGTTTAATTTTTTATATCCAGTAAACTCCAGTCGTGCGTCGGAGCGGACACACACACTTTTTTATTGCTATGATGAGCCCCTACCTAGCCTATACCTATATCACAACGGGAATACTGTTATGCCCCTACATACGATGTCGCATTCTCAAACTTTTAGGATTTGATTATTGTAAACTATACTATTTCCTCATTGTGGATGATACCATGTTAATTACATATTTTCTTGGAAAAAGGATGGAGGGGTACGAAATTTTCCACACTTATAGAGAATATAGAGAAGAAGTGCACAATGTTAATATTTTTTTTAAATAACGCATAAAAGATACATTAAATCAATAAAGAAAACATTACACACACTACCATATATTTGACACACACACATATACTCTTTGTTTATTGCACTGAAGTATTGTTAAACTTTTGTGCTTAAAGTCTATAGTCAAATTGAAAATAGGTTAGTATTGTTTATCTTTAATATTACGAGTATTTGTCTATAGTGTAGTCTTGGCGAAATCTGTAACAACAGGACCATAATAATGTTGAAACTTATAATTCAATTAATTATAGTCGAATTTCGACTACTGCGGGACCACTAGTGATTGTGATTGGACCACAGCCCTAAGGCGACTCCTATTATGACTAAAATAATACAGCCTTTGTTACTACCATTAGTATCAATTAAAACTCTGTAAAGCAAAAATCGCCTGGTATTAATAGATTACTAGCACTAACTATAACACTAATAACTATCTATAAAACTTCTCTGCGAAATTTAATCAGGAATATTCTCACTGCACCAAATTCGAAAAACCTTTGGGAATCGCTAAAATCGAAATGCTGGATGAAACGGGAACCATTCAATACGATCGGATGGTATTATACAAAGCTGACCAATTGGAATTAATGAAAATTTTAATTTTTTTTTTTTTTTTTTTTTTTTATTGCCTTTGTAGGCAGACGGGCTTACGGCCCACCTGATGGTGAGTGGTTACCGTCGCCCATGGACTTCAGCAATGCCAGGGGCAGAGCCAAGCCGCTGCCTACCGCTTAATACTCTCCACAAGCCTCGTTTGAAGAAGGACATGTCATAGCGCTCGGGAAACACCGTGGAGGGGAGCTCATTCCATAGCCGGATGGTACGTGGCAAAAAAGATCTCTGGAAACGCACTGTGGATGACCGCAGTGGCTCCAGGTAGTATGGATGAACTCTACTCCGGTGGCGGGCGGTGCGATGGTAAAAACGAGATGCTGGTATCATCTCGAACAATTCCTCAGAGCACTCCCCATGGAACATACGGTATAAAATACAGAGGGAACCGAAGTCCCTCCGCAAACCCAGAGGCTCCAAACGATCCGAGAGAATGGGATTATCGACAATCCGAACGGCCCTCCTCTGTATGGAGTCAAATGGAAGAAGCTGGTATTTGGGAGCCCCGGCCCAGAGATGGGAGCAGTACTCCATGCGAGGCCGGACTTGTGCTTTATAAAGCAAAAGTCTTTGTCCAGGCGTGAAGTACCGCTTCGCTCTGTTGAGGACTCCCAGCATTTTGGACGCCAACTTGGCTTTGCCTTCCAAATGACTCCGAAACTGGACATCGCTCGAAATGTCGACCCCAAGTACCCCGATACTCTCGGAAGGTTGCAGGGATACTCCTTGGAATTGCGGCGCCATGACAAAGGGGTCCTTCTTCGCAGTGAACGCGCAAACTTGTGTCTTTATAGGGTTGAATTGAACCAAGTTCAATTCACCCCATTCGGAGACTTGCCCCAGAGAGTTCTCCACTTCAGACACAAGTTTTGATCGTCTCTCTTGCACCACGCTCCGAGAGAGACTCTGATGGCCGATATATCGCGCATCCCCCGTGCTATCATCTGCATAGCAATGCATGCCATCAATAGACAGCATGTCATTGATATACAGGATGAAAAGCGTGGGGGAGAGCACCGAACCTTGTGGAACGCCAGCGTTAATGGTCATGGTATCAGAACAATCACCGTCCACAACGACCGTGATGTTCCGCCCATCCAAAAAGCTAGCGATCCACTTGCAGAGACCCTCGGGGATTCCGTAAGATGGTAACTTCGACAAAAGTGCCCTATGCCAGACCCTGTCGAAGGCCTTCGCGATATCAAGGCTCACGGCAAGAGCCTCGCCCTTGCTCTCCAAGGCTTCAGCCCACCTGTGAGTAAGGTATACAAGAAGATCGCCAGCTGAGCGACCGTGACGGAAACCGTACTGTCGGTCACTGATCAGCTGGCGATCTTCAAGATACTTCAGGAGTTGTGTATTTATAATTCGCTCCATCACCTTGGAAAGCAAGGAAGTTATCGCGATAGGCCTGTAGCTCGATGGGTCCGACCGGTCACCCTTCTTGGGGATAGGGTGGACATGGGCGGTCTTCCATGAAGACGGAACCCTGTTAGTGCAATAAGAGAGGCGATACAAACGCGTTAGCGCAGGTGTCAGCTCAGGGGCGCACGTTTTCAAAACCACTGCGGGGATGCCGTCTGGCCCACTCGACTTATGGACGTCCAGGAGTCGGAGCTCCCGCCTGACTGCACACTGTGTGAAGCAGATATCCGGCAGGGAGCTATCACACCGGGGGATGTTCGGTGGTGTGGCACCCCCGTCGTCCACAGTCGAGTTCGAGGCGAAGAGTTTGACCAGAAGGTCAGCCTTCTCTTTCGCGCTGTGGGCCAGACTGTCATCGGACTTGCGCAGTGGTGGGAGACTAGACCTGCAAAAGTTTCCTTCTGCAGCTTTGGCGAGCGACCAAAAAGCACGGCTCCCGGAGGGATAGCTCTTCAATCGCTCGCCAACTCTAGCAACGTGCTCCGACTTCGCCTTGGCAATTATCTTCTTGTAGGACCTGGAAGCGGCGTTATATTTCCGCCTTTCCCCTGAGATGTTAGGATCCCGACGTCTCCTGGCATTATCCCATGCCACGTATGCGGACCGCTTGAGGTGTGCAGCATCCCTGCTGGCATTGTTATACCAGGGTCTGCTGTGACCCCCAACGGGCACTTCAGAGGAGGGAATAAACAATTCCATCCCCTGGAGCACCACGTCTTTAAGACGGTCCGCACAGACGTCAGGATCAGCAGAGGAAAAGCAGAACCGCCCCCATGGGTAGGATGCGTAAAATTCACGCAATCCATCCCAATCTGCTGACATATACCGCCAAACTCTTCGATACCCGGTCGTCGTTCGACGATCAGGACGAGAGAGTGGTACGGCAGCACGAATAAGGCAGTGATCAGACGATCCAAGCGGAGCGTCGACCACCACACTGTATCCGGCCGGATCTGTGGTCAGCAGAAGGTCCAACAAAGAAGGCTCATGCCCCTCGATATCTGGGACACGGGTGGGCTGTGTCACCAGCTGGGAGAAGCCGTAGGCCAAGGCGAAATCGTAGGCAGTCCGACCCGGGAGGTCAGTGGTTCTGGACCCCAACCACTCTTGGTGGTGAGCGTTAAAGTCTCCAAGAACCACCACCTCCGCAGATGGGTACTGCTCAAGCACGCGGTTAGTCCCCTCTTGCACATGCTCAAACAGAGCTGAACCTGCATCACTGCTGTGGGACCTGTACAGGCACGCGTAGATTCGGCTACGACCCCCGTGATCTACGCGCAGCCACAAGAGGGACAGGTCCCGTTGTTCGAGGCCCCGAAGACGGCGACAACAGACATCAGCCCGGACGAATACGCACACCCCGGCTTTACGCAGGAAGTTGTGCTCCAATACGTAGCCGGGGTACTCAAGGTATGAGGTATCATCCGGAGCAGATATCTGCGTCTCCGTTAAAAAAAGCAGGGCAGGCTGCGCCGTCTCAAGGTGGTGGTGTACGGCGTCAAGGTTGCTATGTAGGCCCCTGACATTGCTGAAATCCACATTAAATGTGGAATGGGGAACCGCCTGTGAAACCCTTTTCTTTTTTTTTGTCGACTTCATAGTTGTTAAATTTTCGGAGAGTAGGATTAGGAGAGGTAGGATGTTGGAGGTGAGATCGAGGCAACACCTGAATGAAGCACGGAGCATAGTACGCGCTCGACCACGGATTGCGTGAGAGACCGACGCAGGGCATGGAAGGGCCCCCAGTCCACTCTGCGTGCGATCGCCGGGATCCACTCCGGTCTCCGACTCCGGCACGACGACCGCACGACAGGATTTTACACCGGTTGGCGGGACAGCTTCCCGGGGCGGAGTTTAGTAGAGACACCCGGGTTCAGGTCCCCTACTGACCGGCGGGCGGCAGCGGGTACCGTTTCACTGGGTCTCCCTATACCCCCGTCAAACAATCACGCCCCGTGAGTTCGCACGCACGTCTGCTCCGCAAGTTCCAGGCGTCACCAAGGCTCACCCCCAACAAGGAAGGGGAAAGGGGAGGGATAGAACTGGCTCTCCAACCCACACGCCGGAACACAGCTAGGCTATTTGGCGGCGGACTCTAGTTGGAGGGTGGTCGCCAGCCAGTCGGACTAGGTCCTACCACCGGTTATGTTTTCGGCTCCCGTTTAGCACCACCCAGGGGTCACTTGTAGGGAATCGCGGGTTAAACCTACGGAAGCGGGAAGCACCAACCCCCCATCATTTAACTCGATGCTGATTTTTTTCTTTAGTTTCACAGTCAGACTGTCCATCTGAAGTTAGGTAATTATTTTCTTTACGTGTATGAATGACGGCGTTACTACAGGGGTTTTCACATTTGACCCGTCGGTCGGGCGTCTTTGGGGTGGTGCCGCGTGTCTGGTTGTAGTGCTTACCGCGGGAACCCCCCTACTCTGACCAGGTTCTGACCCCGGACGGAAATCGGACGTCGGGTGTAAGAGTGCAGGGGGGCCGTTTAGTGCGGTAGAGTCCTAAGATTCCTTGGGCCCGCGGTCTGCTCCCAACACCTTGCAGATCGTCAAGTCCCACATACCCCGCGTGCTCCCTAGGCGCGGAGACCTCGAAGGAGGTTTGGACACCAAGCCCGAAAAAAAAAAAAGAGTTTTCACACTAATGATCTATTACAATGAAAATAAAATACAATTCTATAAAACGTTAACATTACTTATTACAAAAAGCCACGTCTTTGTTTTAACACAATTAGCCATTTTGTGTTGGTTACAGCAATTACAACTTCTTTTATACAAACAAATGTAATTACTGCGAAACAATTTACAAATATGGCTTAATATTCACAATAAATATTTCAGTGATTTTTACATGACTCTGACATTAATTTATTTTACATAAATTACTTTTAACTAATATAAACTAACATTATTATTATCCAGCCTAATAATAGATGGCGCCAACAACATCATTTGCATAACAATTACAATATTTAATTCAATTATTACTGTTAATTATAATATAGACTATTATTAATATTGACGCTTTATTAATATTTAATTATTTATACAGTGATTTGTGTTTTTAAACAATAATATAAACATTAAACGTATTCTGAACATTTTCACATCAAAATAGTGTCTGCTAAATATTCAATGTGGTAGAATAACAGCTTCATCTTGCTAATAATAAATAAATAATAACGTAGAATTAACTAAACTATACATTATTATGTTAATTATTGCCAATAGTGGAGTTTGCGCCCATATATACATACAGCTGAGGGCTATTCGAGGTATCATTAATGCTCATCCAACAAATAAATAAATATTTACTAACAATCACACCACGTTAACTGGTCCCATGATAAGTTCGTAAAGAACTTGTGTTACAGGTACCAGATAACGGAAATAAATGTAAGATCTTTATTATACACATACATATATTTAATATTTTAATATACATCCATAATAACCCTGGAAAAGACATTTATATTTATCATACAAATATCTTCCCTTGGCGGGATTCGAACCCGCGTTCCCCTTGTGTAGTGACCATGTCACTTACCACTACACCAGACGGTCGTTAAACAAATCATATTTCGTATCTCTGAGTGTACGAAAATTTGATTTCTTCTTTAGCTTTATGATGTATGTTCCATATGAAGTAATCAGAGGAATTGTTGATTACGTCATCTTGTTCATGTTACCATATCACACTTATAAGAAAAGTGAAATACTTATGTGTGTGTAGAGCTACATACGTGACTTTCTAAATAGTGTTGATGAGCAGAATCTTACGCAATTATGATTAAAATTGTTGTGTTATTCTGTGTTTAAAGCAGTAATAACAAGCATCGGTGGTTCAGTGGTAGAATGCTCGCCTGCCACGCGGGCGGCCCGGGTTCGATTCCCGGCCGATGCATTCTTTTTGATTTCGAATTTGAACTCTCGATACAATTCTTGCTGCTTCTTGGATGGGTTTAGAAGCTGTATTAAATTATAATGTTTTTCTTTTGCATTTTAAAAAATAATTTAAATACCATAAAATTTATCCAGTGAGATCTACTATTTAGATATATCTCAGTGGGGGTCCAATTTTTTTGTAACAAATCTCAAGCTGCAAGAATATGTCCTCTTCTATGTTTTTGAAAATAATATGACATAATATCTATACCACATACGTATATATGAGTCGACTATTATCAAAGCCGGCAATGTGACTTTTGGACAATTATTGGTAAATCAGAAAAACGAATTATTGACTTTGTATTCCATCGGCAGTCACAAAACTCTTCTGAACGACATCTTAAATAAATAACAGGTTAAGTATTAACCTTTATTTAATGCAGGTTTTGAACCGTATTCTTTGAAGGAGACGATTATATTCAAATCAATCTGTATTGACATATCAATAACATTTTTTTGTTCAAATGCACAGATGGCCACCTTTGATAATAGACGACTCATATGAAGGTGTCGTCTGATGAGCGACTTATTCAAATTACCATATAAGTAGTGGAACATCACATCAAATAACATCCTCCTTCCAATCATCCTTCCAATTTGCTTATAATAGTTTTTCTTAGAAAATCTTCGGTAATCAATTGTATTTGATAATTAAATTAATTAAATCAGTAAATATAGGAAAACATCAGGCAATGTCTTAATTTATAATTCATGCAGCTTATTGTGACATCTATGATATACCTACAATAATATAAATGTTTCAAAATATCAATTTTAATTTTGGCTTTTCTATCAGGGATTTTTTTATACGAACGTGAAATTTCCTAAACTATCACAAGCAAATTGGAAGGATTTATTAAAATTATCACAGGCATTTGCTTGAGGCACTGATACGTCATTTCGGCACTAGGCAACACCCATAAAGTATTATCCTGGATACTACAACCATGCAAAGCTCTGCTGCGAAACAGTAAAAACCTTCCGGTATGAAGATTGATCACCCTTTACTGACGAGCTTCTTACCCGCCTGGTATAACAGTTACCGGAGTCCATCGTCATCAGCAACGTCAAGGCCCCTCCCTTAAGACATGAATTTTCAGTTTTCGCAGTATAACTAAGTAGGAAATAGAACTAGGTAGGGTGGTGGTACCTACCGTGCGGGCTCACAAGACCTGCCGCCAGTATAAGTCTTCTGTAAAGCAGGTAGTATATAAGATCTAGTAGATGTTTATAATAATAAAATACGGTACATTGTAAACGTATATTGTAATTTATGTTGGTTCGCAGGTTCGTGGAATACACTAACAGAGGTTTTAGTGAGAAAAATATTTATTTCCTATATGGCATCGGATGACAAAAGCTTTAGTGGTTAGGAAGCGCGCGGCGTTCGTTGCTTTGGTCACAGTCACAGCACTGACTTCGTTCGCCTCAGGTCACCGGTCCGAGGCCCCCTCACCTCTCGTTGAACCCCGCGCACTCCCTCTTACAAATATTTTTAATTTAAAACTAAGCTAAGATTTGCTAACTTCTTTTAACAAAACGAATTCACCATACAAACAAACATACACACAATATACCAATCACAGCTCGAAGTTTATATTTAACGCATCGCTAACATATATACTAACACGAACAAATTCTTATCCACGCAGTTTTCTTTTCACATCTCTCGGCCGAGATTTACCCGTTTGCAACAAAAGCAAAACTCCGATTCAATTCTGTATCTGACTATTCTGTTTGTCGCAGCTTTGTACCAGTAGTAGGTATGAGTGTAAAATAAATTGCTTCCTCAGAAACAACGGCGTGTAGAGAACTGAACGTAAGAGGCTGCACTCAAAGGGAAGATATGGGCCGCTGGAGATCGTTAGTGAAGATTGACTGAGATAAGTTTTAGAGGTTGGGTTTGGTAATGTCTGAAGTTTATACTGTACACGTATGTAAATATTCATAAGGTACAGCCGTTACTGAGTTTTAGCGAGCGCTAAAGTTGAGAATAAAAATAGATATAAGGTTAAGATTAGAAAAAAATGTAAAGAGGAAAACAAGAAAAAATAACAAAACTGCATCGGCCGGGTATCGAACCCGGGCCGCCCGCGTGGCAGGCGAGCATTCTACCACTGAACCACCGATGCTTAGTGTCGTTATCGCAAACAATGTATCAAAAATGATTTTATTTCTAACACGTTTGCGCAAGAGATTGGACTCGACAATATTATTTAGAAAGTCACGTGTGCACTTCTTACATTCAAAAAGCATATCTGCGATGATATGATGCAGATATCACTGGATAAATTTTATGGTATTTAAATTATTTTTGAAAATGCAAAAGAAAAACATTATAATTTAATACAGTTTCTAAACCCATCCGAGAAGCAGCAAGAATTGTATTGAGAGTTCAAATTCGAAATCAAAAAGAATGCATCGGCCGGGAATCGAACCCGGGCCGCCCGCGTGGCAGGCGAGCATTCTACCACTGAACCACCGATGCTTGTCATTATTTATTTAAACACAGAATAACAGAACAATTTCAATAATAATTGCGCAAGATTCTGTTCATCAACACTATTTAGAAAACACTTGTATAGCTCTACACCCACACATAAATAATAGGTTGGGGAAAAGTCTTTTCGCATTATCGTATGTATGAACTGGTAATAAAATCTCTTTGGCTATAGATACTATTTGTATCTGGCTGGTATCATTGAAAGTTTAAATTTTAAAGAAGATAATTCCAAATTCGAATTACAAAAATGTGTGATTTTTATTTATTTTTCGTACTGTCAAGATGAGTGATTCTAATGAAGAAATTCGATACATTTTAAAATTTTACTACAAAAAAGGTAACAATGCAACGGAGGCCGCGAAAAAAATTTGCGATGTTTATAGACCTAGTGCAGTGTCTGTAAGAGTAGCACAAATTTGGTTTAAGCGTTTTCAATCTGGAAATTTTGATGTCAAAGATACACTTCGCTCTGGTCGCCCTATTACGGATAAAATGGATGCCATTTTTAAAAAAGTGGAGCAAGATCGGCATGTCAGTAGTTACGACGTAGCTGAAGAACTGTGAATTGACCACAATACAGTTTTGGCGCATTGGCACGAAATGCCGTATAAGTGCCTCAAGCAAATTACTGTGATAATTTTAATAAATCCTTCCAATTTGCTTGTGATAGTTTTTCTCAGAAAATCTTCGGTAATCAATTGTATTTGATAATTAAATTAATTAAATCAGTAAATATAGGAAATCATCAAGCAATGTCTCAATTTATCATTCATACAGCTTATTGTCACATCTATGATATACAATAATATAAATGTTTCAGAATACCAATTTTCATTTTTATTATTAAAGCCAATTCTATCAGGAAATTTCACGTTCTTATAAAAAATTCCCAAATCTTAACGTTGCTGGGGCCAATAAAATTAATTACACTTAAAATAAAAATAAAAAACACAAAAACATTAGATTATCTCGCAAGACAAGAAAATTAACGATGGTTTTATTAAGCCCATAAATTTATATGGTGATCCTACGAAGGTCAGGGTTTGACAAAAAAGTATCCTGAATTAAATAGGATTACAGATAGATATAAATGACACTGGCCCCTAACGTGGCAATTGAGAACTTTATACATTTAATTTCATTGGGCGTGAAGACTTCATAATTCGAAAGTCATTAATTAAACATTCCTAATAGGTAGATTTCTTTTATCTATATATTAATAAGTAAACCAAAAACTTTGTACCCCTTTTTACGAAAATTGCGCGGACGGAGGAGTATGAAATTTCCCACATTTATAGAGAATATAGATAGAGGAGGAGTGCAGAATGCTAATATTTTTTTTTAATTATGTAATAGATATACACTAAATAAAAAAAAGATTAAACACACTACCATGTGTTTGACACAACACATACATAAAAATGTACTCTTTGTTTACTGCTATTAGCTTACTGTCAATTGTGAAAATTTTGTTATTGTTTAAAGTCTGTGGTCGAATTGAGAATAGATTAATATTGTTTTTATTTAATATTATTTATCTATAGTGCAGTTATACGCGAAAACTGTGATTATATTATCGAATTATTATAGTTTTTGACAATAGAACCATAATAATGTTTATACTTATAATTTCTATTAAATATAGTCAAATTTCGACTACTGCGGGACCACTAGTACATTTAATTTCATTGGGCATGAAGACTTCATATATCGAAAGTCATTAATTAAACTACTATTGGGTACATTTCTTTTATTATAATAAAACAGAGGATATGCCATACTAATATTTTAATGTGAAAGTGTGTTTGTTTATCTTTTTTTCACGTCTAAGCTAAGCAACTTGTTGACATGTTTTTGTTTAAGTGTTAGATTTTGGTCAGAAGAGTCATATAGGCTGCCGGTTATCCCCAAAAAACATTGATTTCCCAAGGAAAACGATGTTTTATTATCTTTAGAAAAGGAAATTAAGACTTTTCCTTGACAACACAGAGGAGCCGCGGGTAGCTTAACAGCTAGTTTCTTATAATAAATGGAGGAGTTTGCAAACTCCTTGTCGATGTCTCAATTTTTCCTGTGTGCAAATTCGCCACATTTTCAAGTTTAAGTTTGATATTTTTTTATGTTCTCGTCTTAAAAATCATCAATAAGCTCTCCATAGTTAAGAGATACACCAGCGCTGATATTTCCTGGATGTCTTACATATTTAAAATTAAAGAATCCTTATTTTCCATTGTTAGGTCGATTTCTTTTCATTCTCGTATTATTTATGGGTTCCGAAAACCGTTTAATATCAAATGGACTATGAGCTCATCTGAACAATGCCACTAAAAGTCAGTAAATAAGTGCTTCAGGGAAAATAATTGCTTCTCAAGCTACAAGGCAATTTACTTGCGCAAACGCCGATATTGGAAATCCGTTACTTTTACTGTATTTTGTATATTTTTGTGTAGCATCGGTGGTTCAGTGGTAGAATGCTCGCCTGCCACGCGGGCGGCCCGGGTTCGATTCCCGGCCGATGCAATGTTTTTTTTATATTAATTTAAAAAAAAAACCTTCTCAGTACATGGAAACCGTAAAGCTAATTTTATTTACAAAGTTGGGTTAGAAATACGTAATATATTATTGAATTTTATCTTTGTCAGGTGTTATTTATTATTTTATATTGAAATTCACTATTTCTGAGGTTTTTATCTGAGCTTGAGTGGTTAACAGTGGCCGTGGACATCAGCGAGAATTATTGAGCAGCTCCCTATCGTCTATGGCTATTTCCAAACGGCGAAATAAAATATATTATGTCAACAGACAAGACAAGGAGGATATGACTTCAAAACCAGACTTATACGCGTCAAAAAATCTATGACTATTTAATATCGTTTTAAATGTAAATTAGATTATTTCTCTTATAACGCCATGCCGCCTTGAGTTGTCGATTACGAAAAGGAAATGTTCCTTAAAAACGTATCTTAACCACAAAATTTACAATTAAGCTTGGTAGCATGTGTTTTAATTTAAACATATCAAAAAGACTGCATCGGCCGGGAATCGAACCCGGGCCGCCCGCGTGGCAGGCGAGCATTCTACCACTGAACCACCGATGCTACATACATCATGATCAATTTACTATTTTATATCATCATCATCAGCCTATCAGTCAATCCACTGCTGGACAGAGGCCTCTCCAATTGCTCGCCATTAAGCACGATCCTCGGCTTCTGTCATCCAGCTTCTGCCAGCCTATTTTTTAAATAAATGTTTAAATCACCGTCAATACTTCAGTTAGGTACATCCAAGAGATTGTAAAAACTAACTGAATAGAAACTTTTAGTTATAGACACAATCGCCTTGTTAGTGAGTACAACCGGGAACAGTTAAAGGCGCTAGTCCTATTCTAATATTCTAGTGCTCTTGGGAAGACTTAATGTCTTTTTCTACTGCAAAGGAGTAATGCTTTCCGATTTAAAGACTAGGATAGTCATCGTATAATAAATCATATCAAATCAAATCAAAAATTTTTATTCAACATAAATGAAAGTACATACTTGTTGAACGTCAAAAAAACTACCGCCAATTCACAAGAACTAGCCTCCGTCCTGAGAAGAATTGGCAAGAAACTCAGCGGGCATGTCTTTTTTTTTTACATATGAAATTATTATTTATTTATTTTTTAATATTAGATTTTTTTTTAAAATATGAATTTTTTACAATGAGTAATATAACGTAACAATTACTACAATATTGAAATGCCTGGAGCGAGCAACTCATTCCCACAATACAATTGAAACTTGCTCTAGGTGGGTGGCGCATTTAAGTTGTAGATGTCTATGGGCTCCAGTAGCCACTTAACACCAAGTGGGCTGTAAGATCGACCAGAGCTAAGCAAAAAAAAAAATGCATCTCATTTTCTTACATTTTGTAAGGTTGAGAAAAAGCTTTCGAATGTTTATTTATTTTTACTAAATCTTGTAAGTGGCTAGTGAGCACAAAAATAAAAGGGTTGAAAATAAAAGGTAAAGAATATACTGTACTGTTTTGTAATTGACCATTTGTATTATACAGGTAGCCTTCCTATAACGCGGTAGATACGTTCCTACAACGTTCCGTGTTGTGCGAAACCGCGTTATATGAGACTAGAAGTCAGTACAAAATGGAGAGTATTTTTATCATTGTCTAATTACTGGTGGTAGGACCACTTGTGAGTCCGCACGGGTAGGTACCACCATCCTGCCTATTTCTGCCGTGAAGCAGTAATGCGTTTCGGTTTGAAGGGTGGGGCAGCCGTTGTAACTATACTGAGACTTTAGAACTTGTATCTCAAGGTGGGTGGCGCGTCTACGTTGTAGATGTCTATGGGCTCCAGTAACCACTTAACACCAGGTGGGCTGTGAGCTCGTACACCCATCTAAGCAATAAAAAAAATAAAAAAAATGCATAAGTTGATAAAAAATGCTATGCAATAGCTTTACCGCGGCAGTTCCCGAGTGCCACACGTTTTCTCTGAAATGAATGAAACATCTCAAGTATGGCCGCATTTATTTTCTTTAACATAAAAATAAGCAGTAAAATTTCGAATATTCCCATTTATATTGTGCGTTCATAGTGCATAATGTAATTTTCTAAATAATTTTAAACAAAAATCTCGTCATTGTGTTGTAGGTGTACCGTGTTATAGAGGTACTTATAGAGGTATATATTACTGGTGGTAGGACCTCTTGTGAGTCCGCGCGGGTAGGTTCCACTACCTTGCGTATTTCTACCGTGAAGCAGTAATGCGTTTCGGCTTGAAGGGCGGGGCAGCCGTTGTAACTATACTGAGACCTTAGAACTCTTATCTCAAAGTGGGTGGTGGCATTTACGTTTTAGATGTCTATGGGTTCCGGTAACCACCTAACACCAGGTTGGCCGTGAGCTCGTCCACGCATCTAAGCAATAAAAAAGAGGGTAAATTATACTTAGTCTGGACATAAGTACTGTTAAAATAAAAAAATTCTATTGCAAATAACATTTATTACTTTTACAGTGTGTTAGTTTAATACATAAATATAAAACAATTTAAAGTATAAAAAGCTAATTCGAAGTGGTCTCCATTGACTGCAATACTAGCCTCCGATACAGTCCTTTAAACGTTGAGGCCAGTTATCAATAGAAGCACGCACTCTTTCCATGGGAAAAATTTTCATTGCCAATCGTACGGATTGTTTTAGGGACTTCAAATTATCATGGCGTTTAGAGCAAGCCCTACTCTCTAAAACTGACCATAAATCATAATCCAGCGGATTAAGATCGGGACTAGACGACGGCCAGTCTTCAGCTCTGGTGAAGTCCGAAACGTTCGTTTCCAACCAAGACTGCGTAGACCGAGCTTTATAACCTGGCGCTGAGTCTTGCTGGAAGGACCATTCTTGATTATTGAACATGGTGTTGTTAAGGGGCTTCACTACCTTCTCAAGAATGGTATCTTGATACACTTGTGCCGATGTTTTGATACCTTTTTCACAAAAGTATGGCTCAGTCACTCCTTTATAGCTAATACCCCACCAAACCATCATTGAAGTCGGATAGTGCCCACGTTGCACTCTGTCGACTAATTGGGAAGCTTTCCTTAGAGCTTTGAGCATAAATACGGTCATTTTGTTTGTTAAAATGTTGCTCACTTGTAAAAATTTTCTCATCCGTAATCAAAAATTTTCTATGACCTCCCTTTGCGTACCGCTTCAGTAGTTGTTTCGATTTTACCACCCTATTCTATTTTAAATTATCAGTTAAGAAATGACCAGTACGTCTCTTATAGGCTGCAAGTCCTAAGTCATCTTTTAAAATACGCGACATGGTTCTAGGTGCTATCTTCATCTCCCGAGATAAAATCTTTTGCTTTCGGACCGGATTTCTTCGAATTCTTTCCCTTACTGCTTTTACTACCTTTTTCGTACGAACACTACGTGGACGGCCAGATCTTTTTCTGTCACAAACAGAGGAGGTCTCATTGCACCTATTAATAGCCCGGTACACAAACATTTTACTAATACCAAGCGTATGGAGAGTTTTAAAAATTGCATTTGGGTCCATACCTACTTTGTGTAATGCAATCACAGCGATTCGGTTCTCTTTATCACCCCACTCCATTTTAATATCGCAAAATATTGTACAATGTATTGGTGCCAAAATGAGAAAACTCAATGAGCAATCATATAAAAATGACAGATTCCAAATTCAAATGTAATATTTTGTTTATTTTTATTTGTAACAGTATTTATGGCCAGACTAAGTATATAGATACCTACTTGTAGTTTTTATGAGTTCGTATTTCGTGAGCTCCTAGTATAGATTAGGGTAGCGAATTGCGCCCTTCGCGTGCCTACGAGTCACTTGATTATTTTTTACCATAGTAAGCCACTACAGAGTATCATTAAAGTTTCATACTACCATGTCGCCGGAAACACAAAAATTTAGCAAACTATAAATTTTCGAATATGCTTTTTTTTTTTTATTAAGAAATTCGGCCCCGGTGCCTTTGACATTGATTTTGCCAATGTCAATGTATGCACAAAAGTGACAGGTGCATAGAGAGAAAAAAAAACTAAATACAAATAAATTTGATCAGTTTTTCTATACGCGAATCTGTGATTTTAAGAACAGCACAAACAAATATGTTAGACTGACTACTTTAAAGAAAGATATTATTAACGCAGTTAAAAATTTACATAAAAAATTTACATGTTTAGAATATACTAAAGTTGATAGAATATTAATATTAATAGGCCTGGGGATGTCTTTTGAAAGGATATCATAAAGAGGGGACACGATATTGGGGCCGTCGAAGAAAATGTGCTGCAATGGACCCTCATCTAATTCACACTCACAAAGAGAATGGTCTCGGACTCTAATTATGGTAAGAATGTGCTTTTTACTACTATCGTAATACTGCCCCTTAATACAACTGTAGAGTGATTCCAAAATCCGGGCCCAGTATCATACTAAATATTAGACTTAATATATTTTATAATCGTAGCCAAAGCAAAACAAAACAACAAAATGGAGTTCTCAGCCTCTAATAAGATCGGTGGTGGCACTTCGAGGAGATTATAAAGCAAAAGAGATCTGCATCGGCCGGGAATCGAACCCGGGCCGCCCGCGTGGCAGGCGAGCATTCTACCACTGAACCACCGATGCTTGTCATTAATGCTTTAAACATACAATAACAGAACAATTTTAATAATAATTACGTAAGATTCTCCTCATTAACGCTATTTATAAAGTCACGTATGTAGCTTCACACACACACACAAAATTTTGTACGCGTCGCACGTGTAGTGAAACAGTATGCGTTTCGATTTTAAGGTTGGCGCAGACTTGGTACTGTACGGCAGGCGATGCTCGACTTCTGCGAGTCCACCATCTCGCAGAAGGAGGCGGCGGAACGGGAGAGGGAGAGCTCTTCTTCCCTCTCGGCGCCGTGCCGCCGTTGCCGAGCCGGGGCCGTAGGAGGGCGTTTGTCCAGCTCCGACCCCTATGAGGAGGCAGTCTCCTCCCGGTGATGGTCACGGGGCGACCTAAGGGGGTTGAGACTGCGCCGCACGCTATCGTCACTCTAGCACGCAGGCACCACGAGAACGGGACGGCGCGTCGGCGGCTGCGGACTACGATGCGGTCTGCATTTTCGTCGTCGCTGTCGTCGCCGAACATACTGTGGAAGAGCAACCCAGTCGGCGGTGTAACGCGTTCTGACCCAGCAGGCTGGTTCTGGCACAGCGGAGTTTCCCGGAACACCAGCGGCATCGCCCGTACCGCCGAGACCGACGTCGTTGGTCGTCGACTATCGCCTCGACGAAACGTCGGTCGAGCGTCCTCGGGGTGGCGCCGCGTGTCTGGTTGTAGTGTTGACCGTGGGAGCCCCCCTACTCTGACCGGGTTTTGACCCCGGACGAAGATCGGACATCGGGTGTAAGAGTGCAGGGGAGTCGTTTAGTGGGTGGGCCCTAAAATTCCTTGGGCCTGCGGTCTGCTCCCAACACCATGCAGATCGTCAAGTCCCACATACACCGCGCGCCCCCGCCCAGAAAAAAAAAGACTTCGTACTGTAACGGAGACCTTAGAGCTCATGTCCCAAGGCTGCATTTACGTTGTAGATGTCTATGGGCAACGGTAACCACTTAGCACCACGCGGGCCATGATATCGCCCGCCCATCTTAAGTCAACAAGTGCCTACGTAAAACGAAGCGGTGTTTTTGCGTAACAGCTTATTTAAAAACAAGAAAATGAGACTACATCCTTAAGAAGAAAATTAGCCTAGAAAAAAAATTCAAAGTACTTTAGTTGTTATTGTGGTAATTAATATTTTCCGAGGAACTCATCAACGGTGGCCGTCTTGAGGCGGCGCAATTCCAACTTCTTTTGTCTCAAGGTATCCGTCGCCCGTCAAAATGTTAATTCTCTTAATGGGCCCGAAACGAAATAGTCCTCGATGAAATTATTCTGATTAATTCCGGCTTTCATCTAATTACTTGGTAATTTATAAGACACCTTAAGCTACTTTTCAAATGGATTTATTTATGACGCGTTGACATGACTCAGCATTATGATTCTCTTATTATACCTTGATCAAATTGAATGCCGAAACTATTTGTTTATTATCCGTTTCATCGTTCAATAATGGAAAATCAATCATAATAACTGACATCTCAAGATCTAGATTCGTCTAACTACATTTTCTCTTTTATTCTGTTATTAAATAAAAAAGAAGAAGTCAAAAACAAGTTTCCGAAACAACAAAGAAGAAAAACAAATGAGGACCAAATGCGGTACGCCCATGTTACGAGGGAACGATAGAGATACTAGAAGAGTAATAGATCTGTGTGAACGTAGAGATAGAGGAAAGCAGAAGAATGTGGAAAGCTGTTGAATAAAAGAGTAAGAAAAGGCAAATATTTTTGTCATCGTCCATTCTACTTTTATAGCCAACAGGCTCTAACCTTGGGCGGTTCTAAACACATTTGAGGATATATCTGTTACAGGGAATCAAAGTATAGTTACTATTTGGAATACAACAAATAATACGTGTTACTTTGTTTTTTCGTAATTCGGGATCGTTCTTTTATGATTGAAAGATTACTGGTGGCCTTTCCAGTTTCACCAGGACAGGTGGGCGAGCAAAGGCTCAGCCAGGAGGGGTGGGATTAGTTCGTTTTCGTTAGCGCGATACGTCCTTAGCCACGAGTAGAACACGAAATTTCAGGCTCTCAATTCTTTCACATATTATTTCAGAACCGGTATAACTATTAATTTGTAGTAATAAAAATTTTCAGAGATTTTTTTTATTTAAGATAAATTTAATAACTGTAGTTCTACAAATAAATAATAATAAGTCTATTTATTCGTAGCTGTAGGTATATAAACATAATGTTTTATTAATACGTGAAGCAAAAACGTTGTATCCCTTTTTACGAAAATTGCGCGGACGGAGGAGTATGAAATTTTCCACACTTATAGAGATTATAGAGAAGAAGTGCACAATGGTAATATTTTTTTTTAATAATGCATAAAAGATACATTAAATCAATAAAGAAAACATTACACACACTACATACCATGTATTTGACGCATACACGCATGCATACTATTTATTGTCAAATTTTGTTCTTGACGTCTGTTGTCAAATTGAGAATAGATTAAATATTGTTTGTCTTTATTAATATTTTGTTATAGTGTAGCCTTGGCGAAGTTTGTGATTATAGAAGTATAAAATACAATCATAATAGTGTAGAAACTTACAATACCAATTAATTATAGTCGAATTTCGACTACAGCGGGACCTCTTGTAATGTTTTATCACATCATTATTTACAAAATGAAAAAGATCGAGTAAAAAAATTACGTAACCTAATGTCATTTTATGTTTTTCTAAACGAAGTCTTATTACTTATCACATAGATTTTCATATTCTTGTCTTAGAAGTAGGCACACGTGCCACCTGATTATGAGTGGTTACCGATGCTCATCAGCAAGTATGTACTTTCAAATTTTCAACAATGCTCGCAAATGACTTCCACTATGATGGAGAAACATCTAATGGAAATCAAATAAAGGTATTCTGTGAGAGGAATGGTTTCCGCTACCCAGACTATTTCTGTCTCCAGATGGATGACGTCATCACGTTATCTATACCGCTGCAACTACTGAGCACCAGGTGGTTCTAATTCCTAATCTCTATTCATGTTTAATATGAAGCTTTTCTGATCGTACTAAGCCCAACCAGAAAGACACGCAATGAACCCTCCACAATAGCCTCCTTTTGATGAGAACGTACTATAACTAGTCAGGTCATAAGTATTGTCACACAGTAAAAACTTTTCTTTTAAAATGCTGGCCACAAAAAAGTTTTTTGAATTCGAATTTCGAATTGTTCATGAAAATAAAAATGTATACTTTTAGAATTTTACTCATTTTTAAATATGGAGTGGACGCTTAAAGAAGACCGTGTTGCAGTTATTGCGTTGCATCGTTGCCGTTACGCGCCAATTCAAATTTTTAACATACTGAAAGATTTGAATGTAACCAAAAGATTCGTTTATCGTACCATCAAATGATACAATGAAGACTCTAGTGTAGATGACAGGTCAAGAAATGGTCGCCTCGGTCTGTTAGGAATCCAGCGGTGATAAAACCTGTGAAGGCGCGAATTCAAAGAAATCCCAAACGTAAGCAGAAACTGTTGGCCCTTCAGATGGGGTTAAGCAGAACCACGGTGAAAAGGGTGTTAAATGAAGACTTAGGGCTTCGGGCATATCGAAGAAAAACAGGACATCGTTTGAATGCTCGTCTAATGGACCTGAGACTAAAGGGACGCCGCGCTTTGTTGAAGCGGTACGCGGGAAAAAAATATCGGGAAATTCTTTTTTCGGTTGAAAAAATTCTTACCATAGAAGAGCGCTACAACAAACAAAATGATAAGGTGTACGCACACAGTAGTGAAGAAGCGAGCAACCGTATTCCGCGTGTCCAACGAGGTCATTTTCCATCCTCGCTCATGCTATGGTTGGGAGTTTCTTATTGGGGCTTAACAGAGGTACATTTTTGTGAGAAAGGTGTAAAAACCAATGCAGCTGTGTATCAAAATACAGTCCTGACGAACCTTGTGGAACCTGTTTCTCATACTATGTTCAATAACAGGCACTGGGTATTCCAACAAGATTCGGCGCCAGCTCATAGAGCGAAGAGCACACAAGACTGGCTGGCGGCGCGTGAAATCGACTTCATCCGGCACGAAGACTGGCCCTCCTCCAGTCCAGATTTGAATCCGTTAGATTACAAGATATGGCAACACTTGGAGGAAAAGGCGTGCACAAAGCCTCATCCCAATTTGGAGTCACTCAAGACATCCTTGATTAAGGCAGCCGCCGATATTGACATGGACCTCGTTCGTGCTGCGATAGACGACTGGCCGCGCAGATTGAAGGCCTGTATTCAAAATCACAGATTTCATTTTGAATAAACTTTAGTGTCATAAGAATCTATGTTTTGTTAAGTTCATTTTGGTATATGAATGGTTACATAATGAATAAACTTGTTTCAATTATTTTACATTAAACATGTGACAGAATTTATGACCTGACTAGGTATAAGTACAAAGGAGTATTCTTGCCACAAATTGATGGTACTTAGGCGAAATAATCTCTTGCCATTTATGCGCATTGGGATCTCAAAATGCCACACACACTGAGAAGAAATACACATGTCGTCTTTTCGCATTAAAAGTGTACAATTTCCAAAAATATTCGAAATTGAGTTAATATGCGGAATCATTTGGTATCACCAGTATTTTTCTCATAAATACTGTCGAAAGAGGGCAAAGTAGTAGTAAGGGTAAAGGGCTTAGGTCAGCAGGAATTCAATAATGCGTCACTTTACACAAACAGCTTGTATTTATTTCCACTTTGCACTTACAGAGTAATTTACAGTGATCGTGCTTACACTTTCAACTCTCTGTCGAGAATAAATGCTACCTCGGTGTGCTTGAATATATATTGTCTGATCGCCCCACCACAACGGAGTGGTGGTGCGACCGACGTCACTAGACGAGTGAAGTCAACCGAGTCAATTGAACAATTATTTAAAATTATTATTAAGTTAAAATAAATTCAGTTAATTATATCTGAGATACTATTATCTATTTCCAGAAGTAATTAGATTAGTTTTAAACATCTTTATCGAGATTTAATAGAATACGATTAACATCATCGGATATGCGTAGCAACTAAGCCTACACGACAGCAGACTTTATTATAATTTATGTGATATTTATGTGAACTTGTATTATGTACTTATAAATACCTAACAGTAGGTTAGTTGTAGTTTTTTTTTTTTAGTTTACCTATATTTTGACTATTATTTACAAAATTAATAGATAATTTTATCTTACTTTAAAAAACAGATAATGTACTGTAACTGTAAAAACAAAAAAATAAATGTAGCAAAGATGATTAATATTAAAAATTACATATGTTAAACCTTTAAAACACTCTCCTGTAAAATTTAGTAAGTTTTGAGATTATACAGTTTTAATGCGAGAAGACGATGTGGTGTGCTGTTGTAATGATAAATCTTATCCTATCTTTCGTGGTCTCAGCATGTCTCTGTACAGAGTTGAACGGAAAAAACGCTGGCATTTGAGAGTCGCTGTCTGTACTTCTCTCAGTTTAACATTATCATGCAAATGGTTCCCAAATTTGACAGTACACATACTTTTTAGTTATTTCGTTAAAACACTCGAAAGGCGCATTTCTAATTACTGGTGGTAGGATCTCATGTGAGTCCGCACGGGTAGGTACCACCACCCCGCCTATTTCTGCCGTGAAGCAGTAATGCGTTTCGGCTTTAAGGGTGGGGCAGCCGTTGTAACTATACTGAGACCTTAGAACTTATATCTCAAGGTGGGTGGCGCACTTACGTTGCAAATGTCTATGGGCTCCGGTAACCACTTAACACCAGGCGGGCTGTGAGCTCGTCTACTAAGCAATAAAACAAAACTTCAATGGGAAACCGTAATAAAAATAATGTATATTAAAACAAACTGAAAATAATTTTGTTGCCGGTAATGTTTCTGGCGAGAAAAACTTTATAGCTGCATCCGAAGTTTTAGTGCAGTATTCAAAGTTGAAGCTAGAGTTACCTTTGCTAAACTTTACACGTTTACGGCTGCCGCATCTCGTTCGTTGGAAGTTTTTTATAGATGTTCGTTTATACCGTCCCGATCGCGCAAAACGTGAACCGTTTGTAAAACCGTTATTAATTTATAACTCGCTTGATTTAAACTTTGATATGATTTTGAGTTCGGTTCCAGAATAATTAGTAGGCAGCGGCTTGGCTCTGCCCCTGGCATTGCTGAAGTCCATGGGCGACGGTAACCACTCACCATCAGGTGGGCCGTATGCTCGTCTGCCTACAAGGGCAATAAAAAAAATTTAGAAATATTACGAAATTGTACAAACTTAGATTTTGTCACTTCATTTTCTTGATGATTTTTTTTATTGCTTAAATGGGTGGACGAGCTCACAGCCAAACTGGTTGTTAAGTGGTTACTGGAGTCCATAGACATCTATAATACAACGTAAATGCGCCACCCGCCTTGAGATATAAGTTCTAAGGTCTCAGTATAATTACAACGACTACCCCACCCTTCAAACCGAAACGCATTACTACTTCACGGCAGAAATAGGTAGGGTGGTGGTACCTACCCGTGTGAACTCACAAGAGGCCCTACCACCAGGTGGAGACATTTGCTTTTAATGTTAAAGGGATTATGTAACCAGTCAGTGCCAGGTAGACTATGACCTCGTCCTCTACCATAGAACTGTAATTCGAAGTTAAAAATGTTCCAGTTTCACCAGGACAGGTGGGCGAGCACGGACTCAACCAAGAGGGGTGGGATTTCCTAACAGCTGGTCGAATGCCTCCGAAGGATACCTAACAGCTCAAGGGCAGCTGCTTCGCGAATGCACCTACTGCCGTATCGGAATCGACCTGCTGAGAAGATCCGGCGTGAAACTCAGCGGACTGGTGTATGGATTTGGTTTGCACGCCGAACCCTTTGCTGAGTTCGACGAATACGGTTACCTGGGTCCCGGTACGCTAACCCGGGCTCCTAGTGTTAGAGCTGAAAGCGTCTAATGTAAGAGTTATTGCCGTGGTAAAGACGTATCTAAGGCTGAAACTAAAGCTCAAATCTAGATTAGTTTATATAGCCCTTGAAACGGAAACACCAGACTATTTCGCATATTCAAATTTGGACGGAAAATATTATTCATTGGCTAAATTAAACAACTCCAGTAAATTAATATTACTTGAACCGGGATTCGCTGACAAATCGTCCCCGCGAGGCTGTATATTTTACAACAACAATTCATTAGTTTCTGCATGTAATTAAATAGTAAGGAGTGTTTTTTTTTAATCATACAAAGTAACTTAAATAAAATACAACATGCTGTATAATTTCTCGCTAGAGATTTCTTATGTTTTCGTATTAGGAATCACGCCGACATTTTTTGGAGAGGTTGTTGGTTGTCAGAAAGACTTCCAGCTTCACTGTGGATGTTTGAGCACGAGATCTCAGCATCAAAGGAAGCCTAAAAAGAGAATCACGCGGCTTCGTTTTTCACGAAGCATACATAATTGATTCTGTATGTAATTAAACAGTAAGGAGTGTTCTTGGAACGAAATTCCTTAAGGGACGATGCGGAGGGGTACCCTAACCGAGAAAAAACGTCCGTAACGTAAGATTTTTATTAGTACTGCACACAGTGCACGACCTAACTTTGTAATAACGTACAAATTAGTAATCTACGCAGTGTACGACTTAATTTTGTAATAACGTACAAAAAATAACATATTTTTATTATATACTTTTTATAAATCATTGTCAATAAAAAAATCATAATAAAAAATGTATACCCGAATAATTATTTTCTTTATACCTCGAATAAAACTTAAAATTAATATTTTTTTAATAAGGAACTTGGTTCCTATCCGGTGTCCCACGATACCACACATCTTTTTTTTAATCATACAAAGCAACGTAAATAAAATACAACATCCTGTATACTTCCTCGCTAGAGATTTCTTACGTTTTCGGATTAGGAATCATGCCGACTTTTTTATGAAGAGGTTGTTGGTTGTCAGAAAGACTTCCCGGCTTCACTGTGGAAGGTTTAGCACGAGATCTCAGCATCAAAGGAAGCCTAAAAAGAGAATCACGCGCCTTCGTTTTTCATACCACATGAAGTTCTGTAATTCAATCCGATGTGATCAGACAAAAACACCATTTACAACCATCTGACGTGTTCGTATTTAAGCGCTTGAATCTAAGTACCTAGATAGTACAGCTGTGAAAGTCAGTCACGTATGCTTTGGATAGTTTACTCCCGTTCTCTTGAAAGGCTTCGATTTCGTTTCCATTCTATTCCCAGTAAAGTTGCATTAGTTCTTTTTAATACAATGTGTATTCGTAGTAACAATGAATTTTGAATATAATTTTTTTGATTATATTTTAAAAATACATAATACTTATTTAATAATTAATATTTTGGCATAATATCTAAGCAAATGTCCTATAAATATGGCGTTAAAACTTTTTATACCAGTTTATATTGTTTTTTTTTTATTTCTTAGATGGGTGGACGAGCTCACACAGCCCACCTGGTGTTAAGTGGTTACTGGAGCCCATAGACATCCACAAACGTAAATGCGCCACCCACCTTGGGATATAAGTTCTAAGGTCTCGGTATAGTTACAACGGCTGCCCCACCCTTCAAACCGAAGCGCATTACTGCTTCACGGCAGAAATATGCAGAGCGGTGGTACCCACCCGCGCGGACTCACAAGAGGTCCTACCACCAGTAATTGGTGTTTGCGCATATTTTTATCTTCCACGGGGGGGTGGAAAAAGCGGTATTAATGTTGCATGGGCTGTGCGCTTTATGTAGTCGTTGGTAATTCGAAAAAGACCCTCATAAAGATTAGTATTAAAAAGAATTTGACTTTAGTCAAATCCAAAATTGACCGGCATTCACATTTACTAACTACTAGTGGTCGTCCGGTAGTCGAAATTCGACTATAATTAATTGAAATTATAAGTTTGTACACTATTAAGATTCTATTTTAAAAGACTATTATACTTCTATAATCACAAATTTTGCCAAGACTACACTATAGAAAAATATTAATAAAGACAAACAATATATAATCTATTCTCAATTTGACCACAGACGTCAAAAACAAAAGTTTGACAATAAATAAATAGTATACATGCGTGTGTGCGTCAAATACATAGTAGTGTGTGTAACGTTTTCTTTATTGATTTAATGTATCTTTTATGCATTATTTAAAAAAAATATTAGCATTGTGCACTTCTTCTCTATATTTTCTATAAATGTGGAAAATTTCATACTCCTCCGTCCGCGCAATTTTCGTAAAAAGGGATACAAAGTTTTTGCTTCACGTAGTAATATATTGATAAGGAAAGTATTTTTAATTTTCATTACGTTCAAAGTACAAAGAATTTGCTATATGACCCCGATGTCGATCTAAAGTCTGCGAGGATTTCACTGGAGTTCAATGGAATTCAACTTGCAGTCAACGTTTCGCAAATTGTATTCCTAAAGAAAATGATTTGCTTTGGAATCTGAACATGTTCAGTACAAAGCTTAGTTCAAAGTCGATCGAGTTAAACTTTGTGTATGATAAGAAGTAAGCTCGGGATTTGTAAAGCAATTTAAGACAATAATGACGTTTAAAGGACAAATAGGTATAAGTAAAACACTAAATATTTTTAAAGGCCAACTATGTATAGAATATCGACTGCTATTTCAGAATAGAGGATCTGAAAATACCTGAATCGCGCTAATGATAATTTTACCCTTTCACGGTTTTTCACAAATTATACTAATCTATATTATTACATTAATACGTAAAGCAAAAACTTTGTATCTCTTTTTACGAAAATTGCGCGGACGAAGGAGTATGAAATTTCTCACACTTATAGAGAATATAGAGAAGGAGTACAGAATGCTAATATATTTTTATAATATTAATACGTGAAGCAAAAACTTTGTATCCCTTTTTACGAAAATTGCGCGGACGAAGGAGTATGAAATTTCTCACACTTATAGAGAATATAGAGAAGGAGTACAGAATGCTAATATATTTTTATAATATTAATACGTGAAGCAAAAACTTTGTATCCCTTTTTACGAAAATTGCGCGGACGGAGGGGTATAAAATTTCCCACACTTATAAAGAATATAGAGAAGGAGTGCACAATACTAATATTTTTTTAAAACAATATATAAAGGATACATTAAATCAATAAAGAAAACATAAACACTATGATATATATGTGAAACACACACGT
The DNA here is from genome assembly GCF_030267445.1 of Bombyx mandarina. Taxonomy (NCBI): domain Eukaryota; kingdom Metazoa; phylum Arthropoda; class Insecta; order Lepidoptera; family Bombycidae; genus Bombyx; species Bombyx mandarina. The sequence continues at coordinate 3,148,073 of NC_143213.1, forward strand.
ATGCATACTATTTGTTTATTGTCAAAGTTTTCTTATTGCATAAAGTTTATGGTAAAATTGAGAATAGATTAAATATTGTTTGTCTTTGTTAATATTTGTCTAAAGTGTAGTCTTGGCGAAATCTGTGATTATAGAAGTATAATAAACAGTCTTTGATAATAGAACCATAATAATGTTCAGACTTATAATTTCAATTAATTATAGTCGAATTTCGACTATTGCTGGACCACTAGTTTTTATAATTAAGCTTTTTTTTTTATTGCTTAGATGGGTGGACGAGCTCACAGCCCACCTGATGTTAAGTGGTTACTGAAGCCCATAGACATCTACAACGTAAATGCGCCACCCACCTTGAGATATAAGTTCTAAGGTCTCAGTATAGTTACAACGGCTACTCCACCCTTCGAACCGAAACGCATTACTGCTTCACGGCGTAAATAGGCGGGGTGGTGGTACCTACCCGTGCGGACTCCCAAGAGGTCCTACCACCAGTGATTACGCAAATTATAATTCTGCGGGTTTGATTTTTATTACACGATGTTATTCCTTCACCGTGGAAGTCAATCGTGAATTGAGTACGTATTTCATTAGAAAAATTGGTACCCGCCTGCGGGATTCGAACACCGGTGCATCGCTACACACGAATGCACCGGATGTCTTATCCTTTAGGCCACGACGACTTCTTAAAAATACTAGCGGATAATTTTAAAGTAGAGGCTTTTATTCTAATTCATATATATAATTTAAATCTAGGGCTGGTAATCAACATTTCAAAGAGTTGAGATAGGCAGTCGAGATCTACATACCTACTACTTCTATTACTTCTTCCGGATTCTAATTTAGCGGCAGGATCTCAATTAAGAATGAGGTATTGTCACGAAACTCATGATCACATAATTCGTACATCCATGCCAAGTTCTAAATCTGCATATCGGAATGTAAGGCCTATGCTAATCGGAATCACATAAATAAAACAGTATTTATTACAAAGAAAAATTGAAATGTAAATGTTTTGTTGTGTATATACATTTAAAATGATTTTACTTTGTATATAAAAATACGAAATACATTATATTATATATCCTTCTTCAAACGAGGCTTGCGGAGAGTACTTTATGGTAGGCAGCGGCTTGGCTCTGCCCCTGGCATTGCTGACGTCCATGAGCGACGGTGACCACTTACCATCAGGTGGGCCGTACGCTCGTCTGCCTGCAAAGGCAATAAAAAAAAATATTTTAAAAACATTGTCATATTTGGAATTGTAATGAAACCTGCCTCTTGTGAGGGATCTTCTCTGACTCAAGATACCGAGCAAGTTATTCTTCTCCAGTAGGTTCTCGCAACAGCTTTATTTGACCATCTTCCTGCTGAGATACTCTGTCGTGACTTCCCTACTTCACTTTTTACTTTCAGTATATTAAAAAACAAACCAAAACAAAAAAAAACGATGTTGCATCGGCCGGGAATCGAACCCGGGCCGCCCGCGTGGCAGGCGAGCATTCTACCACTGAACCACCGATGCATATACTCTTAAAATGAATAGTAAAATGTTCATGTAACAAAATTACTCAATCATCAAATATAATTGAATTACACAATAATATATTCTGAACTGGATATATATCCATCGGAGCTTTTATTAAAATATTATTTTATTGATGTATGAACGGCCTCAAGACCACATGGTGCTATGCAATTACCAGAACTCATCATGAAACATGAGGTCCAAGTCTCAATCGTAGGCTTAGCTACGCGACAAAAATGGGTAGGATGACTAATGTGAGCATACAATACATCCTACCACAATCTGGTAACCACTTTATATCATCTCTGTAAATTTGTTCAACCCTGGAGAACAGTAAATAACAATAAGTGCTGTTCGATAAAATTTCTCTGATTAAAACTTAAAAAAAAATACCTAAAAAATGTGTTCCAAAAAATTGCATCGGCCGGGAATCGAACCCGGGCCGCCCGCGTGGCAGGCGAGCATTCTACCACTGAACCACCGATGCTCATAGTTTTGTACTATAAAATTATATAAACATGATTTTACAACGCCACATTTATGCAATAGATTCAACTCATCAATTTTAGAAAGTCTTACTTACATATGAGTCGTCTATTATCAAAGGTGGCAATCTGTGCATTTGGACAAAAAAATGTTATTGATATGTCAATGCAGATTGATTTGAATATAATCGTCTCCTTCAAAGAATACGGTTCAAAACCTGCATTAAATAAAGGTTAATACTTAACCTGTTATTTATCTAAGATGTCGTTCAGAAGAGTTTTGTGACTACCAATGGAATACAAAGTCAATAATTCGTTTTTCTGATTTACCAATAATTGCCAGCTTTGATAATAGTCGACTCATATGTAGGATATAATTCCAAACACACTCGGACGTGTTAAATATTGTCGTAGCTTATAACTTTAACCTCATACGTGGACGGCACCATTCCTATTTTGATGCCTATGTGGTCTGATAATCGCTTAGTGACAAGCGAGAACCTAATTTGACTAAATGGTACAACAACAAAAAATTAAACAATAGTTTTAGGTTTTTATTTTTATTTTTATACCTTAGATGGGTTGACGGGCTCACCACGGCTCATCGGGTAATGATTACCGAAACTCACAGACATCGGCAACGTAAATGCCGCCATACACTGTGAGACATGTATTCCAAGTCTCAGTATTATAGTATAACCGCTTCCCAGAGCGTTATTCACGCCAGCCAAAGGAAAGTTGGGATAGCACTCCTCTATTTTATTTATATTCCTTAAATGGGTTGACGAGCTCACGGCTCATCTGGTAATGATTACCGAAACTCACAAACATCGGCAACGTAAATGCCGCCATACACCATGAGACATGAATTCCAAGTCTCAGTATTATTATGGTACAACCGCTTCCCAGTCTTCAAACCGAAACGCATTATTGCTTCCCAGCGGAAATAGGTAGAGTGAGAGTGAGGGAGGGAAATGCGATCTCGCGGGTCGTACCACCAGTAAAACACAGCTAAAATTCATTTACTAAACTAACAGTAGGTTTTCGTCTATTATTTTTTTCAATAAAGACATCATATCGTATCGCATCGTTCGACAACTGTTCAAATAATTCCGACTCGTTTGGCACAAAGGTTTCAATTAAGCTGTTCAATCACTATGAAATTATCAAAGCGATTGTCCAAAGAATAAACCTTTGTCAATTTCATTTGGTGTACAAATGAATAAAGATAATTCGCGTCGATTTAATTCGTTATTGTTTCGTATTAGTTAAATATATTTTGTGATTGTTGTTTTTTTTTCTGGCGTTGTATCAAGTGATATTTATTTAGTTATTATATGATATTTATCTATTTAGTGGTTCAAGGAAGAGTTGACGGTCAACGCTCTCGCGGCCGATCATCCACAAGGCGGACAGACTTGGTTAAGTTATCTACGAAGTGTTCCCTTACTGAGTGTACACGTACCGCCACAAATAGAGATAGATGGAGAAGTCTCTCAAAAGCCGCAACCAAACATTAAGACTTACGTAACCACGACCACTCCGCCAGGAGTCAACGACTGAGAAGAAGAATCAACACTGCTGTTTAGCCTTCGAAAGCAGATGAGCTTACGACATCACTAATGGCAGTGAAAGGGTCGCCGATTGTTTACATTTTTAAACGTACCCTAATTAAGCTAAAAAGGCCTCCAAGACAATTCCCACATCCAAAAAAGTGGAACACAATAGACAACAGTTCTACAATCATTTTTAAACTCATTATCAATGAACGTAAATTACGGACGAGATAATTTGTAAGAAGTCCTCAGGGCACTTCCGAAACACCATTAATAGTTCGCTAAACCAACTAACGGATCTGTCGAATAGTTGTGCAATATTTGCAGCCGCTATTTACCATGAACACACATCTGCTTTGCACTTCACAGTCTAAGGAGTCGGGGATACGCAACTTTGAGAAGCTCTGTGAAGCAGATGAGCGTCTCTTGAGGATTACTTGTTGAGATCACCGCTTGTAGTTCGACTTACATATTTGCTTTTGTACAGCGACTCCGAATGTAGACTTATGACGTGAAGTATTCGATTTTCTTTTATTTTTAACTATCATTCATCAGTTTTAATTATCTCAACACGTCTATTTTTTAACACAGATAGAGTATTATTGAAGATAATTAAAAGAACTATTTTGATATTTCAATGCGATGATCTCTATCACTTTGTACGTCTATGGATTGTGGTAGTCATTTCAAACAAATCTAATTCGTGCCACGCAATCATTCCAAAAACGGGCGTGTAGGTTACTTATTTTCACTACTCCTTATTGCCACATAACTATTGTAAGAAAGGATGAATGTATGTTTGTTACTTTTTTAGGCAAAAACTGCTGGATGAATTTTGATGAAACTTTACAATAATATAGCTTACACGTTAGAATAACACATAGGCTATAATTTATAAATATATATAATGTGAATTACGTAGAAATATAACGATAAGTGTCAAGTAAGTAGGAAAAAATTTGGCATCTGCCAGCTATTCTGGCGTGCGCCCCAATAACCGCTAGAGTTACACGTATCCATATTGCTTTATATGAATTACCTACATGAGCCCCGGAGTCATTGTGGCCTAAAACATAAGGCGGCTGGTTTACTCAAATTGAGGGATGCGACTATACCGGTGTTCAAATCCCGCAGTCAGTAACCGTTTTTTTGCTAATGCAATGTGTAACTGACAATTGTACAATAATTACTTCCACGATGAAGGATCAACATCGTGTAATTAAAATCGAACCGCCAACAATTATAATTTCCGTAATTACTGGTGGTAGGACGTCTTGTGAGTTCACACGGGTAGGACAGGCCGCGAAGCAATAATGCATTTTGTTGAAGGCTCTAACAGCTATTGTTATACAATAAAGACACGTGTCTCTAGGTAGATTTCGGCATTTTTGTTGTACCACTTAACATCGTATGGGTCGTGAGCTCATTCACCTTTTTACACAGTAAAACGGTGCATCTATTGATAAATCGACAAATCTGACAAAAATATAAACTGCACTAATGGAAATTACAAAATAATCTTAAACAAATAAAAGTTCCACACATTCTGACCGATCTCCTAGCGATAAACACAAAAAGTCGATTTCCAAATGAGCTTATTATCATCATATTACATAGAAGTTTCAATTATAAGTTACGTAATTTTATATGGAAGATCGGTGCACAAACGCGAACTTTAACAACTCTAGCTAAACTTAAGTCCTCGTTTAGTTTAATAAAGTTACGAACTGCACTCGAACGTGAATTACTTGGAAACTAGACTTACGTACTTAACTAATTTGAACTGAACACACTAACCACGTCGTGTTTCATGGAAGATTACGCTTCTGAAAATTTTCGATAAACAAACTCACGAAAATTATCAATAAAATAAAAGCGGCCACACTGGGCACTCATGCGAGAGAGGGGCCGCAGCTTCGGAACAGGAAATTGAATTCGAATTTTTTTTTTGTTGCTAGATGGGTGGACTAGCTCACAGCCCACCTGGTTGGTGTTAAGTGGTTACTGGAGCCCATAGACATCTACAACGTAAATGCGCCACCCACCTTGAGATATAAGTTCTAAGGTTTCAAGTACAACGGCTGCCCCACCCTTCTAACCGAAAATCTTCACAGCAGAAAATAGAAATAGGCCGGGCGGTGGTACCTACCCGAGCGGACACACTTTCAGTTCCCTTAAGGACAACGTAAATAGTAAGAATATATTGTTCATTGCACGATTAACACGCCACCGCAGTAGCGTTCATCCCGAGATAATGCCGTGACATCTGGCAATACAATATATATTACTTCTTCTTTTCCTGAGCGCCATAAAATCCTCCTCCAAACAATTTTCCAGCGAATTCGACTGTGACCACTTGCTTGGTTCGGTCCGTAGGCGGTAGCACTGTTCATATCCACGAGTGAACACTTAAAAGCCAAGAAAGAAAAATAATAATGTAGAAATTCGCTTACATTACAGGCCGCGGCTTGCCTTGAAGAAAGATTGTCTTATTTGAATAATATCTTTTTTTTACTATCCTAATAGGCAGACGAGCAGCATACGATCCATCTGATCGTGACTGATTGCCGTCGCTCATCAACGACAGCAATATCAGGAGCACAGCTAAGACGCTGCTTACTGCAAAACATACAATACCATTATGAAATTTCATTTAAACACTACTCCATTAGGTTATACCTAATCACTGGGAACAAATCACGCACGATCATCGGGCCCCAAATTAGGGTTCCCCGTGTTATGGGTACCAGAGACCAGAGACTGGACATAGATACTTTTATACGTACTAGTGTACTAGTGGTCCCAGACTAATCGAAATTCGACTATAATTTATTGAAATTATAAGTTTGAACCTGTTTGAACATTATTAAGGTTCTATTGTCAAAGATAATTATACTTCTTTATACACAGATTTCGCCAAGACCACACTATGGACAAATAATATTAAAGATATGCAATATTAACACATTCTTAATTTGACGACAGACTATAAGCAATAAGAAAAGTTTGACAGTGAACAACAAAGAGTATGCATTGTGTCCAATACATGGTAGTGTGTGTAATATTTTTTTATTGGTTTAATGCTTTATTAATACATAATTAAAAAAAACAAAAATTGGCATTCTACACTCCTTCTCTATATTCCTTATAAGTGTGGGAAATTTCATACTCCTCTGCCCGCGCAATTTTCGTAAAAATTGGTACAATGTTTTTGCTTCACGTATGGATATACAGATATAAATAATACACACTCAGCAAAGAGCAACTATCCTACTCGTCTCGTGTTTGCCCGATCTTGGAATCGAAACCACGACCCTCGGCGCAACAGTCAGGGGTGCTAACTACTGCACCACCGAGTCAGTTTAATATCGGAATGGCTTTTAAGTGATAAGTTTTCACACTCAGCCATAACGTCTTTTAGTGTTTGAACCAAGTTATCTAAATTTACGTTTGTTTCTAAATTGAGGCAGTATTCCGAAGTTTACTGTCCGCCATCAAACTGCATATCGCTGAGAAAGCAGTTAAGCCTTGATGCTGAAACATTAAATTCTTCATATACTGTAAGCATTCGACGGCTATGCGACTTTAATTATAAATATTCTGTCTATATTTTTTTAGTAGACTGGGTGCGGGTTGTTAGTAAGGGTAAACCCTGGTGGTAGGGCGTCCTGTGAGTCGGCATGGGTAGGTACCACGACCCTACCTAATTATGCCGTGAATAATGCGTTTCGGTTTGAAGGGTGGGGCAGCCGTTATATTGTAAAATCTTAGAATAGAGAAATCATATCTCAAAGTGAATGGCGACATTTCCGTTGTTGATGTCTATCGATCCGATCCGGTAGCCACTTAACAGCTGATGGGCCGTGAGCTCATTCGGCCATCTGAGCAATAACAAATTTTTGAGCCAAAAAATCGATATATCGAGGGGGGAAAAGCGATTTGGTTTAAACCACATTACACAACTTCAATGAAGCTTAGTTCATTCAAAAAGCTGAAGTTTTTTTTAAGACATTTTTTCCAAATTTTAAACTTTAAATGACTCTCTTGCAAAGTTGCAAAAATGTCGCTCAAACCAATACCCTATTCAAACTTCAATAAGGTATATATAATATATCTTAAGTCACCAAACTATCCACCTTAGGGGGCCAAGTTAATCCCTATTATACGAAATCTCTAGATTCATTTAGTGTGTTGTAAGTAATCATGTTCTTCAAAAGAGGTATGGAACGAACCTTTGGCTATTGGCAGTAGCTTGGACGTGACGCTGTTTTGCTGTTGTTCTTTGCTGCGGCTACTAACATCCGATAGTAATTGAAAAATTTCTTAAATTTTGATATTTCTTATGAAAAAGCCCTTCTCAAATCTACGCCTAGTAAGTGGATGAACCCAACATCTGTGAAATTTTCGTTGACCATATTTTTTTGCTATTCCTTAGTACCAGAGCAATAATACATACTGCTCTTTTGAAATCCATCTTCAAACTGTGAAAATCGCGGGCGAATTCGCAGTTAATAATTGTAGTGTGTGCATCTTCAGCGGTTTCGCGGTTATAGCGGTTAATCGCTCCCGGGAATAAACCGTAGTGCAGTCTCGGCCTTAATGTAGCCACTAATAGCCAAATAAATTCATTTTCAGGTCTATGTGAGTAAAAAATACATTTTCTCAGACTTTGTCTAATAGGATATAAGCAATGAGAGGGTTTTTAGAATATTTACCTACAAAGATTCTTTGGTGGGTCGCCGAAAGGCAATGTACTTTAAAGCAAATTACTTTTCCATAGCTCGGAGCGAACTGTTGAGTTCTTGTCTCGAAGGACTCGCTCAGAAGAGATTACAAAGAAATTTATTTTAACAATTTATTTAAGAGAAAACTGTGCAAAATGGTGTTTTGAAAAATGAAGACGGTTGCATGTTTCTGTTTCCTTTGTAGAAAGTCTGAAGGAAATGTCTATCTGTTTAGTAAAATATGTCATTAGAATCTTCAATTCAATTTGATTGAGTGTGTGTATGTGAGTTTTTTTTTTTTTTTAATTGTTTATACAAACTTAGATGATATAATGGAAACAAGCCTATATTTAAACGATAAAACTGTTGAAGACTTTTTAAATTACAAATTGTCCTAATTTCGCTAATCCGTTCTAATCTTGTTTAAATGCGAGCTCATCTTAAAAATACGCCCCAATTTGATATTGTACTTCACAACAGAATTAGCCTCTGGCGATAACCACCAGTGACGTTACCAGAAAAAAAAAACTTGTTCTTAGTCGGCACGGTTAGCGTGGTATGGACATGTGATGCGTAGAGAGAAGACGCATGTGACTAGGAGATGTATGGAAATGACAGTGCAAGGTATGGAGGAAGAGGTCGACCGAAGAAAACATGGATCTAGTGTGTAAATGACGATATTAGAGAGAGAGGAGTGAGTGTTGAGATGATGGCTGATAGAAGAGAATGGAAGAGAAAAATTAGCTGTGCCGACCCCACCTAGTGGGATAAGGTGGAGAAAAAGAAGAAGAGAGTCGGACACTTGTCAGAGTAGTTGTGGTTGCGCTGACGTCATACACGTAGAAACATTCGTTAGGTCGTTCGTGTTCCAGAGTATTACCTTCATGCCGATGCCCTACCAGATCTGGCGGTTCAAAGCGTTTCGAGTACGTTCGCGTAAATTACAATGCATCAAAAACTATTAAGTCCATTTGCTTAAAAATTACATACCTACAATAAACTTTAAACTTATATGTAACAAACATACCAAAACTGAATAAAATAGCAGCGAATTATGCCGTATTAAAAATTTAAGCTATTGCATAGCTTTTATCGCGGGCTTTGAGCGTAGCGACCGAATCGAGGAATTCCGTAACGAAAATAAAACCTAACACCTCCACTCCACCTACCATGTAGCTCGCGCTAAACACATTCACACGTTGCGCTTGTGTGGTGTTTATGAATAAGTGCGCGGCGTGACGTCGCACTGCACGCGCATCATAAAAAGTCTGCCCACTTCTCTCTCGCGCGGTCTAGCTTATAGGGGACAGTTAATGTTTTGCTTTTGTTAATGATTATAAATATAGCGTGGTCTTATTTTACTATTGTTTTAATATTAAATTATTATTGTCTAAATATAATTGCATAGTTCATAAAAAATGCTATGCAATAGCTTTACCGCGGCAGTCCCCGAGTGCCACATGTGTTTTTTACTTTTATACTACTATATTAGATTTATACAGATTACGTACTATTATTAACAGGTCCTAAATGCCACGGTAGGCCCAAGAACCGTTGGTTGGATGTGCTCAAGGCGGATATGAAGAAGAATAACCTCACCTAGAAGGATGCCGAAGACCGAGCAAAGTGGAAAAGCTTAAGTAGAAAAACGGAATCTGGCACTAGACCGGGAAAACGCTAGAAAGAAGAAGATATAAGAAATGCCCACATAAATACTATTAATTAAATCATAAATAAACTATTACGGTATAGAAAAGATTATTTAATATAAATATTCCCGAGATAATAACGTAGATATAACAGAAACGATGTGAGGTATTAAAACGGCTGTTATTGAAGGGAAACTTGCGCAATTTTAAAAGCTATTCCCCGGTCGAGATGATGAAATTAAAATCCAAGAGATCGTACAAGAGTTTGGAGAGCTCGTGCGAATATACTCTTAAGCGAGATTCGCGTATATCTGTAATGAGAATTTTGGTCGTAACGATATTCTTATCGTTTCAAACTTTTCACACGACAGAGCGAGCTATTACCGTAATCTTCTATATAAAAACTTCCACATTATGTTAATAATTGCTAAATATGATCACTCCATTGACTCACTCACACACACTCAATAGAAATATTTGGTTTATGAGCCTTATTATATTTTTTTGTACAGTTTAGCACATAAATGTACTTTCGTAACATGTATTACTCATTAACAATAGATAGCCCACATTCTCGCCGGATATTCTCAGTAGGTCGCGTTTCCGATCCGGTGGTAGATTCTGCATTCTGCGAAGCACTGCTCTTGCTAGGGTTAGTGTTAGCATCACTCCGGTTTGAACCCCGTAAGCTCACCTACTAGTTAAGTTTACGCTTAAATAGCCTCTCAAGGCTATCAGCTTAGGTAGGAAAAACAAACAATAGACAATTAAATGTATATCTTAAATGCTTATTAAAGCTTAATCCTTTTTTTCGTACCGTTGATAGCCTAAGGGGCCAGTGGACGGGCAAATTCACGGGTTCAAACTGAAAGAAAATGCTAATACTGGCCCTAGCAATAGCAGTGCTTCGCAGAATCTACCATCGGATCGGAATCGCGACCCATTGAGAAGATCCGGCAAGAAACTCAGTGGGCTGTGTATATGGGTTATTTCGTTCAAGAATGCGACGAGGAAGGCGACCGGTGCTTGAAGATAGGAGTGGGTGATATAAATCGTATATAGATTCAATATCTATATATCGCAGCAATATCGTTGAATCCGATATCGCCCCGCACGAAATCTATATATCGATATCAGCCGATACACGATATTGCTCGATGTGATGCGCATCGCCATATCGGACCGATTCGTGAATCGAAATCTATATTTCGATATCAGCCGATACACGATATTGCTCGATGTGATGCGCATCGGCATGGGCATATCGTACCGATTCGTTAATATCAGCAATATTCGTTTGGTTCGTATCGAATCGGCCAGAGTGAGTGAGCGCACGATAGGGATATCATGTGATGAATGAAACAGAAACAGGCATTATCCATACAATTGCAAACCTTATAGTTAAGTCCATATGTCTGTAGATTATTCTTAGCGTATCAGCAGCATACAATTAAGGAAAGAAGTTTCAACTTTCGACCCTAGCTTGAATGCAGTATAGCCTATTTGCATCGTTGAATTTAATTTCACGCGCTTTGACCTTGAACTAGAATTTTTGGACAAGTGTTTATAAATACTTAAAAGTTTTTTGTGTTTGATTTTTAAAGTACACATTTTTCTATTTTTAGTTGAATCCAAATAATTGAGTTTATTTCTTGTGTTTGTATTAAACTTTTGAAATCTACACTCTTTTGGTATATTTTGTAATTTTAAATTAAGACACAAAATACTAAAAACTGAAAATAATGTAGCCAGTCCTAAGCCTGGGCATGAAGGAAAGTTTTTTTGATATTTTTATTTTCATGTTCTTTTTATTACTTTAAGATCATATTATAAATTGATATCAGAAAACCAACCGTATAACGTTGACTTAAATCTATATCTACTACGATATTATATCAGCGTATCGTTTCAAATCTCAAATATCATGAATCGAGAAAATCTACTAGCATCCATCAATATATAGATTCAGAAAATATATAGATTCAATATCCGATATTGATCCTCGATATATAGATACGATTCGATACGTGGCAAAACCGATATTACCCACTCCTACTTGAAGAGGTTAAAAGCATCGAAAGTGGATCCGGGAATCCGACAAGACATGTGCCATCCTTTTTTATATAGCAGACAAAGAGTCACGACAATTTCCGGCAAGACGACATCGTTACGATATAGAATTAACGTGAATCTCTAATGATATACATATATGTCGGAGATCCCACAATTATTAACAACATCGTCAGACATCGTAGGGGTGAATAGGGTGATCGAGCTAAGAGAAATATTAACTACACCAATCACGTTTGTTGTCTTAGAACCATTTAGAAATATTTTCTTGACGTTAGCAAACGAAAACGAATGACAGTTCTTAGGACGGAGGCATCGCTCTTCAAGAAGGCTGGTTGGTAAGTGTGATGGCGTCTATCCGCCTCCATCGGCTAGGCTCTGTCGTAGCACGAAGTTAGCCGAATTCTGATGCTACCGCAATCGTGCTGCATTTTGTTTAGCTACCAAACTAATGACCGTCTCCGACGTGTAAATATTTTCTCATGAATGTAATAATAATAATAATAACAACCTGGAATAAAATAACGCACGGTCATCCGGCTCTAAACTAGATTATAGGTACCAGAGCCCTATATAGATACCTATATACGTTTAAATATAGATAATAAACACCCAGACAAAGAACAAACAAATCTGTTCATCACACGAATGTTTTCCCGATGTGGGAATCGAACCCACGACCCTTGGCACCACAGTCAGCAGCACTAGCTACCGCACCACCGAGTCACTCAAAGTTTCGTAATACTCGACATAATTTTGTTACACTCAAGTGTATTCAGTAATGAAAATTTATGTACATATATCTGAATAATTCATATGTGTGTCCCGATCCATCGATATTCATGCAAATTATGTGTTTTACATAAAAAGATCACGAACAACATATTAAAGGTGGACGAAATAAAGGGAATAATAATAAAAAGCTTTAAAAAGCATTATGTTCAAGACTAAGCAATAAAGACAAAGTAACAAAGCATTTTACAAGTTTTCTTCGTCATTTTGCGGATCAACGGGCACTTGCAAATCGATACCATTACGAAAAATCTATACTAATATTATAAAGAGGAAAGATTTGTTTGTTTGTTTGTTTCGAATAGGCTCCGAAACTACTGGACCGATTTGAAAAATTATTTTTCCATTAGAAGCCGACATTGTCCCTGATGAACATAGGCTACTTTTTTTTATTTATTTTTTTATTTTATTTTTTTGGTTTCATGTGTGTTTTAATGTTTCCGAAGCGAAGCGAGGGCGGGTCGCTAGTTTATAAATAAACACATTTCTAGGCTAAGAACTATGTGCTTGATAGATTTTATTTTATCCGACATAACAATATTACGAAATTTGTACAAAAAAGAAAGCCAAAGTCATCAATATTAAATGTGAATTAATATAATCAATGTACGAGTAATCGACGTCATTTAAATATGCATTATTAAGAATTTTACTGGTGGTGGGACGTCTTGTGAGTCCGCACGGGTAGGTACAACCACCCTCCTATTTCTGCCGTGAAACAGTAATGCGTTTCAGTTTGAAGGGCGGACCAGCCGTTGTACTGTTAAAAAGTGAAACCTTATAACTCATGTCTCAAGGTGGGTAGCGGCATTTACGTTGTAGATGTCTATGGGCTACGTTTACCAATTAACACCAGGTGGGCCGTGAGCGCCTCCACCTATCTAAGCAATAAATAAAAAAAATCAAAGTACTCGCCGTACATTAATTTTAAAAAAAATGAGACCTCATGAGAAGCATAAACGTTCAAATAACCATCGAATGGTATCTTGAAATCTATTAAAAAGAAGAAACAAATTGCGAAAAACGTTTTTACATCCCGTGATAAAAATCAAACATACACGCCATTATTACAAGTATAATAAAATTATCTTTCAATTCGCAAAGATTGTTTGACGAGCGCTTCGAGTCTACAAAACGTCTACAAAAAAACCTTTTACAAACCGTATATTTATTTTAAACGCAACACAAAATCCACCTCTGTAGCCGCGCGTATGCTATGCTAATACATACCTTTGAACATTAACTTGTTTTGCTTTTACAGAACATTAAACTGTCGCGAACCGAGGGTACGAAATTACACGAAACTTCGTTATGTTTGAATTGTTGATTGATTTACGTTGTAATTTCAGAGTTTATCTTACGGGTACGGATACGAGCTGATTGAGCTCAAACAGCTCTGGCGAATAAGAAAGTTACATAGCTTTAATATGCCGTGAAGAAGAAGACGTGACTAATACCAGGAAATTCTAGTAGGCTGCAACTTAGCGTATGTGAATCGTAAGGAGTATTGTGACAAGACGCGTCGATACCACAGTCCTAACCTAACCCATGCATCAGCCCACTGAGTTTCTTACTGGATCTTCTCAGCGGGTCGCATTTCCGATCCGGTAGTAGATTAATTCGCGAAGCAGATGCCCTTGGGTTGTTAGGTCTCCTTCGGAGGCGCTCGGGCAGCTGTTAGCAAATCCTACCCCTCCTAGATGAGCCTTTGCTCGCCCGCCAGCCCTGGTGAAAGTGGAAAAGCCTTTGGGCTACCAGTAATCCTTCAGTCATAAAAAAACCAAAGTCCTGCGTTATTCTGTCGCGAATCAACCCCGTCTTCAAGTTTGATATGTGAACAAATCGTTACTAGAACACTTTTCGTCACGATCCCGGTCGTTTGTAAACTCCAAAAGGGATACAACATTCGCATATACATATTATATTGCCACTGTATGCGTGGTTCAATACTAAGAAAATTCCTGACCGCACGTAGCTGGAATAAATAGCCCCTTAAGTTACCAGCGAATTAGTACGAAAAAAAACTTCTCCGAAATCTTGCAGGAATGAAGGCTATTTAACAGAGGTTTTACTAAAAAAACACAATATGTATATAATAAAAATGAGTAAAATGTATAGAACTTTTCCGGTTTTACAAATCATGGTAATTAATACCAATTTTACTTGGTCAGTCATCCGTGACTACTGTGAAGTACCTATGCACCCTGTGGTGAGATAATAGACGTAAAAACTCCTTATACATAATCTCAAATCACTAATCATACTACATAAATAGGCCATGTTAAACCAGTCCGCTTCTGTCATCAGAATAGTGTCTACCGATAATTTGACCACGTAATATTTTAGTTCCCGCAGAATCTCTGCCAACGTAGACCACTGCCAACAACGCTTTGAAACGATATCGCACCCGATGCCACCTCTAAAGCTGTCAACTGCACTATGCAGGTTAATTATCCCGCATTGAATTTCGCTTACAACTGATTAAAACTGGAAATTGAATTTTAATTTTAATGTAAGAGAACAGTTATTGTAAAAGAACGATTAATTGTAACAAATCGCTTTAAGCAATAATACTTAAATTTTTTTTATTGCTTAGATTGGTGGACGAGCTCACAGCCCACCTGGTGTTAAGTGGTTACTGGAGCCCATAGACATCTACAACGTAGACGCGCCACCCATCTTGAGATACAAGTTCTAAAGTCTCAGTATAGTTACAACGGCTGCCCCACCCTTCAAACCGAAACGCATTACTACTTCACGGCAGAAATAGGCAGGGCGGTGGTACCTACCCGCGCGGACTCACAAGTGGTCCTACCACCAGTAAATTATAATTTTTGGTTTCGATTGTATTCGTGTAAAGTATAAAATTTATAGTAATGATTAAACTGATTTGTAATTTGTTTCCTAGCGATTCTTGTCCACCTGGTGGTCTGGAAGAGATCGCTCTTGGCGATAAGGCCGCTGATTGTACTTTTTTGTATTTAATGTTTTGCATTTTTTTTGTGTACTATAAAGCATAATCTCCCTCTCTCTGTCTCTCTCTCTCTTTGATAATATTGAAATACTAATTATCTAGAGTTAAGGAATGACAAAAATAAACACGGATGTGTACATGCCACTGTTCCCAATGAACTCGTCGATTGACGAAGACCGACAGACACAGCCCACTGAGTTTCTGACTGGATCTTCTCAGTGGCACGCTATTCTGATCCGGTAGTAGATTCAACGAAGCACTGCTCTTGCTAAGGTTGATGTGTGGCAAATTCTTTAAAGCTGAGCCCCGTAACTCACGCAGTAAAGGTGGAGCCAGAATATTCCCTCGAGACTTTTGGAATGTTGCCTCAAAATCGCTTTTAA